>NW_012115933.1:355851-357397 GCF_000951035.1 Colobus angolensis palliatus | reverse complement strand
CCAGGATGGTCTCGATCTCCTGACCTCATGATCCGCCCGTCTCGGCCTCCCAAAGTGCTGGGATTACAGGCTTGAGCCACCGCACCCAGCCTATTTTTTCTTTTGTTGCCTGAACTCTTAATGTTATATCCAAGCTATCATTGCCAAATTAATGTCATAAAGATTTTCCCTTTTGTTTTCTTTAAAGGGTTTTATAATTTTAGCTATTAAGTTTAGGTCTTTGGTCCATTCTGAGTTAATTTTTGTATATGGTGTAAGGTAAAGGTCCAACTTCGTTCTTGGCATTTGGATACCCATCAACATTTGTTGAAAAGATTGTATGTCCCAAATTGAATGGTCTTTGCACCCTTGTCAAAAAGTAATTGATCATATATAGGAAGGTTTCTTTCTGGGATCTCAATTCTATTCCATTCTCCATTTGTTTATATATCTGTCCTTATTTCCTTTGTGACTTCTTCTTTGACCTGTTGGTTGTTTCAGCATGTGTTATTGTACATATTTGTTAGCTTTTCAGTTTTCCTTCTTTAATTTTTTTTGTTTTCGAGATGGAGTCTTGCTGTGTCGCCCAGGCTGGAGTGCAGTGGCACGATCTCAGCTCACTACAACCTCTGCCTCTTGGGTTCAAGTGATTCTCCTGCCTCAGTCTCCCAAGTAGCTGGGATTATAGGCACCCACCACCACGCCCAGCTAATTTTTGTATTTTTAGTAGAGATAGGGTTTCACCATGTTGGCCAGGCTGGTCTCAGACTCTTGACCTCAGGTGATCCATCCACCTTGGCCTCCCAAAGTCCTGGGATTATAAGCGTGAACCAATGTGCCCGACCTCTTTCTGTTATTGATTTCTAGTTCATTTCATTGTGATTGGAAAAGATGATATGATATAATACAATATGATAAAATTATTTTATTTTATAAAAAGAGATGGGGTCTCATTATGTTGCCCTGGCTAGCCTCAAACTCCTGGGCTCAACCTCCCTTGGCCTCCCAAAGTGCTGGGATTACAGATGTGAGCCACCCCACCTGGCCCAATCTTTTAAAATTTATTAAAATTTGTTTTGTGGCCTAATATATGGTCTCTCTTGGAGAATGTTCCATTTGCATTGAGAAGAGTGTGTATTCTGCTCTTGTTAAGTACCATGTTCTGTATACGTCTGTTGGGTCTCACTAGCGTATAGGGTTGTTCAAGTCTTCTCTTTCCTAATTACTCTTCTGTCTGGTTGTTCTATTCATTATTGAATGTGGGTTATTGAAGTCTCTAACCATTATTGTAGAACTCCCTTTATTGTATTAGAGAACTCCCTTTAATGTATCCCTCCAGGCCAGGCGTGGTGGTTCAGGCCTGTAATCCCAGCACTTTGGGAGGCGGAGGTGGGTGGATCACCTGAGGTGGGGAGTTCCAGACCAGCCTGACCAACACGGAGAAACCCCGTCTCTACTAAAAATACAAAAGTAGCCAGGCATGGCCGGGCGCGGTGGCTCAAGCCTGTAATCCCAGCACTTTGGGAGGCCGAGACGGGCGGATCACGAGGTCAGGAGATCAAGACCA
>NW_012115933.1:351264-355401 GCF_000951035.1 Colobus angolensis palliatus | reverse complement strand
AAAAAAAAAAATGTGTATATATATATATATATATATATACCTCCATTATTGTATTTCTCTCTTTGATTCTGTCAGCTTTTGCTTCATATATTTTGGAGTTATGTTATTAGATGTATATATGTTTATAATTGTTACATGTTCTTAAAAAATTAGTTTTATCAAAAGGTAATATCCTTTGTTATCTCTCGTAACCTTTTTTTGACTTATAATATTTGTTTATTTGTTTGTTTTAGAGACAGCATCTCACAGTGTTGCCCAGACTGGAGAGCAGTGCACTGCAGCCTCGAACTCCTGGGCTTAAGTGATCCTTCTGCCTCAGCCTCCAGAGTAGCTGGGACTACAGGTACGTGCCACCATGCTTGGCAATAATCTATTTTATCTGATAATAATATAGCCACCTCATCTCTATTTTGGTTACTATTTGCAGGAAGTATCTTTTCCATTATTTTGCTTTCACATTCTTTGTGTCTTTGTATCCAAAGTGAGTCTATTATAGACAACATATGTTGGATTATACAGATTATACCACATGTATAAACGATACACATGAGGAAAAGTACAAAAATGTGATGACAAAGTCAAGAAGATCTAAATATTAATAAATGAAGAGATATTTCATATTAATGGACAGGATGACTCATACTGTTAAGATGTAATTTCTTCCCAACTTGATCTATAGACTCAATGAAATCCCAATCAAAATCCAAACAAGTGAGCTCAGGAGTTCGAGACCAGCCTGGGCAACATAGTGGGACCCTGTCCTAAAAAAAAATTTGTTTTTTTTAATTAGCCAGGCTGGTGGTGCACACCTGTAGTCCCAGCTACTCAGGAGGCTGAGGTGGAAGGACGGCTTAAGCCCAGGAGTTTGATTGCACCACTGCACTCCAGCCTGGGCAACATAGTGAGATGCCATCTCTAAAACAAGCAGAAGAAAAAACATTACTGCAAAATTGATGACATTGAAAAGAGAAAAATTAACTAGGTGTGGTGGTTCACGCCTGTAATCCCAGCACTTTGAGAGGCCGAGATGGGCAGATTACCTGAGGTCAGGAGTTCGAGACCAGTCTGGCCAACATGGTGAACCTTCGTCTCTACTAAAAATACAAAAATTAGCTGGGCATGGTGGTGGGCACCTGTAATCCCAGCTACTTGCAAAGGTGAGGCAGGAGGATTGCTTGAACTCAGGAGGCAGAGGTTGCAGTGAGCCGAGATTGCGCCATTGCACTCCAGCCTGGATGACAAGGGTGAAACTCTGTCTCAAAAAACAGACAAACAAACAAAACCAGTAAAATTATAGAAAAAAAAAAAATGGCACAAAGAGTGAGCTATAAAGTAAACTATGAACTCTAGTTAACAATAATATATCAATACTGATTTATCAATTGTAACAAATGTGCCACACTAACGCGAGATATTAATAATAGGGGATATTGCCAGGTGCCTCACACCTGTAATCCCAGCACTTTGGGAGACCGAGGCAGGCTGATCACTTGAGGACAGGAGTTCGAGACCAGCTTGGCCAACATGGTGAAACCCCATCTCTACTAAAAATACAAAAATTAGCCAGGCATGCTGGTGGGCACCTGTAATCCTAGCACTTTGGGAGACTGAGGCAGGAGAATCATTTGAACCTGGGAGATGGAGGTTGCAGTGAGCCAAGATAGCTCCACTGCACTCCAGCCTGGGTCACCTGGCAAGACCCAGTCTCAAAAAAAAAAGGGGGGGAGGAGGGTAGGTATTCTGAAACTGTCTATACATTCTGTTCAATTTTTCTGTAAACCTAAAACTATACTCCTCCCCCATAAAATGTATTAATTTATTTAAAAGTGAGGTTGACTTTTTAACACAAAATGGGAAAGACTTTAGGCAGGAAAGCCACATGGTCAGATATAGGTCTTGAATACAGTTGTCTGGAGGCAGTATGAAAAGCCATGGTGGGGTGGTAGAGTGAAGCAGAAGGCGAAAGCGTACAAAGCCTCACATCAAAAAGTAATGCACGGTCCAAGTAGAAGAGGGCGACAGTCTCAGCTAGAATAATGAAGGAGGGAAATAGGAAGCGGGCTTGAGAAATACTTAGGGAGTCAAATAGGCAAGATGAGGTGATTGGTTTCATGTGTACCGTAAGAGAGGGAAAGGAAAGAATGACATCCAGTTTTCTACCATAGGTGCTGAGGTGGGTAAAATTCTACTTAGTTAAATCTCAAGTTCCCCTTTTGCACTCTCGGATGGCTCACTGCCATTCCTTTATCATCATAGATGGAAATATGTAATTGTGGGTTTTTTTGTTCATTTGTTTTGAGACAGGGTGTTGCTCTGTCTCAGGCTGGATTGCAGTGGCACCTTCACAGCTTACTATAGCCTCAACCTCCTGGGCTTCTAGCAATCCTCCCATGTCAGCCTCCCAAATAGCTACAGGCTATTGGGGCTACAGGCACGAGCACCACACCCAGGTAATTTTTTATTTTTTGTAGACACAGGGTCTCACTATGTCGCCCAGGCTGGTCTCAAACTCCCAGGCTCAAGCAGTCCTCTCACCTTGGCCTCCCAAAGTGCAGGCCTGAACCACCATGCTGGGCCGGGCTTATTTGTTTGGTGGCAGTCTGCTTCTCTAGATTGAAAAGGCAGTGGGGTGGAACCATGTGTGGTCTTGCTCATCCTTCTATCCCAGCCCTAGCACAGTGAGTGGCACAGAGTAGGCACTTGATAAATAGTTGTCAACAAATATAGACTGTGTCAGTTATACCTCAATAAATCGGGGAAAAAGAAATTAAAAATGGACTGAGAAAAGGAACATACAGGAAGAAAAGACACTTTAAGAAGTTCCTTTTTGGAGCCAGGCATGGTGGCTCATGCCTGTAATCCCAGCACTTTGAGAGGCTGAGGCGGGCGGATCATGAGGTCAGGAGTTCAAGACCAGCCTGACTAACATGGTGAAACTCCGTCTCTACTAAAAATACAAAAATTAGCTGGGCATGGTGGTGGGCGCCTGTAATCCCAGCTACTCGGGAGACTGAGGCATGAGAATCACTTGAACCCAGGAGGCAGAGTTTACAGTGAGCCGAGATTGAGCCACTGCACTCCAGCCTGGGTGACAGAGCGAAGACTCTGTCTCAGGGGAAAAAAAAAAAAAAAAGGAAGTTCCTTTTTGGACATGGTGAGTTTGAAATGACTGTGCAAAAGTCCAGGTGGAGATGGCCAGGAGGCAGCTGGAAATGAGTTTGAGATTCAGGGAGAGATTAGGTTTGGAGATAGAAAGTTGAGAGTTAAGGCCGGGCGCGGTGGCTCATGCCTGTAATTCCAGCACTTCGGGAGGCTGAGGTGG
This sequence comes from Colobus angolensis palliatus, assembly GCF_000951035.1. NCBI lineage: Eukaryota > Metazoa > Chordata > Mammalia > Primates > Cercopithecidae > Colobus > Colobus angolensis. The sequence goes on along the minus strand of NW_012115933.1, from coordinate 352,079 downwards.
GCGATCACCTGAGGTCAGGAGTTTGAGACCAGGCTGACCAACATGGAGAAACCCCATCTCTACTAAAAATACAAAATTAGCAGGCGTGGTGGTGCATGCCTGTAATCCCACCTACTCGGGAGGCTGAGGCAGGAGAATAGTTTGAACCCCGGAGGCGGAGGTTGTGGGGTGAGCCAAGATTGTGTTATTGTACTCCAGCCTCGGCAACAAGAGCAAAACTCCATCTCAAAAAAAAAAAAAAAAAAGAAAGTTGAGAGTTAACAGCATGTCATAAAATAAAAGCAGGAAAGAAGTGTGTAGGAGCAGACCCCAATGAAGTTCAACATTTAATGTCATTTACTTCCTCCTACTTCTTAGTCAATCACCTCTGCCTTATCCAAGTGCACTGTCACCTTCCCCTGCACTGCTCACGGGGATGGCATATGACACAGCCCCAGGGGACACATTCCTATGTTGTGCTCCAGGGAGGGCCTGCCTTTGCTTTCATGACCTTTTCCAAGGTGACATCATGTGCCTATAATATCTTTTCCCCATTTGCCAACTCAGTTTTCTCCAGTTCCTTAAACAGCCAGTGAATTCACGGAAATCCTCTTCCATTAAATCCTTTTGCTGCAGACCACAGAATAGCAACTATCCTGAATATTCTGACCTCTGAATAGCATATTACCATTCTGTTGAATCAAAATGTAGAACTCTTACTCATTCCCAGTTCTTTTTCCAATTAGATGCCTTGTTGTTTACTCTTAAAATCAACTTAAGTCTCTTTCCTTTCTTTCCTCTTTTTCCTTTCTTCCTCCCCTTCCCCTTCTCCTTCC
>NW_012115933.1:350112-350941 GCF_000951035.1 Colobus angolensis palliatus | reverse complement strand
GCAAAAATAAAAATAAATAAATAAATAAATATTTATGGTCTATATGTCAATACAGTAACTTCTCAGTGATGGTCAGTAAGGGATAAATTACTCCATTTATTAAGTGCCTAACTGTAAATACCAGGAAATCTGCCAAGTGTTCCTGCCCTAACAACATCGGAGAACAACAGGAAGCCTGATCAACAGTGGCTTTTCCCTTGATAGCAAGTGCAGGGATAGGCAGTCCCCTGTAGTCCCAGCTACTCGGGAGGCTCATCCGCATAGGAGCTGCCCATAGTCGCCATCAAGGAGGGACCCGGGCTGCTCTCACTTGTCCATTCTGCCCTTCTTAGTTACACTGACTTTTGTCCTCCCACTTGTCATCTCATGGACAGTGGTGGCTGCTCCACTTCTAAGTTTCACGTCCCCAGGAAGATGGTAGCAAGAGGTCGGGGGTGGAGGGACAAGGGAAAAAGACATTTCTTGTACTGAGGTATTGTCATTTTATTCAGGAAGGGAAGCCCTCCTTAGTGATTCCACTTACATCTCATTGACCATCTCTCCCTACAAGGGAACAGAGAGATGGAGTTTGTAGCTTTTACAGCTTCTATGACAGAGCTAGACAAGTGAGATGGGAGAAATGATTGGGAGCTGCCAATCAAGTACTTCAGACTTAAGAAAAAAATCGAAACCACATTATTGCATCTGCATATTTCCTAAGATCCTGTGAGCAACACATCTTACGCTAATTTACTTGTGCAGATGTTGATTTCTATCTACATAATTTACAGAACGATCTCATTTCAAAAATTTCCACTCCATAAAATATGAACGATATTACACTCCTTTC
>NW_012115933.1:343436-345192 GCF_000951035.1 Colobus angolensis palliatus | reverse complement strand
CCTGTAGTCCCAGCTCCTTGGGAGTCTGAGGCAGGAAAATCGCTTGAACCTGGGAGGAGGAGGTTGTAGTGAGCCGAGACCAAGCCATTGCACTCCAGCCTGGGTGACAGAATAAGACTCCGCCTCAAAAAAAAAAAAAAAAAAATTTAAAAGGAGAAACCATAAATTGGAGTTGGTGTAGACATAAAGTCAGAGAATGGGTTTTGAGTGTGTGGAGCATTTTTCACTGAGAAGGGCTTTATCTCCATCTCGTGGACAACCGTATCTTTGCAATGTCAGCAGTGGTTCTCTGGCCTTAACCACATATGAGGATCACGAGGAGGACTTGCAAACAGTCCAATATCCAGTCCTCTCCACCCCACCCCCACCAACTCAGTTTGTATACATATATATATAATCTGTAGCTGGGCGATAGGAGGCAGAAAAAAAGATCTGTAGCCAACTTTCATATGCAATTAGGGCTAAAAACCAATAAGTTAGAAGAAACTCTAAGTCAGTTATGAATACTGGAACAATCATTCCTTCTATAAGACTGCCATAAAGTAAAAAGAGCAATATCTGTAGGTAAATTATATAATCTTCCCAAGGCCCTTTACAACTTGCAGAGAGGAAATCAAGGAGTTGCTAGCAATATGAGAAATCTAAATCCAAATCCAAACTGCTTCCTGTGCAACTCTCCCTATGATGAGGCAGAAATGTGCTGAGCAAAGAGACATGCAAATACACGCACCATCAGACTTGTCCCTGGGCCAAACCGTCAAGTGGTTTCCTCCTGATTTTGGTATTGTATGTGTTTACTGGCTGCTTTCTTGCATATATCCTTGTTTAATTCTGGTTCTTCTCATGAATGCCAATACTTCCCTGAGAGTACGGGGCCCTGGGGGGCCTCAGGTACCCACCCAGATCTTGCTTTTCCCTCCATCTTTTCATTTATTAAAACTTACCTTGCCGGGATCTGATTCTTTCTCACCTCATCATCTTTTTAAAAAGCTTCTCAAACTAATTCCTGCTGATGATGGGTGGGTCTTCATCATGATGCACGCATTACTGGAATATTTTTTTTGTTTTTAGGACGACGTCTCCCTCTGTCGCCCAGGCTGGAATGCAGTGGTGCGATCTCAGCTCACTGTAACCTTTTGCCTCCCGGTTCAAGTGATTCTCCTGCCTCAGCCTCCTGAGTAGCTGGGATCACAGGAGCCCGCCATCATGCCTGGCTAAATTTTGTATTTTTAAAAGTAGAAATGGAGTTTCACCATGGTGGTCAGACTGGTCTCGAACTGCTGACCTCAGGTGATCTGCTGCCTCGGCCACCCAAAGTGCTGTGAGTACAGGCGTGAGCCACCAAGCCCAGCCTGTAATAAAATTTAGTCATTAAAATAGGAGACCAAGTTCTGCTTTGGCAGTGGTTGACTGGATGGTGCTGAAACCTCTCACTGAAAACAAACTAGAAAAGATGTACAATATATACCATTAAGAGTGAAAAGACAAGCCAAAGAGTGATAATAATAAAAGTAACAAAAGAGCTCAGACTCAAAATATATAGGACTCCTACAAATAACTAAGGATTGATGACACAATTTAAAAAATGGCTGACAGGCCAGGCATGGTGCCTCACACCTGTAATCCCAGTGTTTTGGGAGGCCAAGCAAGATCGCTTGAGGCCAGGAGTTCAAAATTAGACTGGGCAACATAGCAAGAACCCTGTCTCTACAAAAAATTAAAAAATCAGCTGGGCATGGTTGGACACAGTGGCTCA
>NW_012115933.1:337847-339016 GCF_000951035.1 Colobus angolensis palliatus | reverse complement strand
AAAAAAAAAAAAAAATTTAACAATAAAAATTATTGCCTGGAATCCCAGCACTCTGGGAGGCCAAGGCGGTCGGATCACAAGGCCACGGGTTCAAGGCCAGCCTGGCCAAAACGGTGAAACCCTGTCTCTACTAAAAATACAAAAATTAGTTGGGTGAGGTGGTGAGGGCCCGTAATCCCAGCTACTCAGGAGGCTGGGGCAGGAGAATCATTTGAACCCGGGAGGTAGAGGTTGCAGTGAGCTGAGATGGCACCACTGCACTCCAGCCTGGGCAACAGGGCAAGATGCCATCTCAAAATAAATAAATAATAAAAACTACTTATAAAAAATCCAAAGCTGAAAACCTAAATGCCCTTTGGTAGTAGAATGGATAAATTGTGATACATTCATACATGGAATACTATATAACAATAAAAGCAGGCACAACTATAGCTACACACATAATAAGTGGGTAAATTTCTCAAATGTAATTTTGCAAAAATAAAGTCAGAAACAAACAATATATATACACATATATATTTTTATTATATTTTAGTATATATATGTATATATACAGAGGTTAGCTCTGTTGCCCAGGCTGGAGTGCAGTGGTGCAATCTCGGCTCACTGTAACCTCTGCCTCCTAAGTTCAAGTGATTCTCCTGCCTCAGCCTCCCAAGTATCTGGGATTACAGGTACACGCCACCATGCCCAGTTAATTTTTTGTATTTTAGTAGAGTCAGGGTTTCACCATGTTGGCCAAGCTGGTCTCAAACTCCTGACCTCAAGGGATCTGGCTACCTTGGTCTCCCAAAGTGTGCAATTAGAGGCGTGAGCCACCATGCATGGCTGTGTTTTTCACTTTAAATAGGAGAGTTTTTAAATCCTTGAAATGGCCTGGGCGTAGTAGCTCACGCCTGTAATCCCAGCACTTTGGGAGGCTGAGGCAGGCAGATCATGAGGTCAGGAGTTCGAGACCAGTCTGACCAACATGGTGAAACCCCGTCTCTATTAAAAATACAAAAATTAGCTGGGCATGGTGGCATGCACCAGTATTCCCTGCTACTTGGGAGGCTGAGGCAGGAGAATCATTTGAACCTCGGAGGCAGAGGTTGCAGTGAGCCGAGATGGCGCCACTGCACTTCAGCCTGGGTGACAAAGCGAGACTCCGTCTAAAATAAATAAATAAA
>NW_012115933.1:329893-336503 GCF_000951035.1 Colobus angolensis palliatus | reverse complement strand
TGTGCCATATCTGAGAATAATAACCTCGTAAACATAAAGCTCAGTAAACAGCTATGTGCCAGGTACTGTGACCCTACCTAATTTAATCCTGAAGAATATGCCTGGAAGTGGCAGGAAAGGTCAGCCCATGATGAACATGAGCTGTCTGACGCTTTGCTGGAAAAGCAGCACTTAGCAATTGGCATCTCTGTGGTGGATTGTCTATTGATGGGGCCGGAAAACTTCTGTAAAACACTAGGTGGTAAATATTTAGGCTTTCCGGATATTGAGACTCAGGAAATGCTACCCCAAAGTGAAAGCCTCAGAAGCAGCTCTCTCCGACCTCCTCCTGCCCTTCTGTCTCTTCCCTGCTTTGTCCCCCAGGGCAACCCATAGAAACTAGAATCCTTCCCCACCTTTCTGTCTAGAGATGGTCATAAAGAAATTCCCTGACCTATCTGGCTTGACAGTAGGTCATAAGACCCCCATTCCAGGATCCTGTTCTATACCTGAGAGGGAGAAATGCTACAATAGAGACGCCAAGAAGAACCTGAACAGACGGGTCTTGCTCGTCTTCCTCTTTTCGGTCTACTGCATTAGATCACACCCTTTGCCACAGTTGTACATGACTAGCCACTCTTCATTGCATCTAAGCGTAAAAATGGACAGTTTTTTCTATATCTCTGGGTCTTCATTTTGAAGGCTCCCATATCATGTAAAACCGTGATTAAATAAACTTGTTACACTTTTCTCTTGTTAACCTGTCTTTTGTTATAGAAGTGTCTGCCCTGACCCTTATGATGGGAACAAAAGGTATCACACCCTTTTCACCCCTACACAAATCATAGGGTCTGTATCATAACTACTCAGCTCTGCCATTATAGCATGAAAACATACATATGTAAAAGAATGGCCATAAATGTGGTCCAAAAAACTTCATTGACAAAAAAGGTGGCAGGCCATAGTTTCCAGCCTTTGGCCTATTGAATCTTTAGTCAGTGATATATGTCTTGTTTTAAAATTTGCATATATTTTAGCTGATAAAATGTTTTAAAATCTATAGTTTGGTTTCCTTCCTTCCTTCCTTCCTTCCTTCTTTCTTCTTTCTTTCTTTCTTTTTTTTTTTATGGAGTCTCACTCTGTTTGTTGCCCAGGCTGGAGTGCAGTAGTATGATCTCGGTTCACTGTAGACTCCATCTCTGGGTTCAAGTGGTTCTCCTCTCTCAGCCTCTAGAATAGCTGAGATTACAGTTGTGTGCCACCATGCCTGGCTGATTTTTGTATTTTTAGTAGAGACAGGGTTTTACCATGTTGGCCAGGCTGGTCTCAAACTCCTGACCTCAGGTGATCCGCCCACCTCGGCCTCCCAAAGTGCTAGGATTACAGACATGAGCCACTGCACCCGGCCTATAGTTTGTTTTCTTTCTTTTTTCTTTTTTTTTTTTTAAGATGCAGTCTTGCTGTGTCTCCCGGGCTGGAGTGCAGTGGCACAATCTCAGCTCACTGCAACCTCCGTCTCCTCGGTTCAAGTGATTCTCCCATCTCAGCCTCCCGAGTAGCTGGGATCACAGGCATTCGCCACCATGCCTGGCTAATTTTTTGTATTTTTAGTATTTTTAGTAGAGAAGAGGTTTCACTACGTTTGTCAGGCTGGTCTTGAACTCCCGACCTCAAGTGATCTGCCCGCCTCAGCTTCCCAAAGTGCTGGGATTACAGGCGTGAGCCATGTGCCTGGCCTACAGCTTTCTATTAAAATTTCAAATATGAGTTCTAATTTTTTTAAAAATGAAGAATCCATTTATGTATTCTATCTCAAGAATGAATTTTTGTTGTTGTGAATGGTCATTTGTGGTCATTTATGGTCACATAAGTTTAAAAATGGTCATCTAAGGACAAAGAGAGTCCCCACATTAAATGATATAGGCCAGGTGCAATGGCTCACACCTGTAATCTCAGCACTTTGGGAGGCTGAGGCAGAAGGATGGCTTGAGCCCAGAAGTTTGAGACCAGCCTGGGCAACATAGTGAGACCTTGCCTCTACCAAAAAAAAAGAAAAAGAAAAAGAAAAAATTAGCCCGATGTGATGGTGTGAGCCTATAGTCCTTCCTACTTGGGAGGTTGAGGTGGTAGGATCACTTGAGCCTGGGAGGTCAATGCTATAGGAAGCCATGATCACATTCATCACCACCCCAGCCTAGGTGACAGAGTGAGACCCTGTCTTTACAAATTTTTTTTTTAATTTACAAAATGATTTATGGAGTGACAATACAGAAGGGCTAAGTCTTAAGATAGAATTTGCATTCTTGAACCACATACTGCTAGGACACCAGGCAAACTGTACTCCAGTTTCATAGAACTAGCAACCGTCAACCATACTGCTAAGTTGGTGTACAGACTGCACAGAAATTAAGTATCTGAATTTAGATTCCATATAGAACCCATTCATACTGAGTCCATACTATGAGGCTACGAGAAAGCAAACTTTCAACAAATTTAGTTTAAAGATCTAATTAGCTTTTGTTAGTGGCTCACAAACTGGGCAGCATCTCTTCTAAAGAACAGATGAAGTGCTCCAGTGGGTATGGTAGAGTAGCTGGTTTTCTAAAGTAGCTAAAGCAGGAGTAAGAAAACAGAATAATACAAAAAGATTGGTTAACATCAGGTTACTTATACGGGTTAAAGCAAAGGGGACTTCCTTAATGATACCTGTTCAGGTTGACTGGGTCTCTTTTTTTTTTTTTTTTTTTTTCTTGAGATGGAATCTCACTCTGTCGCCCAGGCTGGAGTGCAATGGTGCGATCTCGGCTCACTGCAACCTCTGCCTCCCGGGTTCAAGCGATTCTCCTGCCTCAGCCTCCTGAGTAGTTGGGATTACAGGCACCCACAACCATGCCCGGCTAACTTTTGTATTTTTAGTAGAGACAGCGGTTCACCATTTTGGTCAGGCTGGTCTCGAACTCCTGACCTCAGATGATCTGCTCGCCTTGGCCTCCCAAAGCGTTGGGATTACAGGTGTGAGCAACTGTGCCCGGCCTGACTGGGCTTCTTCTGATTGGTTGCTGCAATCACCTGTTTTTAGGAAAAATGGTCTACTTGGGGTTTTCCTGCTTCCTTAAAGTTTCAGTTGAACGCTGGGCGTGGTGGCTCACGCCTGTAATCCTAGCACTTTAAGAGGCTAAGGTGGGCAGATTGTCTGAGTTCTAGGAGTTCGAGACCAGCCTGGGCAAAAAGGCAAAACTCCATCTCTACTAAAAATACAAAAAATTAGCCAGCTGTGGTGGTGTGCACCTGTAATCCCAGCTACTCGGGAGGCTGAGGCAGGAGAATTGCTTGAATCCGCGAGACAGAGGCTGCAGTAAGTTGAGATTGTGCCACTGCACTCCAGCCAGGGTGACAGAGTGAGATTCTGTCTCAAAATAAAAAAAAAAGTTTAGGCTGGGTGCAGTGGCTGACGCCTGTAATCCCAGCACTTTGGGAGGCCGAGGTGGGTGGGTCACCTGAGGTTGGGAATTTGAGACCAGCCTGGCTAACATGAAGAAACCCCATCTCTACTAAAAATACAAAATTGGCCAGGTGTGATGGTTTATGCCTGTAATCCCAGCTACTTGGGAGGCTGAGGCAGAATCACTTGAACCCGGGAGGCAGAGGTTGCCGTGAGCCGAGATTGCGGCATTGCACTTCAGCCTGGGCAACAAGAGCGAAACTCCGTCTCAAAAAAAAAAAGTTTCAGTTTGATTGTCGGGCACTTTAGCATCAGTGATTCCATTTTGGTTTGGTCTGTTGGGGCTTAGTGTAGGAGCTCAGTCCAAAATAATGGCCGCCTATAAATTTAACCCAGGCCATCACAGATAAACAAAGCTGGACTTTAATTGAAGTGGTGACAACTGATGTTATTCAGTAACTATTGACAGTAGTGGAAACAGCTGAACTTCATTCTAATTTACACAAGGTGCCTGTGTTTTAAAGGGAGCATGAGGGCGTAGGAAGGAGGAGCAATAGGGAACGCAAGTGAAACATTACAAAGGGTTGGTCAGTGTAAATGTGAATAGACTGTGTCTGCAAGCTGGGAATTACGTTTTTGTTTGTTTTGAGACAGGGTGTCACTCTGTCACCCAGGCTGGAGTATAGTGACATGATCTCAGCTCACTGCAACCTAGGCTCAAGTGATCTTCCCACCTCAGCCTTTCGAGTAGCTGGAGGCTGAGGTGGGAGGATTGTCTGGCTAATTTTTTGTATTTTTAGTAGAGACGGGGTCTTGCCATGTTGCCCAGGCTGGTCTTAAATTCCTGAGCTCAAGCAATCCCCCTACCTTGGCCTCCCAAAGTGCTGGGATTACAGGCTTGAGCCACCGCGCCCGGCCTTAATTTTATATTTCTAACTCACACTACCTTATAGTTGTGGAAAGATTCCTCTGAAACACTTCCAAAAATATGATCTTTTGCTACAATAAAGAACAAGTGTGACTGGGCACTGTGGCTCATGCATGTAATCCCAGCACTTTGGGAGGTCAGGGCAAGATGATCGCTTGGGCCCAGGAGAGTTGAGACCAGCCTGGGCAAAATGGCGAGATTCTTGTCTCTACAAAAAATTTAAAAAATAGCCAGGTGTGGTGGCATGCACCTGCAGTCCCAGCTACTTGGGAGGCTGAGGCAGGAGGATTGCCTGAGCCTGGGAGTCCGAGGCTGCAATGAGCTATGATGGTGCTACCACTCTCCAGCCTGGGTGACAGAGTGAGACCCCCAGCTCTAAAAAATACAAAAAAAGAAAAGAAAGAAAAGGAAAAAGAATAAGTGTATCTACTTTATAGCAGAAACAGAAACTTTGAAAACTGTTTTTGTAAATATGTGCTAGAAGCTTTCACTTGGCATTATCAGTACATCTAATTTTAGCTATGCTAGTCTGCATGGAATGGTATCTTTTTTTTTTTTTTTTTTTTTTTTTGAGACGGAGTTTCGCTCTTGTTGCCCAGACTGGAGTGCAGTGGCGTGATCTCGGCTCACTGCAACCTGTGCCTCCCAGGTTCAAGTGATTCTCCTGCCTCAGCCTCCTGAGTAGCTGGGATTAGAGGCATGCGCCACAATGCCCAGCTAATTTTTTTGGTATTTTTAGTAGAGATGGGGTTTCACCATGTTGGTCAGGCTGGTCTCGAACTCCTGACCTCAAGTGATCTGTCCACCTCAGCCTCCCAAAGTGCTGGGATTACAGGCATGAGCCACCACGCCCGGCCTCATTTTGTTTTTCTAAAAAATACTTTTTTCACCAGCAAAGAAGACAAAAAAAAAATCATTTAAAACACTCAACCCAAAAGAAAACATTTAAAAATAATAAAAAGATTTAAAAAATAGAAAATAAATAGCAAAATAATAGATTTATACCAAATAACTTTCCCCCCAGCTTTTTAGTTGCTAAAGAACATTTCCGTCTGGGCACTATGGCTCATGCCTGTAATTCCGGCACTTTGGGAGACCAAGGCGGGTGGATCACCTGAAGTCAGGAGTTTGAGACCAGTCTGACAAACACGGTGAAACCCCGTCTCTACTAAAAATACAAAATTAGCCGGCATGGTGGTGGATGCCTGTAATCCCAGCTACTCGGGAAGCTGAGGCAGGAGAATCACTTGAACCCGGGAGGCGGAGGTTGCGGTGAGCCGAGATCGCACGGTTGCACTCCAGCCTGGGCAACAAGAGTGAAACTCTGTCTCAAAAAACAAAAAACAAAACAAACAAACAAAGAACATTTCCATTGTAAAGTTTCCTCAAGTCCTTTCACCCTATGTCCTGGTTCCAGATTCCAGGCAATCACTGATCTCTCATTATAGTTTTGCCTTTCACTGTGGCTTTACTTTGCATTTCCCTGATAGTCAATGACCTTAAGGATTTTTTCAAAGGTATATTGACCGCTGCCTATATCTTCTTTAGTGAAGCATCTATTCTTTTACCAGATTTCTATTGGGTTGTCTTGTAATCCAAGAGTTTCTCATATGTTCTTATGTAAGTCCTTTGTTTGCTTTATGTATTGCAAAAACATCTTCCCAGTTAGCAGCCTGCCTTATTTTAATGGTATCTTCTGAAAAGAAGATATTTTTAGCCAGGTGCAATGGCTTACCCGTTGTCCCAGTTACTCTGGAGGCTCGGGTGGGAGGATTGCTTGAGGCCAGGAGTTTGAGACCAGCTTGGGCAACATAGTGAGACCCTGTATCTAATACACACACACACACACACACACACACACACACATATATTTTTTGAGATGGAGTTTTGCTCTTGTTGTCCAGGCTAGAGTGCAATGGCGTGATCTTGGCTCACTGCAACTTCCAACTCCTGAGTTCAAGTGATTCTCCTGCCTCAGCCTCTCGAGTAGCTGGGTTACAGGCGCCCGCCACCACGCCCAACTAATTTTTGTTATTTTTAGTAGAGACGGGGTTTCTCTATGTTGGCCACGGTGGTCTCAATCACCGTGTTGGCCAGGGTGGTCTTGAACTCCTGACCTCAGGTGATTTACCTGCCTCGGTCTCCCAAAGTGCTGGGATTACAGGCGTGAGCCACTGTTCCTGGCCTAAAAATATATATATATATATGTTTAAAAATTAGCCAGCTATGGTGGTGTGCACCTGTAGTTCCAGCTACTCAGG
>NW_012115933.1:328624-329221 GCF_000951035.1 Colobus angolensis palliatus | reverse complement strand
AAAAAAAAAAAAAAAAAAGTTTTAAAATTAAAAAACTTCAATTTGTCAATTTTTTCCCAAAAAGATTTCCCATTTCCTTGTAGTTTTATAGTTTTAGTTTTTATTTAAATCTGTAGTAATATTTACTTATTTTTTGAGACGGTCTTGCTGTCACCCAGGCTGGAGTACAACCTGGGCTCAAGAGATCCACCTCAGCCTCTCCAGTAACTGGGACCTCAGACACGTGCCACCACACCTGGCTAATTTTTTATAGAGAGGGGTCACATTATGTTGCCCAGGCTGGCTCAAGCAATCCTCCCACCTCAGCCTCCCAAAGTACTGGGATTACAGGTGTGAGTCACCGTGCCTGGCTGTAGTCCTTTTTGTGTTAATTTAATTTTTTATTATTATTTATTTTCCAAATAGTTATTATTTTGGAGATGGAGTCCCGCTCTGTTGCCCAGGCTGGAGTGCAATGGAGCGATCTTGGCTCACTGCAACCTCTGCCTCCTCGGTTTCAGCAATTTTCCTGCCTCAGACTTCCAAAGTGGGGTTTGCTTTTTTTTTATTTGAGATGGAGTCTCACTCTGTCGCCCAGGCTAGAGTGCAATGGCTTCA
>NW_012115933.1:281977-328488 GCF_000951035.1 Colobus angolensis palliatus | reverse complement strand
TGATCCGCCCACCTTGGCCTCCCAAAGTGCTGGGATTACAGGCATGAGCCACTATGCCTGGCCCACGCCCGGTTAATTTTTGTATTTTTAGTAGCGGTGAGGTTTCACCATGTTGACCAGGCTGGTCTCAAACTCCTGACCTCAGGTGCTTCACCTGCTTCAGCCTCCCAAAGTGCTGGGATTATAGGCGTGAGCCACTGAGCCTGACCCTTTTTGTGTTAATTTTACACACACTGTGAAGTAAGGGTTAAGGTTAAATTGTTTACCTAAAGGACATCCAGTTATTTATTTTTTGTGACAGAGTCTCACTCTATTGCCCAGGATGGAGTGCAGTCTCACAATCTCAGCTCACTGCAACCTCCACCTCATTGGTTCAAGTGATTCTCCTGCCTCAGCCTTCCGAGTCGCTGGGATTACAGGTGCCCCCACCACACCTGGCTAGTTTTTGTATTTTTTTAGTAGAGGTAGGGTTTTGCCATGTTGGTCAGGCTGGTCTCAAACTCCTGACTTCAGGTGATCTGCCTGCATCGACCTCCCAGTGCTGGGATTACAGGCGTGAGCCACTGCGCCCAGCCCATCCAGTTATTCTTGAATGATTTCTTGAAAGACTATTTTTCATTCATTGAATTACCATGACACTTTTGTCAAAAACAACTGAAATCAATGTGTGGATCTATTTCTAGACTCTCAATTCTATTTCATTTATCTATATGACTGTCTTTAGGCCAATACCACACTGTCTTGATTACTACAGTTTTCTATAAGCTTTGCTATCATGATGGGTAACTTTGTTCTTTATTTTCAAAATTAACTTAGCTATTCAGGATTCTTTTCATGTCCATGTACATTTTACTTATTTTTGAGATAGGGTCTTGCTCTGTCACCCAGGCTGGAGTGCAGTGGTACAATCATGGCTCCCTGTAGCCTTGACCTCGTGGGCTCAAGCGCTTCTCCCACCTCGGCCTCCCAAGTAGATGGGACTACAAGCACGCATGACCACACCCAACTAGTTTTTGTATTTTTTGTAGACATGGGGTTTCACCATGTTGCCCAGGCTGGTCTGAAAGTCCTGGGCTCAAGCAGTTCAACCACCTTAGCCTCCCAGTGTTGAGATTACAGGCATGAGCCAACTGCCCTGTTGATTTTATTTTTGAGACAGGGTCTCGCTCTGTCATCCAGGCTAGAGTGCAGTGGTGTGATCACAGCTCACTTTAACCTTGAATTCCTGGGCTCAAGGGATCCTCCTGCCTCAGCCTCCCAATTAGCTAGGACTACAGGTTTGCACCATCAGGCCTGGCTAAATTTTATTTTATCTTTTGTAGTGATGGGGGTGGGGGTCTTGCTATGTTGCCCAGGCTGGTCTCAAATTCTTGGCTTCAAGTGATCCTCCCACCTCGGCCTCTCAAAGTGCTAGGATTAAAGGCATGAGCCACGGTGCCTGGTATATCTTATTACAGTATCACGGGACCTCAGTTATGACCCCAAGACAAGTGAGAAATATTTTTCCTCCCGTCCACCACCTTCCAATCCGTAAATATGAGCAAACATCCTTTTGGATCTTTAAATTTTTCTCTTAGCAATGCTTTGAAGTTTTCAGTGTACAGGTTTTACATACTTGTACAACTTTACCCCTAAATTCCTTATATTTTGATGTGATTGAAAATTCTATTTTAATTTTGCTGCTAGTGTATAGATAATTGACTTGTTGAGTTGTATCCTGCAACCTCGTTATTATTAGTAGCATTTTTAGTATTCTCTAAGTATGTGATCATGTAGTCCGTGAACAGTTTTACTTCATCCTTTCCAATGTTTATGCCTTACTGCACGGACTAGGACCTCAAATACAAGTTTGAAGAGAAGTGGTGTCTTGGTGCAGATCTAAGGGGGAAAGTGTTCAACATTTTATCATTAAATATTACCTGTAGGCCAGGCATGGTGGCTCACGCCTGTAATCCCAGCACTTTGGGAGGCTGAGGTGGGTGAATCACCTGAAGTCAGGAGTTCAAGACCAGCCTGGCCAACATGGTGAAACCCCGTCTCTACTAAAAATACAGAAATTAGCCGGGCATGCTGACAGGCGCCTATAATCCCGGTGACTCGGGAGGCTGAAGCAGGAGAATCGCTTGAATCCAGGAGGCGGAGGTTGCAGTGAGCCAAGATTGTACCACTGCACTCCAGCCTGGGCGATGAGACTCCGTCTCAAAAAAAGGAAAGAAAAAGTTACCTGTAGATATTTTGTAAATTCCCTTTATTACATTGAGAAAGTTACCTTATACTCTTTAAGCTTTTATCATGAACTTTGTAAAATGCTTACTGTATCTATTGAAATAATCCATAATGTGTTTTCTTATTTCTGTTACCATGGTAAATAACACTAATTGATTTTTTCTTTTCTTTTCTTTTTTTCTGAGACTAAGTCTTGCTCTGTTGCCCAGGCTGGCTGAAGTGCGGTGGTGCGATCTCAGCTCACTGCAACCTCCACCTCCTGGGTTCAGGCGATTCTCCTGCCTCAGCCTCCTGAGTACCTGGGATTTCTGGTGTGTGCCACCACGCCCAGCTAATTTTTGAATTTTTAGTATAGACAGGGTTTTACCATGTTGGCCAGGCTGGTCTCAAACTCCTGACCTCAGGTGATCCGCTGGTCTTGGCTTCCCAAAGTGCTGGACAGGTGTGAGCCACCAGACCCTGCCTGATTTTCTTTTTTTTCTTCTTTTTCTTTTTTGAGATGGTGTCTTGCTCTGTCACCAAGGCTGGAGTGCAGTGGCACCATCTTGGCTCACTGTAACCTCCGCCTCCCAGGTTCAAGGAATTCTCTCGTTTTAGCCTCCCAACTAGCTGGGATTACAGGAACACACCACCATGCCCGGCTAATTTTTGTATTTTTTTAGTAGAGACGGGGTTTCACCATGTTGGCCAGGCTAGTCTTGAACTCCTGACCTTGTGATCTGCCCACCTCGGCCTCCCAAAGTGCTGAGATTACAGGCGTGAGCCACTGCACCCAACCCTGATTTTCAAATAATATCTCAATCTTGAATTCCTGGGAAAATTCTACTTGGTCATCATGTAAGGTTGGTGTAATATTTGAAAATCAATTGTATAAAAAATTCATTTTTATGTACGGCTGGATTCAAATTGCTAATATTTTGTTAAGGACTTTTGGGATTTTTTTAAGGGCTTGGAGCTTTCTTTTCTTGAAATATCTTTGACTTGGAATGGGGTAATACTAGCCTCGTCAAGTGAGTTGGGAAGGCCTTCCCTGTTTTCTAAAATGTTATGTAAGATTGGTATAATTCCTTCCTTAAATGTTGAATAGAATTCATTAGTGAAGCCATGTGGGTCTGGAAGTTTCATTATGGGAAGGGTTTCAATTATGATTCAATTTCTTTAACAGGTAAGGGAATATTCAAATCACCTATTTCTTTTCATGTCTGTTTTGGCAATTTGTGTCTTTCAAGGAATGTGTCCATCTCATCTAAGTTGTCAGATTTACTGGTATATAGTTGTCTATAACAAAGAGAAAGAAGACAAAGGCCAGACTTCCCTCTGAGTGAGGGAAAATTCCTTATCACATACTGACCTTGTTATTAGAAGACACTTGATGCAGTATTTAGGGGTGAGGAGTCATAACATCTGCAACTTACTCTCAAATGATTTGGCAAAACACATACACGCGCAAGCACACATACACACATAAGAGAGAACGGACAGGATATGAAACAAACAAAATTGGTCAATACAGGGTGAAGGGTATCTGGGAATTCACTGGACTATTTCAACAACTTTTCTGTAAACATTTTTCAATATATAAAGTTAAAGAACATATTCACATTCCATAACCCAGCAATTTAAGGGAATAATCAGAAAACTACACACATACTCAGCACAACAAAGTTTATCACAGATCAAAACTTGAAAACACCCTAAACCCCCCCCGAGGATTCAGTAAACAAACAATACAATATGATACCAAAGAGCCGCCGACAACAACATACAACAACAACAACAACAAAAGACATACTTTTTCAAGGGTATCATGTGGAAAATGCTCAGTACAAATAGGCTACTGAGGGGAAGAGTTCCAACACGGAGTATGTGACCCCTTCCTATATGCACAGGAAGAAGACTGCAGAGAAACACCATGCAAGCAGTGGCTGTCTCTGTGGTGGTGTCACAGGCGAAAATGACTCTTCCTCATACTCCTCTTCCAAACTTTTTTTTTTTTTTTTTTTAAGACAGAGTCTCACTCTGTTGCCCAGGCTGGAGTGCAGTGCCACGATCTCGGCTCACTGCAACCTCCACCTTCCAGGTTCAAGCAATTCTCTTTCTCTTGCCTCAGCCTCCCGAGTAGCTGGGAGTATAGGCATGTGCCACCACGCCCGGCTAACTTTGTATTCTTAGTAGAGATGGGGTTTCACCATGTTGGCCAGGCTGGTCTTGAACTCCTGACCTCAAGTGATCCACCCTCCTCAGCCTCCCAAAATGCTGGGATTACAAGTGTGAGCCACCACGCCTGGCCTCTTCCAAACTTCTTGAAAGATCCCAGAAACTCTCTATCACTCCAGGGCAATAGGAAAAAGAGCTTACACTTGTTTAAGGCCTGGATTACCCCCAAAAGGAAGGGAAGGAGATTCTGCAGGCAGTGGTGATAACTGGTTTCAAAGTAGCCTGGCAAAGTGGACTGGGTATGACTGTGAGATCTGGTCTCATGCCCTCCAAAATAGCCAAGGTTAAGAGATCAAGGAAGACGGTACATGGGAAAAAGGTAAAGTTATATACACATGTAAAAGCAACTGTCTTTCTGTTTCACAAGGACATTCATCGGCTTGGAAGCTATTATTACAGGAAATCCACATGAAATAATGAGATCTACACTCTAAAGAGCTGAGTGGAGGTTTGAATCTGCTTCCTGGATGATCCCGTGCAAACTATTCAGCCTTTCTGAGCCTATTTCCACCTCTGAAAATTTGGGATGATGAAAATTTTTATCACTATTCTCTCTGTTGAAAGATTGTGGGCTGGGTACAGTGGCTTATGCCTGTAATCTCCGTTTTTTGGGAGGCTGAGGCAGGAGGATTGCTTGAGGCCAGGAGTTCAAGACCAGCCTGGCCAACAGAGAGAGCCCCTGTCTCTACAAAAAAGAAAAGTAAAATAATGTTGGTGTGGTGGTGCACATCTGTAGTCCTAGCTCCTTGGGAGGTTGCATGAGCTAAGGAGTTTGAGGCTGCAGTGAGCTATGATCACACCACTACACTTCAGCCTGGGTGACAGAGAGCCTGTCTTTAAAAAAGTGTGACAGAGAGCCTGTCTTTAAAAAAGTGTCTGGGTGCAGTGGCTCATGCCTGTAATCCCAGCACTTTAGGAGGACAAGGCGGGTGGATCATCTGAGGTCAGGAATTTGAGACCAGCCTGGCCAACATGGCAAAACCCCATCTCTACTAAAAATACAAAAAAGTAGCCGAGTAAAGCAGTGCGCATGGTAATCCTACCTACTCCAGAGGCTGAGGCAGGAGAATCGCTGGGACCTGGGAGATGGGTGTTGCAGTGAGCCGAGATCGCACCACTGCACTCTAGCCTGGCTGACAGAGCGAGACTCTGTCTCAAAAAAACAAAACAAAACAAAACAAAAAAAACAAAAAAGCAACAGGGGAACCTGCTGAGTCCCCCGAGAATGAGAGCACGACTGTCCCAACTCATAAATCCTGGGGTTGCTCTTGACCTCTGTGTGGGGCTGCCGCATCATCCCTGAGCACAATGCTGACTGCACAGGCTGGACCACTGTCCTAGGCTGGAAAGTGAGGAACAAGCAGATTTCCTCTTGAAATGCCTGCCTGAGCCAGCTGGCCACGACATTAGAAAAATTATTTTGACAGGGATCAAGAAGACAGAGATTGAACAAGATATCGGCCTCAACTGCAGCTGGAGATGTGGCAAGAAGATGTAAGGACTCATTGTAGAGGAGAGAAATATTTTGTTTTTCTATCCGTTTTATTTTTGTCCCTGTAAGGGTAGGAACAAATCTTTCTGGGTTTGGAGTCAGTGACAATACTCACAGCAAGGAATCCAACATCAAATACTGAGATTCTTGTTTTACAAAAGTGATCTATTCTTAAGGTTGTGAAATTGAGTCTTCTATTTGACAAAAATCATTGTTACCCAGAAACACTTTAAAAATGTTAATATAATTCACTGCTTTCTGCATTATGAACAATGAAAGCAAGAAATCTGGTCAAACTGAGATGTTGAGAGGTAGGCTGAAAACTGGCCACTGTACTGTTTCAGTAAAACTGGAAAAATAATACAAATGCAGACTCCAGAGGTGAAATTCAGGCGATTTATTGTAAACAGGATAACCCTAGCACTCCACCATACTGGCTGTGTCACATGCTCCCTCTTTCACATCAACTGGTCAAAAAAGAAGACTTTCTTAAGAAGCCTCAGGTAATCAATAACTTAGTTCCACAAATCTCATTTACTAAGCACTGAGTAAACTGCAGTATATGGGGTAGTCTGTTATTGCTCATGGACTGCAGCTTGGACCCATCTAAATGAATCCATTAGTATGCCTGAGTGATCAACAGCAGCTCTAGATCCAACCTGGAAATTGGAAAATGCTGATGCATACTAAACAATTGCAGGTTCATGGAAGACTACATGAGATTGCTCTCAGATTTCTTCATGTGTCATTCTTATAAAAAAAGACACTTAAATTTCACCCACTTTTTAAAAAGAGCTAAAAGTTACTCAATAGCACATAATTTTCCACACAAAAGGTAGGTGGATTTTTATTTACTAGTACAGTGGTGGATTGGAACACTCAGGCCTAATTTTAGATCTGTCTTGTATATACTTGCAGTTTAATGAAAAGCTGCATAGTCTACAAATGCATAAAACCAGAAGGAAGTGATTTCACACACCTTCCGATGGACAAAGACAGGCTTCATACAAGGAGATTCTTGGAAAGTAGGGATAAAAACACGGTCACAGCACCACACTGATCTGACAGTAGAAATGGAGCCCCGCTTTTGAAAGCAGGCCCATAGATGTGACTATATCGTTCTTGCCCCAAATTGAGATTTGGAAAATGGCAAATGTAAAAACTTAAGATGTGAAAAGATACGACTCTACAGAAGAAAGTCCTAGCCAATCAAATCATATGGGGAGGTAAAATGTCCTTTGAAAATGCCATTCTTTACTGTGCCTGAGTTAGTGGATGACAGGGCCACTTACTGTTACTAGTGCTTGTATATGGAAATATATTCACAATTTCTCTTGAAGCAAGTTTTAATAACAGTAAATATTTCAAAACAGCTGTTAAATCTACAGTAACAATTTCACCTAAAATAGTATCTCATGAAAAAAATATTTTTTTAAAAATCCACTCCAGTCATCATCTGTGTACGTGTTTATATTTATATATTCAAAAAAATAACTTAACATTTAAGGCAAGATTAGACTGGTAGCAACAAGGAATTTTAGAGTCTTATGAAGACCTGCTATATAAGAATGCAAGGCTTTATTTTTTATATTTCCAAAAAGGTGACTTTGTATTTGCTGCCTTTTAAATTCATAAAGGGGCAAGATATTTTGATTCACATACTGACTGCAATTTCACTGTAATAAAAAGTTATACAGGTGGTTACAAAAAGCTGATGTTGGAAAAGCATGTCACACACTCAGTAGGATCTGAAATTGACCCTATTTGTATGTGTTAAATAAATACGTTGTGTTAAAGCAGTATGTTGATGAGGAAAAGTAAAACTCATGGAACACTGCAAACCAACTATGAAGAAGGAGGTCAATATAATTCAACCAGAATGAAAGAAACCACAGTAATCCTGAGAAATTCGGTTTAGGACAAAATTGATGTAAGGTAAGTCTGTACTTCTAGCATTGTAAATAAGTAGGGTTTTCTAGCATTTTACTAGTTGGAATAAAAAACATGTTCAAATTTTATAAAAAGATTAAAACCATGCCTTATATAACCAGCAATTTCACTAATAAAAGATTACATTGCTTTATCATCTGCCAAATGTAATGTTTTCCACTGATTTACATGAAACCATCAAGTAGAAAGCAAATTTGAGGATCAATTTTTAAAAAGGTATTACTTTCTAAATGTTGTGAAGCCTTCTATGTCAACCTAGGAGGCTTTTAGAAAAGAACTTTTACTTTCTTCCAACAAGTGACTATTTTACAGAATAGGGAAGGAAGATTCTACAGGAATATCATTCATTTTAAGCATTGTTATATAGGGGAAATTTCTCTCAGTAATGAAAAGAAAAATTTTAAAATATTTAAGAGGCATGTATTTAAAAAATATTCTACATCTATAAGATTTTGTAATTTAATTACTTTGGATTTATAATATTTCTACATAATGACATTTGACAACTTTTCAGTTTGTTTCTCTAATAATGAATCAGAAACTATTAAAGTGGCCAAGATGATTTTCCTAGGCTCTGGAAGACTCAGGAATGCATCCACTTGCACTTTCCCACACGTGGGGAATCTTCAGAGTTTTGCAGCCATGAAGTTAATATGCGGTTTCACAAGGGGAAACAATGGCAAACCACGCTTGAATTCGGTCATGTTCTGAATCACTTCAGGCTGCAAAGAAAAAAGTTTCCTTTTAGTGTATTTAACCTAAACATCAGAATAAGGACGTCGACTTTTCTGGGGGACACTGGGAGCACACCTCAGTTCTACTCAATATACTGGTTTTTTGTTTTGGCCTGAGGCCGCTCTACTTAATAACCCATGTATCACGATCTGCTGACCTTTCTTCTGGATCAGTAGGTCCGGAGGGTCATGAGTTGCTCTGTACAAACCTATGGTAAATGTCCTTAGTCCTTTTGGTTTTCCTCTGGGCAAACAAGGGCTGGTTCACCAGGGACTTAAAGGCCTAGCATCAAGGCTTCAGCAGAGTAGCAGAGGCTGATGTGCCCACCCACAAAGAGCCTAGTTACACTGCCAGTTTCCTCCTCTTGCAAGTGAATGTCAATCTTTCTAGATGATTAAAATATGCAGGTAACATGGGAGAGACTAAGAAGTCTCTCTCCAATATTCAGTGCTGGGAACGGATGTAGCCAGATGATACATTGTAAAATAACACAACTGTTCCAACAGGAGGCAAAGGCAGACAAGGGTAGAGGCTGAGTGACTAGATGTTCAGGGAAGAACTAAAGTAGAAGCTCCAATACTTGGTGACCTGAAACTTTTAGTTCATCAGTGTCCCGATGAACAAGCCTCTTCCGGCCGGGCACGGTGTCTCGTGCCTATAATCCCAGCACTCTGGGAGGCCGAGGCGGGTGGATCATCACTTGAGGTCAGCAGTGCAAGACCAGCCTGGCCAACATGGTGAAACCTCGTCTCTACTTAAAACACAAAAACTAGCTGGGCGTGGTGGCGTGTGCCTGTAATCCCAGCTACTCAAGAGGCTGAGGCAGGAGAATTGCTTGAACCCGAGAGGTGGAGGTTGCAGTGAGCCGAGATCGCACCACTGTACTCCAGCCTGGGTGACTGTGTGAGACTCCATCTCAAAACAATAACAACAACAACAACAACAACAAAACGACAAGCTGCTTCTTCTAAATAGAAAGTCCTCTCTCAGTACAATCTAACATAACATATTTCTTACTTGTGGCAAGGCTGGTGCTTGTGACAAATTTATATCATTTTGACATGGGAACTCTCCAACAACAGGACCTATAAGAAAATAAAAGGTTTAATACTTTGTACTTACTGATACTATCACACAAGAACAACTAAAAAAAATCTAAACCAGACTCAGTTAATTAAAAATACTGCACCAGGCCCCGTTCATGTACTTCTCAGATTCTCTCAAGGTTGCCTGCTACCCAAGGCCTTAAGTACCTGTCCTGCCTTCTATCCAGAGCCACCCAATGATGGCTCATGATATTCCTGAGGTCATAAAACTTTGGCCACAGCAGTTTTAGTGCCCAGGTCTAATGTGACTTTCTGGCCACCCAGAAGGACCTAGTAAAACTGCCCAGAAAGCCAGGGGAGTTAATGGCCACAGGACAAACTTTGGCTAGTAAAAGCCAGGAAGCAAGAAGGACTGGGAAGTTAGCTTGCTTACCCATACTCCCCACATGCAGTGGTTCATGCAGCCTCTTTGGAGATATCCCAACAGCAAGCGTCTGTGTTTTCCTGTGATACTGTGGCTAGCTCAGCATTCTGTCACCTGGTACTGGCTCTCTCCTTCACTGCCTCATTTCTCTTTTCCCCTTATTATCTGCAGGCATTATCTCCAGTTTCCGTTCTCTACCTCTTTTACTTTCTGGTGTTCTGTAAGGCATGTAGCTATGACAAAGGCCAACCATCAGATGGCTCAACATGAGCCTAAAAAGGCAATATTTAATACTTACAAGAATCCATTTCCCTGGCAAGAACATGGACGGATACCTTATGTCTCCTTGGGGCATCTACTGCCAACATTTCCTAGGCAGAAAGAAGAGCAGGGTCACTCTTTTGCTCCACTAAAGAACTTACATTGAAGTGTTCTCTGATGACTATGAAGACTCAGCTATCACACAGTCAGATATAGAAAAGATGCTTCCCTTTCTGGCCAGGTGCGGTGGCTCATGCCTGTAATCCCAGCACTCTGGGAGGCCGAGGCAGATAGTGGATCACTTGAGGTCAGGAGTTCGAGACCAGCTTGGCCAACATAGTGAAACCCTGTCTTTACCAAAAATACAACAATTAGCCAAATGTGGTGGCACATGCTTGTAATCCCAGATACTTGGGAGGCTGAGGTGGGAGGATTGCCTGACACCAGGAGGCAAAGTATGCCATGTGCGGTGAGCCAAGATCACGCCACTGCACTCTAGCCTGGGTGACAGAGCAAGACTCTGTCTCAAAAAAAAAAAAAGAAAAGAAAAAGAAAAGATACTTCCCTTTCTTTCTCCTCACTTACATTATTTTATTTAAACTCTACAAATATTTAGCAAGGCAGGCAAGAATTATTCTTTTTTTCCCCTTTCCTTTTCTTACTCTAAGGAAATAATTATTCTTTTTTTTTTTGAGACAGTGTCTTGCTCTGTCGCCCAGGCTGGAGTGCAGTGGCCGGATCTTAGCTCACTGCAAGCTCCGCCTCCCGGGTTCACGCCATTCTCCTGCCTCAGCCTCCCAAGTAGCTAGGACTACAGGCATCTGCCACCTCGCCCAGCTAGTTTTTTTTTTGTATTTTTTAGTAGAGACAGGGTTTCACTGTGTTAGCTAGGATGGTCTCGATCTCCTGACCTCGTGATCCGCCCGTCTCGGCCTCCCAAAGTGCTGGGATTACAGGCTTGAGCCACCGCGCCCGGCCCGGAAATAATTATTCTTAACCCAATTTTATAGATGAGAAAACTGAATCCAAGGAGATTAAAAAATTACTCAAACTCCTACAGCTGATAAGTGCCTGAGCTAGGATTCACACCCTAGCTTAGTACTCACTGGGCTGGGCTGTGCAGGGCTGTACCTGGTGATCTTTAGTGTCTACAGAGACAATGGTCTGAGCTTAGACAGGGACAAGCACAACGCCTGCTCCTCTAAGAACCTTCTTAGATTCTGCTTGTAAACTGTGGTTCATCTACCAAAAGAGAAAGGAAACTAACAATTACTGAGTCCTGTGTTATATCAGGCACTCTCCTATGTCAGCTCTCTTAATTCTCTGTGAACTAAGCATCATGATGATTCTTACTTTAGAGGCATGGACTGTAAGACACAGCAGCTTACATGAATTACATGGGTCACACAGTTCATAGGTGATGGTGTCAGAAGCTGGAGTCTGCTTGCTTTCTCCATTCCACCATGCTGCTTGGAGGGATTCCCCTTGGTTACTACCATGAACGCCAGCAGTGCTAGGTTGGCAGGTGGATCCTGTGGGGAAGTATGTCCCAACCTTTCCCTTAACAGCAGACTTTTACTGTCTTTTCTAACGGGGTACAAATTGTGACAAAGTTCCTCTGATGTCTTAGCCATAAGCAACGTTTCATATCCTTAGAGCGGAGAAATCATCAGCCAAACCAAATCCATTCAACAGTTACTTACTAATAACTGTTATTAGTTATTAGTAACTGAGCAGTTGCTAATTAGTTACTAGTAACTGAGCAGTTACTAATAAGCCTGGTCCTGTGTGCAAGGAAACCCTGTTGATGTTGCACAGCAAATCTGCCCATGGCTCCCCGCTCTACTCCCTGCCAGCAGGCATAACAGGCCAGATTCTCACAGGCCTGCTCTGACCTCTCCAGCCTCTTTTCCAGGAGCTCAGCCCAGGTCTGCCTCTATTAACATGTAGTACCTCTTCTAAGAACTTCATCTTACTGGAGTAAAAAGTTTGTTTCCAAAGATCTCTTCTCCATCTCCTGTCACCCAAACCTTTACTACCCGCTTGTCTACCCACATCAGCAGACAGCAGAACACCCTCTCCAGTTTCAGATTGTTCCCAATTTTCTGACCAACTCTGGACAATCCTCATTTTTCTAAAAACAAACAACTGCACCTTCTTGCAAACTATTAGTATGTTCTAAGGAACACTACAGTCCCAGGAGATATTTATAGGTATTCTGTGTAAAAAAGGATGCATGGTGAAATCAGTTTAGAAAATGTTAGGCCGGGCGCGGTGGCTCAAGCCTGTAATCCCAGCACTTTGGGAGGCCGAGACGGGCGGATCACGAGGTCAGGAGATCGAGACCATCCTGGCTAACACGGTGAAACCCCGTCTCTACTAAAAATACAAAAAACTAGCCGGGCGAGGTGGCGGGCGCCTGTAGTCCCAGCTACTCCGGAGGCTGAGGCAGGAAGGAGGCGGAGCTTGCAGTGAGCTGAGATCCGGCCACTGCACTCCAGCCTGGGAGACAGAGCCAGACTCTGTCTCAAAAAAAAAAAAAAAAGAAAATGTTAGTCAAAATTAAATAAAAGCAGGCTAAAGTCTTTACTGTGGGACTTCTTACAGTTTCTACAATACCAACACACTCTGTGATTCTCTAAGAATGGGAATAGCCTTTCCCAAACTTGTATGATTATGAAATCCTTTTCCTAGGTACCCCTATTAATATCTTGCATACCATGGAATACAGCTAGGGAAATGCTATTCTAAACTTAGCTGAAGCCTGGTTATAAATACTCTGTTTTTTTTTTTTTTTTTTTTTTTTTTTGAGACGAAGTCTCACTCTGTCGCCTAGGCTGGAGTGCAGTGGTGCGATCTTGGCTCACTGCAACCTCTGCCTTCTGAGTTCAAGCGATTCTCCTGCCTCAGGCTCCTGAGTAGCTGGGATTAAAGGCGTGCATCACCATGCCCGGCTAATTTTGTATTTTTAGTAGAGATGGGGTTTCACCATGTTGGCCAGGCTGGTCTTGAATTCCTGACCTTGTGATCCACCCACCTCCGTCTCCCAAAGTGCTGGGATTACAGGCGTGAGCTACCGCGCCCAGCCCCTCTCTCTCTTTTTTGAAGCAGGGTCTAGCTATGTTTCCAAGGTTGGTCTTGAACTCCTGGGCTCTAGCGATCTTCCTGTGTCAGCCTCCCCAGCAGCTGGGACTACAGGCTATTATTGCAGAATAACAAGAGTAATTTAGATGAGACTCTTCTCTTCCTCTATAAAATGCAAAGGGAGCCATGACATAAAGAAAATACCTTGTCCAGCCATTCATTTTCATAGCCAAAATGGGTGAAATCTCATTGCTGAAAAAGATGCATTCAAAATACTGGCTTTTGCTGCTCAATTCTGAAACTATAATCTCCTTTTCTTATTGTTAAAGTGATACCAGCTATATTAATACTTGTTTGCAAACAGCCTTAATACTTTTGCAAAAGAGTTGCGGGGAGAGGTGTAATCAACTCATGGATGATACAAAATCACCATTTTCCTCAAAGAAACTATCAGCACCTTTTGGTCAAAGACTGTTACTTTTTTCTTACCCTCTCACTCAGCACTAGGAGTGGTGAATTACATAAACATTAGAAACTCTAGTACAGGAAAAAATGTGATCAAGCCTCATTGTACCACTAACTTCACAAAGTCATTCTAATGAAAACTGTAAGCACTGACTCCTGTGCTGGTAGCTATAATACATCCCTAGAAAAAAATACCATAAAGTAGAGTATCTCTCTAAAAGGATGTGGGCACAGGGTGGGACTGAGTCCCTGACCAAACAACCTAATGACAAACCAGAAATGGCTAGAACATTAAGGGACAATTCTAAGGTACTATAGTAATCACAGAGTATAATTTTGCTCCTTATTTTGAAAAACAGGCATAACAGTATTTTATACAAAATAGAGGCCCCAATATATTACAAAAAATATATGTAACACTTTAGGTACAATTCCATTGCAGCATACATTTTGAATTTTTGCATTTAGCATACTTATTACACATTAATATACCTACTTAATGGAAATTTTGCTGTCCTTAGAATTTTTATAGAGGGGAAGATTTAGATAGTGTGAACCTCTTTGTTTTTTTTTTCTTTTGAGACAGAGTCTCGCACTGTTGCCCAGGCTGGTGTGCAGTGGTGCGATCTCAGCTTGCTGCAACCTCTGCCTCCCGGATTCAAGCGATTCTCCTGCCTCAGTCTCCTGAGTCGCTAGGATTACAGGCACCCGCCACCACGCCCGGCTAATTTTTTATTTTTATTTTTAGTAGAGACAGGGTTTCACTATGTTGGCCAGGCTGGTCTTGAACTGCTGACCTCACGATTCACCCACCTCAGCCTCCCAAAGTGCTGGGATTACAGGCGTGAGCCACCGCACCCAGCCGGTGTGAATCTCTTAAAGCTTGCTGGAAACACTTAAATGGTGGTGCCTCCCTTTCCTTTTGATAAACTTCCTCAGTGAGCACAAGCATGTAAAACTTATAATATCTCTGACCATGATTCAAAGGTGAGTAATCATTTATTTTAAAAAGCAGCCACAGTGGCACCTAAATGGGTGAAGACAATTTATAGTTGTCAGAGCTTGGAAAATATCTGATTCTCAAGTTCTTTTGTTTTCTTCGTTCTTCCTTCCCACCAAACAAGCTCAGCAATATTCTTTGCAGAGTAGGGTGGAGAAGAGAGAGAAGAAACTGAAAGCGTGCCTAAAAAGGTAGATTTGGAAGTCAGGAAGGGCTGTCACAGTCCTTGGTTTAGAGCATGGGTCAATCTTTTGACTTCCTTGGGCCACACTGGGAGAAGAACTGTCATGGGCCACACGTAAAATACACTAACAATAGCTGATAAGCTAAAACAAAAAAAAAATTTTGCAAAACATCTCATAACGTGGGCTGCACGTGGCCTGCAGGCTGCAGGTTCGGCAAACTTGGTTTAGAGGGAAAGGAAAACTACTTAGTTCAATAAAAACTGTCTTTATTCTAAAAGTCATTAAGTGTTTGGTTCAAAAAACTTAAATCCACAAAAATACCTTCATAAATCCAGCCTGAATGGCTTCAAAGCAGCAACACACAATATAGCACATACAATAGGTGTTTTGGTTTTTTTGAGGCACAGTTTCGCTCTGTCACCCAGGCTGGAGTGCAGTGGCGTGATCTCCACTCACTGCAACATCTGCCTCCCAGGTTCAAGCGATTCTCATGCTTCAGCCTCCTGAGTAGCTGGGATTACAGGTGTATGCCACCACGCCCAGCTAATTCTTGTATTTTTAGTATAAATGGGGTTTCACCACGTTGGCCAGGCTCGTCTAACTCCTGACCTTAAGCAATCCTTCCGCCTTGGCCTCCCAAAGTGCTAGGATTACAGGTGTAGGCCACCATACCCAGCCCTACAATACTTTCTTATGAGTCAAAATCTAAATATATGAATTTGACTTACCTTGTAGAATTTGATGATATCTTCCTTGGTAAGTGTCTTTAAATAAGCAACTTCAGTGTTATCTGAAAAAGTAATTAAACAATATTTTACTAACATTTCCATATGAAGTAGCCCAGAACAGTACACTAAATGACAATATACTTCACTCCAAGACTCTTAAGTATCCATATATATTTTTTGAGACAGAGTTTCACTCTGTTGCCCACACTGGAGTGCAGTGGCTCGATCTCGGCTCACTGCAACCTCTGCTTCCTGGGTTCAAGTGATTCTCCTGCCTTAGCCTCCTGAGTAGCTGGGATTACAGATGCAAGCCAACACGTCTGGGTAATTTTTGTATTTTTAGTAGAGACGGTGTTTTGCCATGTTGGCTAGGCTGGTCTTGAACTCCCGACCTCAAGTGATCTGTCCACCTCAGCTTCCCAAAGTGCTGGGATTATAGGTGTGAGCCATCGCATCTGGCCAAGTATCCACATTTTTTTTTTTTTTTTTTTTTTTTGAGATGGAGTCTCGCTCTGTTGCCCAGGCTTTGGTGCAGACGCGCAATCTCGGCTTCCTGTAAGCTCCGCCTCCTGGGTTCATGCCATTCTCCTGCCTCAGCTTCCCAAGTAGCTGGGACTATAGGCGCCTGCCACCAGGCCCAGCTATTTTTTTTTTTTTTTTGTATTTTTAGCAGAGATGGGGTTTCACTGTGTTAGCCAGGATGGTCTTGATCTCCTACCTTGTGATCTGCTCACCTCAGCCTCCCAAAGTGTTGGGATTACAGGCGTGAGCTACCGCGCCCAGTCAAGCATCCACATTTTTAAGTGACCATTTGCTTTGATTTCAAATAAAAGTAAGTGGGTGCTGGCTGGGCACAGTGGCTCATGCCTGTAATCCCAGCACTTTGGGAGGCCAAAGTGGGTGGATCACTCGAGACCAGAAGTTTGAGACCAGCCTGGCCAACATGGTGAAACCCCATCCCCATTAAAAATATAAAAATTAGCCAGGTGTAGTGGAGTGCGCCTGTAGTCCTAGCTATTCGGGAGAGGCTGAGACATGAGAATCACCCGAACCCGGGAGCAGAGGTTGAAGTGAGCCAAGATCACATCACTGTAGCCTGGGTGACAAAGCAAAATTGTCTCAAAAAAAAAAAAAAGGAGGGGCCAGGTGTGGTGGCTCACACCTGTAATCCCAGCACTTTGGGAGGCCGAGGAGGGGGGATCACCTAAGGTTGGGAGTTCGAGACCACCCTAACCAACATGGAGAAACCCCATCTCTACAAAAAAAACAAAGTGGTGGCACATGCCTGTAATCCCAGTTACTTGGGAGGCTGAGGCAGGAGAACTGCTTGAACCCGGGAGGCAGAGGTTGCAGTGAGCCAGAGATTGCGCCATTGCACTCCAGCCTGGGGGGCAACAAGAGTGAAACTCCGTCTCAAAAAAAAAAAAAAAAAAAAAAGGAAGTGAATATATAGTGCATTGGTAAGAGCCTTGGCTCAGGAGCCAGGCCAGCCTGGATTCACATCCTGGCTGTCTGGTTATGAGCTTTTGGATCCTGGCCAGTCATCTCAACTTTTCTGAGCCTCAGTTTCCTCATCTGGAAATGGGGGATAACAACTACTTAATAGGGCTGCAGTGAGAATTAGGAAAAAGATATATGACAATAACACAACGCTAGGTACATGGTAAATGCTCAATAAATGAGAGATACTATTATCATTAATAGTGAATCCAACTGCCAGATACATTGTAGGCCAGACATGGTGGCTCATGCCTGTAATCCCAGCACTTTGGAGGTCTGAGGCAGGAGAATTGCTTGAGCCTAGGAATTCAAGGCTACGGTGAGCTATGATGACACACTGCACTCAAGCCTGGCTGACAGAGTGAGATACTGTCTGAAAGAAGAAAACAAAAATAAAAATTATGGGTAAGGAAACTGAGGTCCAAAAACGGTGTCTTGACCAAGAATTTTAGCTTGTTGGTGTCAGAGTAAGAACACAACCCACATCCCCTGACTTCTAGTACAGCTTGGCAGAATCCATTGTTAATCTATGCTCTAGAAGCAAGGTGAAAGGAAGCTGATTCAAGACAGGAGACTTCAAGAATCACAGCTCTCCCAAATCTGAAAGGAGTGAAAAATCTTTGGAGATCCCTATAGGCAAATCTCCTGTGGCTCAAGGGTAGCATTTGCCTCAAAGGGGTTCAATCTGGTATTATCTCATTTTTTTAGTATTATGGGAAATAGATACTTAGGTACCTGTGATCAGAATCTCAGGATACACTGATGAAACAAAAATGTGAAATTGAATTATTATTAATACTTTATTGTGAGATATGGGTGGATCCAGGTCTAGGTTTGGAGGAAAAAAAGAGATAAGGTTTCTAATAGAAAATTGGAGTTAAATTAAGTAACAGTTCTTTAGAAGTGCCAGCCATCCCCCCACCCCAACTCCCCAAATAGTTAATGGAGTATCACCTACAAAATGAATACCATTTTGTAGAATGGCCTTAATCAAATGTTACTTGAATGCCATAAATGTTTGGGCCCTAATTTTACCTTACCTCTGTCAAAATGATATTGCTGGGAGATGATTTCTCCCCAATATTTAGCACACTCTGCAGATAGCTTCTTTGGTTTGTCTAGTCGACGAATTGCTAATGCTTGAATGTGTTTTTGGAAGGCCTCTTCTGTCATGTCCTCTATGGACTTTTCCATGGTAATTAAGAAAGCTTCCACTCTGCTTTCTAGGTAGTGAGGTGGCTTTTCTGACTGGATGATGAATCGCAAGCCCTGTATGCCATTGGCTCGACGTGGCCCGCTGAAGACGATATAGCCTGAAACACAGACATTAGCCAGTCAGGACCTTGGCATTTGAGACCTGGGTCATTTTTAATCCTTTAAAAACTAACCTGTCTGAGCAAATAAAATCTAGTTTAAGGTTTTAGATTACTCCCCTCTTAAAGAAATATGAGCACTTAAGATAGTTTCAGTTCCTAAGGACAGAGCAGAAGAGCTCTCTGAAGAATTACAAGGTAGGAGACGTTTTCTTCTGCTTAGGAAAAAAAACCCTATTCGTTATTCAAACTCCCATCTTGTCATTCCTCACTCTCTGCTAGCTAATCCTCTTCAATTTATGCTAAAGTTACTCCTAGACTATAAAATGCTGGACTCATTTTCATCCCTTAGTCACAGTCCTAGCTGTGTTTCCTTTAACATCCAAGTTCAGTGTATGAACCTGGCTCTCCTACTGTATTTCTTGTTAAGTAATCCATTCCTGAACCAATTCATTCAGAATGCAACTCTCTAGAGATCAAGCTAACTAAAAGTCATACTTCCATGTTATCTCATGAAGCCATGTACTACCTCCCTTCAACACCTTTTCAAAACCAAGCTCTTGGCTTATCTCCTTCAGCTGCCCTGCCCTGATCCACCACCTTCAACAGCTGTGGTGCCTCTGGGTCTCACTTCTGAGGAAGTTTCTTTCTTCAACATAGCCACTCATAGTTTGATTTTTCTGAGATGGAATCTCGCTCTGTCACCCAAGCTGGAGTGCAGTGGCACAATCTCCGCTCACTGCAAACTCTGCCTCCTGGGTTCAAGTGATTCTCTGCCTCAGCTCCTGAGTAGCTGGGATTACAGGCATGCACCACCATGCCCAGCTAATTTTTGTATTTTTAGTAGAGATGGGGTCTCACCATGTTGGCCAGTCTGGTCTTGAACTCCTGACCTCAGGTGATCCACCTGCCTCAGCCTCCCAAAGTGCTGGGATTACAGGCGTGAGCCACTGTGCCCGGCCAATAGTTCGAGCTCTTATAATAATATTTACCATGCTGTACTAAAATTATTCCTTTACAGGCCTGTCATCCTGATTTGACTGTGAGCTCCTCGAAAGGAAGGACCATCCAGAGCATCCATTTTCCATGTCTAGCACCTAGCACAATGTGTATTTAAACAATGACGGGTACTTGGAGAGACTCATCCTTTTTTCACTGGTTCCCTTCTGTCATTACTGGGGCTTCTTTGAACTTCTTTCCTCACTGATCAAATCTGCCAGGACCTCCAGACTTTTAACAATGTCTAAAACTGCAAACACTTGCTGAGAACCTTCTGTATGTTCCAGGCTTGGGATATAAAGATGAATGAGAGATAATACCTGCCCTCAAGGAAGTCAAACTTTAGTGAATCAAAGCTCCTCTGGATGGCTTGTTTCTCATCTTGCTATCCATAAGCTTGTCCTTAGTATCCTTTCCCCCCACCTAAAATGCCTTTTATTGACATGTATGTAATATATAGTATCATCTCATAAAGAATTGCTTTAATGTCCATAAGATAGTGATTGCTTATCTTTTAGAAGTGGATTCTCTGTAACAAGGTTTTCTCAAGTCTCTCTAAGTAGAGCACGCCTGATACACTGTCAGGTGAAAATGTGGAAAATGTTTTACAGGGAAAATAATTCATCAAAGTCTACAGTACCCTGCTATTTCCCCACTTTCCTCTCACCCAACTGCTCCTTGGTGCGCAGGGTGTTGAAGCAAGGTTCCGAGATAATCTGACAGAAGAGCTCCAGAAACATATTCTCTGAGGTGCTTTGCATGTCTGTTTGGTAGTATATCTCGATGCCACAGTTATTGTGAACTTCATTTCTCTGCTGATAAACAAACCATCCTCCTAGGAAGTTTCAAAAAGACAGCAGCAAGTTCAAAAACTTATTTGGGGTTTAATAAAGTCAATGCTATGTCTGCCCACACTTATGGATGATAATTTAGACATTAATAGAAAAGGGAGGTAGAGAAGCCTGGAGTTATATTTCACTGATTTCACTTTTCTGATCATGTCCAACTTTGACCAACAGTCAAACTTTCTGATTATAAATTGGCAGCACTAAGTTCCCTCTCATCAGAAGGAGGGGAGCCAGCGACATGGCTCACATTTATAGTCCCAGCTACTTGGGAGGCTGAGGCAGGAGGATCACTTGACCCCAGGAGTTTGAGGCTGCAGTGAGCTGTGACTGTACCACTACGCTCCAGTGGTACAGAGTGAGACCCTGTCTCAAAAAAACAAAACAAAACAAAACAAGCAGAAAGAGAGGAACGTGGCCTGTAAGCCTCTCTCCCTCACCCACCTCACATTCTTCTAGCTTTTTCATACCTTTTTTTTTTTTTTTGAGACAAAGTCTTGCTCTGTCACCCAGGCTGGAGTGCAGTGGTACCATCTCAGCTCACCGCAACCTCCGCCTACCGGGTTCAATCGATTCTCCTGCCTCAGCCTCCTGAGTAGCTGGGACTACAGGCATATGCCACCACACCTGGCTAATGTATCTATTTTTGGTAGATACAGGGTTTTGCCGTGTTGGCCAGGCTGGTCTTGAACTCCTGACCTCAGGTGATCCGCCTGCCTTGGCCTCCCAAAAAGGTGGGTTTACAGACGTGGGCCACCGCACCTGGCCCTTTTCTTTTCTTTTTTTTTTTTTTGAGACGGAGTCTCAACCTCCATCTCCTAGGTTCAAGCAACTCTCCTACCTCAGCCTCCCGAGTAGCCGGGATTACAGGTGCCTGCCACTATGCCTAGCTAATTTTTGTATTTTTAGTAGAGACAGGGTTTTACCACGTTGGCCAGGATGGTTGCAAACTCCTGACCTCAGGTGATCTGCCCACCTCGGCCTCCCAAAGTGCTGGGATTACAGGTGTGAGCCACCGTACCTGGCTGCCTGGCCTTTTTCACACATATTCTAAAACATCTCCTTGGTTGCAGTGAGCTGACATCGCGCCACTATACTCCAGCCTGGGTGACAGAGTAAGACTCCATCTCAAAAAATAATAATAAAAATAAAGATAAATAAAACATCCCCTTTATAATGCCTGAACATTTTCCTTTTCACTTGAGACAGTCTCTCACTCTGGCACCCAGACTGGAGTGCAGTGGCACAATCATGGCTCACTGCAGTCTCAATCTCCTGGGTTCAAGCGATCATCCCACCTCAGCCTCCTGAGTAGCTACAGGTGTGTGCCACTATGCCCACTAATTTTTTTTATTTTAAAGTTTTTGTAGAAACAAGTTCTCACTATGTTACCCAGCCTAGTCTCAAATTCCTGGCTTCAAGAAATCTTTTTACATTGGCCTCCCAAAGTGCTGGGATTATAGGCATGAGCCACCACCCTGGCCTGAATATTTT
Source organism: Colobus angolensis palliatus (assembly GCF_000951035.1). NCBI lineage: Eukaryota > Metazoa > Chordata > Mammalia > Primates > Cercopithecidae > Colobus > Colobus angolensis. The sequence continues at coordinate 306,524 of NW_012115933.1, read as the reverse complement.
ATTTTTAAACAGTAAGAGCCTTTCCATGGAGAGTTAAGTGAAGAACTATTTAAAGCATTCACATCTGATCAGTTGGCTAATTCAGAATGATTTCCTACCACCTAGCATTTTGAGAATGAGCTGTGAACTGGGCTATTTTTGAACATGGAAAAATTTGGAAGGGTACTTAGGAGGCAAAAGAGATAAGATCCTAGGAAAGAGACAGAAAGAGGGAAGTGGAGTCAAAAGAAGTAGGAAAGATGAATTTCACTTTGAAATATTGTTTCTAGACTGGCCTCACTTTGAAGTCAACTGCTATGGCTCTTGAAAAGCATATCCTGAGTCTTTCTCTAATTGTAGTGGAATCAGCATATCCTGATTCTTGCCCTGGTTGTAGTGACTGAGGAATAAACTAGCAAAAGTTGGAAATAAACCACTACCAGATCTGTGATGACTGGTCATGCACAACAGCAGAGCTGGGCTCAACGTATCTCTAAGCGTTCAACAAAGGTATCCTGAAGTAATAATATGTTCCAGTTGCTTTAGAAGCTACTCAAATGAAACAGACACACACTTTGGCTTTAAGGAATGTACAGTCTAATAAGAAGATGGAGATGCACTTCAATCCCAACACAAGAGAAGTGCTAAGTAGCTTGAATAGGGAGGTTCAGAAAAATTGTGCTGCAAGTCCAGAGGTAGATGTGATTATTTCTAGCTGGGAGTTTTAGAAAAAGTTTAGTAGAATAAGTAGCTTATAAAATAGGCCTGGAAGAAGTAGGATGTAGGCACTGGCCCATGAGGAAGAAGGCAGAAAGAACACCATTTTGGGAGGATAAAATAGCTGGGGGGAAAAGGCAGCACAGATGGTTAACGCATAGGGAACAGCCAAACAATCAAGCTTGGCCAAAAAAAGCTTCTCTTCCTTCATTTAATATACCTTCTATTACACAGTTTTGAGCAATATCGACAATAATGCTTAATGAGTTTTTATCAGAAGAAACCACTGTTAATGTAAAAGTAACCCAGCATTGTAAACTGCAATATATAAATTCAATAAGTCTTTGTTAATCCCTTATAAAAATATATTTGTAATGATTACATGTTATCTGCACCTGTGGGTTTCCTAAAACTATTTCTGCCAAAGAATCCTATGGGTTTCCAATTAAATACTATAATTCCAGTTTCCATTTTTATAAATGTATTTTATTTCATGACTTATAGTCAATAGCTCTGTGATACTTTTACTTCCTAATTCCCGTTCATTCAAGTACCCATCAATTCCAGTATCATTCTCTTCAAAATTATTGCCTACCTCCAATTTTACTACTTTGGCCCTCCTACCAAAAATTTTTTTGGCTGAATTATCTATCTCTAATCATACTTCTATAAATAGTAGAGGTTCCCAAGTAAATCTTTGGCATAAAACTATACCAAATTCAGTCCACCTGTAATCACCCACACTGTTATGTCAAAGTAGTCCATCCCCAAAGTTACAACATCTCTACTTACTGTCAGGGAGCTGAACTTCTCTATACCGAACCAGCTGACTTGGAAGGAGAGGTTTGGTATGAGCATGTTCAATAAGGGTGTCTTCGACCATCTGCATAATTCCTAATGCAGCCTGTAGAAAAAGATATGTCCCAGTATATTACAAAAACATAAACATATCTTGTTTGTGAAATAAACTAGCTTTGTTTATCATAAAAGTGGATTTTTAAATCTTTTTTTTTTTTTTTTTTGAGACGGAGTCTCGCTCTGTGGCCCAGGCTGGAGTGCAGTGGCCTGATCTCAGCTCACTGCAAGCTCTGCCTCCCGGGTTTATGCCATTCTCCTGCCTCAGCCTCCCGAGTAGCTGGGACTACAAGCGCCCGCCACCTCGCCCGGCTAGTTTTTTGTATTTTTTTTTTTCAGTAGAGACCGGGTTTCACCGTGTTAGCCAGGATGGTCTTGATCTCCTGACCTTGTGATCCGCCCGTCTCAGCCGCCCAAAGTGCTGGGATTACAGGCTTGAGCCACCGTGCCCGGCCCGGATTTTTAAATCTTAAATACATTTGATCCTACTCAAATGGATAAAAACTGAGTTTGTCAGTATGGTCATTTTGCAATAGAGTCAATATGGTAGTGGTGAAAGAAACAGACACCCAAACAATCATCAACACTGATGCTGATGCTGGAAAAAAGGCACTGCCAAAGACGGTCCCAAGTGAAATGATCCTCACTACAGACACCTGGGGTCACAGAAAAGCAAGGGAGGCAAACATAGGTTTTATTGTAGGTAAAATGACCTTGGTAAGAATCTTGCTTCTGCCACTTATTAGTATCTGACCTTGGGCATATTGTTCTGGAGGGGGTATAGCAGAGTGGTAGAGACTAAGGGATCTTTTCTTTTTTTTTTGAGACAGAGTTTCGTTCTGTCACCCAGGCTGGAGTGCAATGGCACAATCATGATTCACTGCAGTCTCAACCTCTAGGCTCAAGAGATCCTCCTGCCTCAGCCTCCTGAGTGGCTAGGACTACAGGCATGCGCTACCACACCTGGCTGGTTTTCAATTTTTTGTAGAGTTATGTTGCCCAGGCTGCTCTCGAACTCTTGGGTTCAAGCAATCCTCCTGCCTCAGCCTCCAAAGTACTGAGATGACACGCGTGAGCCACTGCACCATGCCAAGACTGAGGGATCTTGAGACAAGACTGCCACAGAAATTTTGTAGTGCTTTCCATGTGCTAAGTACTTATCATGTACTATTTAATCCTTACCACACATGATGTAGGTGCTTCTATAACTCTAATTTTACAGAGAAGAAAACAGATAAGCACAGAGTTAATACATTTTTCAAAAGATTACAGATCTGGTATATAGCAGAGCCAGGATCTGAATCCAGGCTGTCTGATTCTACAGCACGTGCTCTTATCTACTATACAATTATGCCACCCTATACAGAGTAGGGATAATTACTCCCATTTCTTCCTATGATTGCACAAGGTAGGAAACAGCAGAAGAGGCAGCCATGGAAGTAGGTTCTCAGTTAATCATCATCATTCTACTTTCCCTGTGCTCTCTACCTTCCTCCACAGAGCGAGACGGTTGAGTAAACTCTAATGTGTTTCTTATCACACCATGCTGGTTAACAATCTTGAGAAAGACTAGAGGGAAAAAATATCTTGCAATGATCCACAAAAGACTGCTAAAACCTCAACCACCCACCTGCTTTGTTATGTTTCCATGGAGAAGGGCTTCAATGTGCAGCCGTGACAGGAGCTGAGGTATGAAGGCCTTAAGGCGAGGAAGGGTTACATCTGCAAAGGTGTAAGAAGACATAGTGAGCGCTACCTATGAGGGTTTTTTTTTTTTTTTTAATTTGAGATAATTTGAGACTTACCAAAGATTTGCAAAAATAGTACAGAGAGTTACTGTAAACACTTCACTTAGTTTTCCCTAATGTTAACATCTTTCAGAACCATCAAAACTAAGAAATTAACATTGGTATATACTATTAACCAAAGTACAGACTTTATTTGGATTTTTCCCATTTTTGTCTTTTTTTTTTTATTCCAGGATTTGATCCACAACCCTCCGTTACATTTAGCTGTCATGTCTTTAGTTCTCTCTAATCTCTGACAGTTTCTCAGTCTTTCCATATATTTCATGACCTTAAGACGTTTGAAGAGTACTGTTCAGTTATTTTATAGAAGTCCCTCATTTGGGTTTGTCTAGTGTTTTCTCACAATTAGATTTCATGTCTGTATTACTATAAAGAATACCACAAAGGTAATGCACCTTTCTCATTGCATCCTATCAGGGGACTCATGAAGTTGATATGTTGTAGTACTTAGTGATGTTAACACTGATCACTTGGTTAAGGTGGTGTCTGCCACATGTCCTCACTGTAAATGTATTATTTTATTCTTTTGTTTATAATCTAATAACTCATATATGCTCTATATGCAATTTGGAAAAGCCCACTTGCCCATCTACACCTATTTTTCCTATTGTAATTACTAAATATTTATTTTGAGAAAAATAAATGAGATTATACAAATATTTTCTTTTTCTTTAAACTTGACCCACTAATTTTAGCATGCATTAGTGGTTACTGCCTGCAACAATTATTACTACGGAGTTCTAATGGCAATTTTTCTACTTCCCTCATTCTTTTTATATATATTGATTTAATCCTTCTGTAAGGAAGAGCTGTCCCTTCTCCATTAGGACACCATAATAATAATTGCTACATGCAAGATCTACCAATGGATGCTAAAATCAGTGACAGACATTTAAGGAGAAACACGGGAATGGAAATAACAAGTGCTTACCACAGATCAGGAATTTTACAGATGTTATCTTTCACACTATGAAGTAGGTACTATTATCCCCACTTTAAAGATAGGAAAATTAAGTTAAGAAAATTTAAGTTTGTTGTTCAAAGTCATTAAGCTAGTAAATTACAGAGCTGGGATTTGATCCTTGGTCAGTTCCAAAGTGGATGTTCATTCTACTCCACTGTACTGCCTTAGAAGTCCTCTTCACTAGGCTCCCTCAGCACTCTGCAGCTTTCCATCACAATACTTACCCCCTTGTCTCTCTCTATTAAAATGATCTACTCACATTCACGCTTCACCACCAGACTGGAGGTCCTTCATCAAAGAAACTCCATCTAATTGATCATTTTAAATTATTATTTATTTATTTTTGAGACAGAATCTTGCTCTGTCACCCAGGCTGAAGTGCAGTGGTGCAACCTGGGCCTCCTGGGTTCAAGCGATTATCCTGCCTCAGCCTCTTGAGTAGCTGGGACTACAGGCATGCACTACCATGCCTGGCTAATTTTTGTATTTTTTTGTAGAGATGGGGTTTTGCCATGTTTAATTGATTATTTTTTAATCTCAACACCTGGAGTTTTGGGCTGGGTGCATGGTAGTCAGTAAATGCTGCTGACCACACTGAACCCTGAAGTTCTTGCTACCCTGGCACCTGGATAGCTGAATGATTTAGAGTCACTGAAGAGGCAGCCTCTCACACTGAGTTGTTTCCAAATGAAGCCATTCTGCCATTTTGGATTATTGTAGGATTATATATATCAAAATGGAATAATTATTTACTTGAGCAGAAAAATTTAAACCAAAAAAGTACTGACTTTCCTTTTTATAAAATCCATTTTAGAAAGCCTTCATGTCCCTCTGAGATACTATAGAGCTTATTCTGCTTAAAATTAACATGCCATCTGACCCAGATTCTAACGAAGGGTGAAAAAAACCCTCAAACCTTTGCTTTTTCATCATTATAAAAGTAGGCTTCGTTTTGGAAAACATTTAAAATTAATTGTGTGGTGTTTTTTTAAAGGAGGTATAATTCTTGCTATTAATTGCATATGACCATAATCATTTTGCAAAGAAAAGCATATTATTTGTCCTGATAAAAAATGCACCTGTTCTAGTTAATGATTTTCATAATCTAGCCTCCTATCCAATGCCTGAGGCAACCAACAAAATAATGACTTTCAGTACTTTGCTCAATTTGTGTCACTGAAGACATCAAAAGCATAGTGTTACATAAGTATAAGAACTTGTCATAAAAGGTTATTAAAACATTCAACAAAATTCTTTTTTTTTTTTTTTTTTGAGATGGAGTCTCTCTCTGTTGCCAGGCTAGAGTGCAGTGGACGATCTCAGCTCACTGCAACCTCTGCCTCCCGGGTTCAAGCAATTCTCCCATCTCAGCCTCCCAAGTAGCTGGGACTACAGGCGCGTGACACCATGCCCAGCTAATTTTTGTATTTTTAGTAGAGATGGTTTTCACCATGTTGGTCAGAATGGTCTCGATCTCTTGACCTTGTGATCCACCTGCCTCGGCCTCCCAAAGTTGCTGAGATTACAGGCATGAGCCATCACGCCCAGCCCAGAATTATTTTTATTGTATTTTAATGCTTACGGCTGAGCACATAGGAAGAGAGATTAATTGGTGAGGTAACATTGAGAAGTAAAAAATCTAAAACAATAATAAAGGGTGATACCAATCTACATTTTTTCCCAATAAAGAAATCCTGAAAGTAATTTCTTTGCATTCAATAGGCATTCATTAGATACACTCTGAGGGCATAATATTATACTAGATACTAAGTGAAGAAGTATGGAAGGAAGGTATAATCACTGCTCTCAAGAATTTTAGATTTTCAAGCCAAACTCCCGAAAAATAGACTTAAGATTCTAGAAAAAAACCAACAAAAGATGACTCTTTAGGCTTTATACATTTTCCAATTTTTAACTGAACTGATCTAAGGATGCTAAAGCAGGGAAAAAAAAAAAAAAAAAAAAGCCTGAACATTGTGTGTTAAGACTTTGAAGTTCAGCTAACTTTTTCTTTTCTTAAAACTTCAATATTGGTCGGTTGCAGTGGCTCACACCTGTAATCTCAGCACTTTGGGAGGCCAAGGTGGGTGGATCACCTGAGGTCAGGAGTTCAAGACCAGCCTGGCCAACATGGTGAAACCCTGTCCCTACGAAAAATACAAAAAATTTGCTGGGCATGGTGGTGTACGCCTGTAATCCCAGCTACTTGGGAGGCTGAGGCAGGAGAATCGCTTGAACCCGGGAGGTAGAGGTTGCGACGAACTGAGATTGCACCACTGCACTCCAGCCTGGGCAACAGAGCAGACTCTGTCTTCAAAAACAAACAAACAAACAAAAAACCTTCATTATTAACAAGGTTAGTACTTGGGTCAGAGCATTTACTCTGCAGAAAAAAAATTTTTTTTTTTGGAGGCACAGACAGAGTCTTGCTCTGTCATCCAAGCTGAAGTGCAGTGGCGTAATCATGGCTCACTGTAGTCTCAACTTCCCAGGCATAAGCAATCCTCTCGCCACAGCCTCTTGAATAAGTGGGACCACAGGTGTATGCTACCACATCCAGCTAATATTTTTATTATTTTTTGTAGAGACAGAGTCTCACTATATTGCCCAGGCTGGTCTCAAACTCCTGGGATCAAGCGATCCTCCTGTCTCTGCCTTCCAAAAGTACTAGTATTACAGGTACGTGCCACCGCACCCAGCCCTTCTGCAGAAATCTAAAAATAGTAATAATTAACTGGTATAGGTCCAGATTGAAAACAGTATATATGGCTAACCTGCCTGAATGCAAAAACCACTTCAAAGTTACCACTGTTTTTTTTATTTTATTTTAAATTGAGAAATAATAACTGTAGATATTCATAGAGTATATAATGATGTTATTATATATACATATAATGTATAGTGATCACATCAGGGTACTAAGTATGTCCATCATCTCAAGTTTATTTATCATTTGTTTGGGTTGGGAATGTTCAATATCTTCCTTCTACCTATTTAAAAGTATATGTTACTGTTAATTATAGCCATCCTGCCCACCACTGTTTTTATAAAACATAGGCACAGCCAGTTTTAATAGAACTACACGTTATTTAAAAGTATAAACAGTCAATATCAGAATAAACCAAAATGAATTTAGGAAAAAAATGAAGAAAGCATTAAGCTTTAAGTAGAAAGTCTCACCATCTAGAGCTTCTTTTAACTCATCTTTAGTCCAGGCCACTTCAGTCATCAGCAAGCGGAGGTAGTACATGGCATGCTGGTGAGGCTGTTCAGCCCGGAAATTGTTAAGAGATCGCATATACTAGTGAAGGAGACATGCTTTCATTAATTTTATAAATCTAATCATTTCAAAAGTCCAGTTATAATCAAATTTCAATTCTCTATAAACTATGTTACTAGGATATTTTCTTCTTTCCCCTTTCTGAAGTTATACAATTAAGAATGGGGTTTACTCCTCTCCGATCCTTACATAAAAGTGCATGCTTTTTCATTTGTTCAGCATCTGACACGGACTATAAGTGCCTTCACTATGGGATATCTTTCGTCCCTCAGAAAGTTATCCCTAGTTTTCAGGGATGTCTTTTGGAATCTTTAGGTTCTATGCTATAAAGCCATCCCCAAAGTCTCCATAAGCAAGCAACACAAATAGGTAGCCATATAAAATATGGGATCTTTACTTGAAAACTGATGGTAGTTTCTTCTGGTATACAAGAAAAGGTCACAGTTTAGCTTCAGAAGAAGCAGCTGTTCATCCCGTACTTCCATTACTGGGCCAAATATGAATTGAATTTAAGTGGAAGATATGTCAAACCCAAATAGTGTGCTCTAATGTGACAAGGTCTTGTGGGAAAGCAGACCTCAGTCTGATGAATTGTGTGTTCTTCTGAACTGGAGGTTGGGATGGAACATTCAAGGAGGCCCTGACAGCCGCTAAGTACTTCTCTTTGAAATTTTGAGCTGCAACTCTGAATTGCAGTGAGCTCTTGGCACCCACAGAGAAGAGGCCAGGTGTCCACAAGAGTCAACTAGGCTTGCTTTCTGGCTGGAGTATCAGATTTTGCAAAGACAAGGTGAGATGACTGCAACAGGGTTATGAATGCTTCTTTTCCTCCTTGCTTCTTTTATGAAAACTATTATGAAAACTTTTTATAACATAGCAATATTATCTTATGAATAAAAAAACAGGGTTCAGAAAACTTACTGCTTCTTTGATAATTTCAAATCTTTTTTCATCAATCTCAAAGGTAGCCATTTTCTCAATAATCTTCTTTAGTAAAATTGGCTGCTTGTCATTGTAACCTTTCACGGAAAGCTACAGAAAGAATTCAGGGTATTAAAAGTCTAAAAATATCACAAAACAACTTCCAAATAAACAACTTGACTTGATTTTTAAATATGTAGAAAATTCCAAAACAGACATATAAAAAATGAAACATTCACTTTAATGTCTCATAAATATATAAATATAGTGTAACAGGAAGATAACATTAACCATCTTTTTTTTTTTTTTTTGGGACAGAGTTTCACTCTTGTTGCCCAGGCTGGAATGCAATGGCACGATTTCAGTTCACTGCAACCTCAGCCTCCCAGGTTCAAGCAATTCTCCTGTATCAGCCTCCGGAATAGCTGGGATTACAGATGTGCGCCACTAGGCCTGGCTAGTATTTTGTATTTTTAGTAGAGATGGGGTTTCACCATGTTAGTCAGGCTGGTTTTGAACTCCTGACCTCAGGTGATCTACCCACCTCGGCCTTCCAAAGTGCTGGGATTACAGGTGTGAGCCACGATGCCCAGCCTTAACCATGTTTTTAAAAAAATTTATTTATTTATTCATTCATTCGAGACAGGGTCTTGCTAGGGTACCCAGGCTAGACTCAAACTCCTGGGCTCAAGTGTGATCCTCCTGCCTCAGTCTCCCAAGTAGCTGGAACTATGTGTGTGAGCCAAAGTACCTGGCCATTAGCAATCTCTATACCCAAAAGCATAATTTTACTTTTCTGAAACAAAACCAACAGTAAGTAAACTCACCTAACATTGAATTATGGTGGCATATACTACATCATCAAAATTCAAGTTCTCATTATAAAATTAATTGTAGAGTGTGGCTAAGTTTTTTCTTCAAAAAGAATATCTAATGAATGGCAGGCTTAAGGTTTTTATAGCTGAGGTAAGAAGATAAAAATCACAGGGCATAGTGGCATGTACATGTCGTCCCAGCTACTTGGAAAGCTGAGATGGAAGGATTGCTTGAGCCGAAGAGTTTAAGACCAACCTGGGCAACATAGTGAGACTCCTGACCTCAGGTGATCCACCTGCCTCAGCCCCCCAAAATGCTGGGACTATAGGCACGAGGCACGGTGCCACGCAGGATCCACAATTCTAACCACTTGCTTATTTGATAAGTTCTGTTGCTGTTCCAAAAGCTAATGGCAAAACAAACGTGTAAGAAGGATACAGTGTATGTATCATCAGGATCTTGGCTTAGCACATTTTTTTTTTTTTGAGACAGGGTCTGACTCTGCCACCCAGGCTGGAGTGCAGTGGTACAATCTCGGCTGACTGTAACTTCTGCTCCGCGGACTCAAGCGATCCTCCCACCTCAGCCTCCAGAGTAGCTGGACTACAGCCATGTACCACCACGTCTGGTTAATTTTTTTGTATTTTTTGTAGAGACAGGGTCTTACCATGTTGCGTAGCAGGTTGGTCTTGAACTCCTAGCTCAAAGCAATCTACCTGCCTTGGCCTCCCAAAGTGCTGGGATTATAGGCGTGAGCCACCGTGCCCAGCCAACTTAGCACAATTTACTTTGTCTCTAAATGCCTAACATTTCGAGAAGTGGAGAATGGAGAATTTCTATCATGGTATTTCCACATGGTGGCACCCAAAGCAGTAGAGGATACACTACAGCTAGAATATCATGAAAGTCTCCATGCTGCGCAGGATGATAGGCAAGAACCTCAGCAGGAGGGAAGGCCACTGGCCATGGCAAGCACATCATGTTTCCTACTGGAGGAGCTAGACTGACAATTAGCAGAAAACCCATTTTGTCATAAAATAAATATTATGTGTTTTGATGGTAATATGCTACTAAAAATCAACAGAAAAAAGAGAAAACAGATGATTACTTTTCTATTTGGAGCTAATTTTGATCTCTGAGCTTCAAACTTCTGTGGACTCTGAGAATGGTTAGATTAATATACATTCTTATACATTAAACAAAAGTTACCAGAGAATTTATTTATGTGAAGAAAAAAAAGTCACTGGAAAATAAATAAAATTTAAAACTCCTAAAATCTTTTGTGTAAGAATTTAAATAAGCAGTACCCCAAAATGCTCTTGTTTTCATTTTTACTAAAATATGCAATACATTTTCAAGAAAAGTGAAGATGAATGTGCGCTATGAAAGGGATGTTAACTTGGAATTGAGATATAAGCAAGCTTGAAAACACATTCCAAAGAAAGGATCTAGTTATTTCTTAGATGGATTTAATAATGCTTATTTTAAAACACACATAAAGTAGGTAATGGTGCATGCTACAAAATAAATTAAAATGTCAGGTTTATCTGAACATAGAAACTTTATACTACTATCTGCAGAAATAAAGGGAGCCTATTTATAAGTCAAATTCAATCACCACAACAACTATTGATATCTTCTACTTACAGATGTTAATATACTCAATTATATGGAAAGAACAACATGCTTTCAGGATTAATATGTTAAACATCTCAGGCAGAAGAACATGCAAATAAATGTAGCACACATACATGTTCACAAGATGCACTAAACTTTATTAAATCATTCATTAGTGGAACTAACACTAATTTGAATTCTTCGATCATCAAAAAGGTGCAAGGAAGAAAACCATCAACTTTCTTGTTTAAAAATGCAGAAGTTAATAGTTTTCCCAAGCTCAACATAATGCTTAAACGGGGTGGTGCCTTTTCTTTGGTTTTCATTTTACTTACAAGTATTGCATTCATTCCTGATGCAATGCCATAGCTCAAACCTGAGAGGCGTGCTGCATATGTATACTCTTTTAAATCATCCTTCAATAACCTGATAAACAGGTATGTCATGTTGCAATGAAGAGGATCAGCATAAATGTAGCGACTAACAAAAAGAAAAACAAAAGAAATGCTTTGATACCTCAAGCAGTGGCATGGTAATGAAGAAACATGACCGAAGAGTATGGATATGCAGCCTCATGATCTGGATTTCTAGGGAAATAGTATATGACAACCTTAGGTTTTACAAAAGAAGGAAGACTTCATTTTCCTTTGCCAAAGACCAAGATTTCAAATACAGAATGGGTAAGATCTAAACCTAAATCAGGGTCCAATTTTGTTTGAGTAGAAAAATATGACATTCTGATGAAAGACGTTTAAAAAAAAAAAGAAATCAAGGAAAATTTGCATAATATGAATGGTATGTAGTTGAACACTTAGAATAAGAGCTAACTTAAAAATTAAATGAGAAAATATGATTAGCCATAAAGATTAAAAAAAAGAAATTAAACTCATACCCTCAATCAAAAAATGCTTCCATCAAATCAATATAAAAAATGTTGATGAGTGGAAGGCTCTAAGGCGTGGGTACTTACATACATCCCATAGATGGTATTTTGGAGATCATAGCTCAAGCCTGCTAGCTCTGCTGCATATGCATACTCGTTGAGTGAATCTTTGAGGAGCTCAAGGTACAAATAGGCCATGTTACAGTGCAAGGGGTCCACATAAGCAAATGGGCTGGAAGAAAATGTTGACAGTAAAATAGCTGATTTTATTACTTCTCAATGTGATATGGCCTTTTGAGAAGGATCAAGATATTGAACACCAGTTAATATGATTTCCTGAGGATATGGTTGAATTCTTGAGGTTATTTCTTCTTATGAGGAAAAAAACAAGATGTCTGAAAAAGAAGCCTGAAACATATGTGTATGTGTGTGTGTGCGCGCGCGTGCGTGTGCACGCACTGCTGGTAGCGAAGAAGAAGAAGGAACTGCCTACCCCAGATGGTGTGGCAGAACTGACAAGTCAGAAATGCAGGGTATGTGAGGAGTGGGAACGGGCCAAAACGCATGGCTATGCTTAGGCTAACGGGAGGAGCACAGCCGACAGAACAGATACAGCATTTGCATGTCTTCCTTCTCTCTCCAATCAAGTCACACCCTTGGTGGACAGGAGTAAAAGACTGGGAAATGTGTCTGTGGTAATTACATGAACTTAGAAAAATTGAGATCTGTGAAAATGTTAGCTTATCCCTGAGTTTTCCCCAAAACAGTAAAGCTAGAGAACTGTCAGTAAAATAATTGATAATTTCTATCATATAACAGCAGCCAAAACTAGGGGAAAAAACTAAAATAGAAAAATAGTTAAATGAGAAAGAACAAAGAAGAAAGAATTATATAGAGTACAAGAACTAAACAACCACAGTGATCAACTAAACTTCATTTCCTAGATAAGAAACATAATTTTCTTCAGGTCCCCTGAGTTCGTGGCAGCAGAGCTGGGATTCAAATGCAAGTTAAACGACCTGCTCCTCTGACTATACAACCTTGCTTACCTTTTTTCAGAAGAAAGTAAAAGTTTCACTCATTCAACAAATATGTATTATAGGCTTACTACAGTGCCAGGCTCTTTTCTAGGCACTGAAGATAAAGAGTGAACAAATCAGGCAAAGTCCCTGACCTCAGAGTTGATAATCTAGCTAGAGGGGACAAATAATAATAAATTTAAATTTGACATTTTAGTTGGTGACAGTGGTATGGGGTAAAATTAAGCAGGGTAAGGGGGAATAACGAATGATGGGGTGATGGCAGCAGGGAAGAAAGACTACTGCTTTACATAAGAATGGCCAGTCAAGGCCACTCTTATCACATGACATCTGGACCCAGACTTGAAGGAGGCCAGTGAGTGAGCCCTGGGGATATCTAATGGGTGGAGTGGAGAACTTCCCAGGCTGAAGAAATAGCTAGTGCTAAAGGCCTGAGGCAGGTGCCTGCTTGGCTTGTTTGGCAGCAAATTAAAAGTTTCACTCTATTTGTATCACAGTAAATATAACTAATGTACTGAAAACAAAACCAACATTTTGTTTTTTAATGTTGAGTCAAGGTTTCACTGTGTTGTCCAGGCTGGTCTTGAACTCCTAGGTTCAAGTGATCTTCCTGCCTTGGCTTCCGAAAATGTTAGGATTACAGGTGTGAGCTATCGCACCCAGCCAAAACCCAACAATTTTATCAAAGCTGATAAAAAAGCAAAAATAGGGATAAAATGTGTAGTCACTTAAGAGAATTAAAATCAAAGACAAAGTTCTACAGCTATCCAAATATTCTCCAACTGGAAAATTTGAATAAATGTTCTGCCATAAAATTTTTTAAAGTATGATACATGATGACAGATTTCCTTCTTTGGGCAAATAGCAGCTCAAAAACTTAAGGCACAATTCACAAAAACAAAATAATCAAAACAAAAGACAGGCTACGACAGAGGTCGGCCCCACAGGCAATTATGCACCTTTCTCAGATGGAAGTGAAAAGCCAGAAAGTTTGGGGTTTCAAAGCACTACAGCTCAGGCTCAGAAAATAATTCCAAGGAGTGTCCTAAAATGCTGTATCCAGCCTGGCAAGGTGGTATGTGCCTGTAGTCCTAGCTACTCAGGAGGCTGAGATGGGAGGATCACTTAAGCCCAAGAGTTTGAGGCTGCAGTAACTGCACTCCAGCCCTGGGTGACAGAGTAAGACTCTGTCTCCTAAAAAAAAAAAGAACAAAAACAGTTGTATCCACAGCAGCTGTGCTGGTGAAGTGGAGAAGATACTAAACTAACTTTTAAAAGATAATAGGATTCAACAGGGATACCTAAATTCTGGTTCATGTGTTAATTTAAAAAATATATTATTTTGTAACCAGATACTATATGCTTAAATATGGATCACAGGGTTTTAAAAACCATAGCTAACTACACATAATATAATCTTATTTCTGAAAAGATGAAAAGGATATAGACACACACATGAAAATTTCAATTAAAATGTACAAGAAACAGAACAGTGGTTACCTCTAGGAAGACAGACCAGAAGATGGGATTTGTGTGGGAGGCAGACATTTTCAATTCTAGGAAACGTGCTAGGCAGTTTAGAGAACACAAAAATGTAAAATGGTCTCTCAAAGGGTATTCTAAAGAAATTCATCATCACAGAGGCCAAATGGGAAAATGGTGACAAGCTGCTTACAGTATTAAAAATCTCACTCTCAAATATCAAAAAATAAAAAGCAGCTTTGTAATGCCCTTTACCAATAATAAGCCACAACCTGACAGCCCACGTTTGGTGTAAACAATAAAAAAATCTCTGCACAGTTCTAGATAATCTGTAACTCTCATGCTATAAAACCACAATATTTATAATCACTATAATCTCAACATATTTGTTGATGGAAAATCAGATTCTTTTCCCTTTTTCCAAAGCATTTAAACCATATCTACCTTTAATTTCATGTCAAGCCAACTGAAAAAAAATTAATGAAAAAGATGATTATCATATTGAACATTACTGAACAAATAAACCATGATAGGCTTATCTTACAAACCACTGAATTTTAGAAATATAAAATTATAAAAAGTATAAACTCACAAAGTAAAATCTGAATCGGGTGATTAACACACAAATAAGTAAAGGAAGACAGAGACGAATTGAAAATGCACTGAGAGGCCGGGCGCAGTGGCTCAAGCCTGTAATCCCAGCACTTTGGAAGGCTGAGACGGGCGGATCACAAGGTCAGGAGATCTAGACCATCCTGGCTAATACGGTGAAACCCCGTCTCTACTAAAGAATACAAAAAACTAGTCGGGCGACGAGGCGGGCGCCTGTAGTCCCAGCTACTTGGGAGGCGGAGGCAGGAGAATGGCGTAAACCTGGGAGGCGGAGCTTGCAGTGAGCTGAGATCTGGCCACCGCACTCCAGCCTGGGTGACAGAGCCAGACTCCGTCTCAAAAAAAAAAAAAAAAAAAAAGAAAGAAAGAAAATGCACTGAGAAATTACTGCAATAGCATTACTCATAAATTTTACTAAACATCTTCTCCCTTTTTATTAGTAATTTTTAAGTAATCAAGCCAGAAATAGAGGAAGCTCCAGACAAAAGACGAAACAAGACTCAGAATAATTTAGTAACTAGTACCTCTTCTAGACAAGTTCCAGGAATACAAAACCAAAGCAATAAAAACACCCCAAATTATTTATTCTTTCTTCAGTGAGTCTTCTGGGTAAATCTACGGTCTCCTCAGATTCCAAAACCCTGAAGGCTAAGAAGGTCGTCCTAACAATAGCTAACATAAATCATTTCAGCTAAAGGGTATACTCTGACTCAGTATATGGAAGAGTCAGTCCATTTTTAATGGGGGAAAAAAAAAAGAGTTAACAACATTGGTTTTTAAAATACCTCTTAACAGCAACAGCTTCTCCTTTCTTTTTTTTTTTTTCTGAGACAGAGTCTCACTCTGTCGCTCAGGCTGGAGTGCAGTGGTGCGATCTCGGCTGACTGCAACCTCCACCTCCTGGGTTCACACCATTCTCCTGCCTCAGCCTCCCGAGTAGCTGGGACTACAGGTGCCTGCCACCATGCCCGGCTAATTTTTTGTATTTTTAATAGAGACGGGGTTTCACCGTGTTAGTCAGGATGGTCTTGATCTCCTGACCTCATGATCCGCCCGCCTTGGCCTCCCAAAGTGCTGGGATTACAGGCGTGAGCCACTGTGCCTGGCCAGCCTCTCCTTTTGTTTTTATTTATTTATTTATTTCAGCCTCTTCTTTTCTAGGTGAAATAACTCTAATTCCTTTTATTTCTAGACATAGATGTTTAAGAAGAACAGACAACTTTTGGAAATGTAATTTTTGATTTTTATAAGAAGCTTTATAAGCTAGACTCATCTTACATACCTGAAAAATTCAAAGTTGAGACAAGCCTTCGGCAAAAAAAACTTATCATCTTGTTTGAACCAGAGTTTGCTCATAGCTGTATCCTGTGATGGAGAAACAGTTTGGTTAGGGAAATAGAGGTGCATTCAGCAAAAATGTTCAATCAAATCACTCTTCAAGAGGAGGAGGACAGAGGCAATAGTTAGAGTTTTGTTCTGGAGCTGCTGTCCCATGGCCCTGAAACATACTCAGAGTCAGTAGGTAGAAAGCTGGAGACAAAGACTGCAGACTCCTGTAGCAGAGTGAAATCTGCCTTCTATTTCCCCTGTATTAGGGAGATGGGGGTACAGAGAAGGAAAAGACAGATCAGAGAAGCCAATACCAACTGCCTGACACTGGGAGGCAGGCAGAGGCAGAAGTCCCTTGCAAGCGAATGGCAGCCAGCTTCCAGGGTGGCCCACAACAATCCTTGCCTGCTGACATTCACAGTCTTGGGTGGTCCCCTCCCACACTAGACCAGGGTTGGTCTGCCTTACTAACAAAATATGACAGAATTAATGGTATACCTCTGAGACTGCATTTATAAAAGACATTGCGGCTTGCATCCTGATCACTCACTTTCCCTCCTGGATCATTCACTTTGGGGGAACCCTGCTGCCATGTCAAGCAACTCTACAGAGAGGTCCATGTGGTGAAAAATTAAGGCTGGCCAACAACCACATAACTGAACTTGGAAGAGAATCCTCCAGCCCTAGTTGAACCTTCAGATGACTGAAGCCTTGGCCAACAGCTTGACTAGAACCTCACAACGGGCACTGAGCCAGAACTACCCAACTAAGTCACTGCTGGATTCCTGGCCCTCCTCAGAAACTGTATATGAGGACTGGGCATGGTGGCTTCACTCCTGTAATCCCAACACTTTGGGATGCTGAGGTGGGCAGATCATGAGGTCAGGAGTTCGAGACCATCCTGGCCAACATGGTGAAACCCCGCCTCTACTAATAATACAAAAATGAGCAGGGTGTGGTGGCTCGTGCCTGTAGTCCCAGCTATTTGGGAGGCTGAGGCAGAAGAATTGCTTGAACCGGGACTCGGGAGGCAGAGGTTGCAGTGAGCCGAGATGGTGCCACTGCACTCCAGCCTGGGTGACAGAGCGAGACACCGTCTCAAAAAACAAAACAAAATAAAAAAAAAGAAACTGTGTGTGAGATAGGGTACAGTGGCTCACACCTGTAATCCCAGTACTTCGGGAGGCCAAGGCAGGCAGATCACTTGAGGCCAGGAGTTTGAGACCAGCCTGGCCAACTAGCAAAACCCTGTCTCTACTAAAAATACAAAAAATTAGTTGGGCATGGTGGCACATGCCTATAATCCCAGTTACTTCGGAGGTTAAGGCATGGGAATTGCTTGAACCTGGGAAGTGGAGGTTGCAGTGAGCTGAGACTGTACTACTGCACTCCAGCCTGAGCAACAGAGAGAGACTCTGCCTCAAAACAAAAACAAAAACAAAAACAAAAATTGTGTGAGAGACCAGGAATGACGGTTCATGCCTGTGATCCCAGAAATTTGGAAGGCTGAGGCAGGAGGATCACTTGAGCCTAGGAGTTTGAGATCGGCCTGGGCAACATAGTGAGATCTCACCTCTACAGATATATTGAACAATTAATTAGCTGGGCATGGTGGTGTGTGCCTGTAGTCCTAGGTACACAAGAGGCTGAGGTTGGTGGATCACTTTAGCCCAGGAGGCCGAGGTTACAGTGAACCATCACTGCACCACTTCACCACAGCCTGGGCAATGGAATGCGAGTCTTAAAAAAAAAGAAAAAAACTGTGTGAGATAATAAATGGTGTGCGGTTTTTTTTGTTTTTGTTTTTGTTTTGAGACGGAGTTTCGCTCTTACCTAGGTTGGAGTATAATGGCGCAATCTCGGCTCACCACAATCTCCGCCTCCTGAGTTCAAGCGATTCTTCTGCCTCAGCCTCCTGAGTAGCTGGGATAACAGGCGTGCACCACCACAACTGGCTAATTTTTTTTTTAGTAGAGACGGGGTTTCACCATTTTGGTCAGGCTGGTCTTGAACTCCTGACCTCGTGATCCGCCCACCTCGGCCTCCCAAAGTGCTGGGTTTACAGACACAAGCCACCGCACGTGGCCTAACTTAAATGTTGTGGTTTTAAGCTGCTAAGTTTTGGAATAATTTAATACGCAACCATGGATAACCAACACGACCAAGGATGAACAAATAAGCTACTTATCTTGCCTCTCCACTTCACTCATGCTATACTAAGAATGGCTTTAGTCACTTGAAAGTACCTTGAAACTCTAGGAAGAGATATAAATGGTTTAATGTTCTTGTTAGTTTGCTCTGGGAAGGCCTATTTAAAACAAAGAGCAAAAGTCAGATATGGTAGCTAACACCTACAATTCCAGCTACTTGAGAGGCTGAAGGAGGAGGATCACTTGAGGCCAGGAGTTCCAGACCAGCCCAGGCAACATAGCAAGATCCCATCTCTACAAAAAATTAAAAACAAACTAGCTGGGTGTGGTGTGCGTCTGTAGTCCAGCTACTTAGGAGGCTGAGGCCAGAAGATGGTTTGAACCCAGGAGTTTGAGGCTGCAGTGAGCTATGATCCCACCACTGCACTCCAGCCTGGGCAACAGAGAGATCCTGTCTCCAAAAATAAATAAATAAATAAATAGATAGATAGATAGATAGATAGATAAAAACAACACATAAAAAACAGGAGAGGTAAATGAACTTTCTCTTTGCATAAGCTAATACAGAACTCTTTAAAATGTCATTTTTAAAGAAAAATGGGCTAGGCGCGGTGGCTCATGCCTATAATCCCAGTACTTTGGGAGGCCGAGGCAGGTGGATCACCTGAGGTCAGGAGTTCGAGGCCAGCCTGGCTAACATGGTGAAACCCCATCTCTACTAAAAATACAAAAGATAGCTGGACGTGGTGGTGGGTGCCTGTAATCCCAGCTACTCAGGAGGCTGAGGCAGGAGAATCACTTGAACTTGGGAGGCAGAAGTTACAGTGAGCCAAGATTATGCCATTACACTCCAGCCTGGGCAACAAGAACAAGACTCTGTCTCAAAAAAAAAGAAAAAACAAGAAAAGAAAAGAAAAAAAAGAAAAATGGTTGCCTCATTAATAATCTAGTTGCTTAAGACAAATTTTCATGTTCCTAAACACTGATTGTTATCTCACTGAACTCATCTAAATTCTTCCAAATGTCAGGTCATTTGAAGAAGATAAAAAGAAAGATGTGTGTGTGTGCCTAGAGTCATCAGTTTACAAATAGTTTAGAAGGGAGAAGAAATACGTTTAGAAGGGAGAATGTGCTGTAATAATTTGATACAATTTTTTTACATACTTTACTCAAGTTCTGAAACAATGGCATGAAAAGGACAGTCTGAAAAAGAGGGGGAAGGAACCCTACTTCTCAATAGCACTTCGCACTAGTTTATTATTCCATTAATTTAATATAGTCACTATGTCATAATGAATGTTTTTAAGGGCAGGAAATCCAACAGCTCCCCCTGGACTTGCTCTCTTTCCAGCTTTAGAGATCCTTTCTTATCTTTAATGTCCACGACGCAGCACAAACTTACTTCCTTATTGGGTCTTCAGCAGACATGGAAAAGAGGCACAGACCTTTCCACAGACTTGTGGTTACAGCTCAGACTTACTTTTTTCTCCTATAAAGAAAGCGATTCCCTAGATTCTGCATTGTTTAGTTTTGTTTGCTTGCTTTAATATTTTCAACCTTCTAATATTTCTTGTAGTTATTCTTTCTGCAGCTTTTTTGTCATCTATCAGTATGTGAGCCCCCCCAAATCAACATAGTACCAAATGTAAGAAATCATTTCTCTAGCCCCCATGTATTAGGTCTGTCCCCCAATTTAAAATCACTGATTCAAACACATTACCTTAATAAGAGCAGGGTATGGTGTCGCCTCTTTTTCTAATGGTAAAATCTCAAAATTCGTAGGAATAAATTCATTCTTTGTAGGAAGTTTAAATTTCCCATTCAGGTCAGCATTTTGCCATTTCTGGATGAGTAATGAAACACACAAATGCAGTAAGAGCCTGATTTAAGAGTTTAAAATAGTATCTCTGCTCAATATATGGGCAAGTATTAAGTGCACAAATGTCACACAGCATTGTTTTCCATCATATATAAAGGAGGTACTACCAAATCTACTGATGGGTTTTCATGAAACTTGAGTTGGTCTTTCTAGTACTAGCAAAGATTTTGTGCTCATATATCTATCCTTCCTCTCCACATCTCCAAAATGACCAGCTGAGGAACAATCTGAGACTATGGAACACAGAAAAGCTGACTGGTCCATATGCAGATCATGTTTATTCTAGCTCTTTAAATAATGGAGAATAATCTGCCCAGGAATATATTCCCACAACTGCTAGACAATAGGTCATTTATATAAGAGCCATAGTTTCAGCTATACTAAGTTATATCCATGTATGGCCTGAAAGCCAGGCTAAAGGGGGTGTCTTTCACTTCAGTACTTCTCTCTTTTTTTTCTTCCGGAGACAGAGTCTTGTTCTGTTGCCCAGGCTGGAGTGCAGTGGCATGATCTCAACTCACTGCAACCTCTGCCTCGTGTGTTCAAGCAATTCTCATGCCTCAGCCTCCCAAGTAGCTGGGACTACAGGTGTGTGCCACCACACCCAACTAATTTTTGTATTTTTAGTAGAGATGAGGTTTTACCACGTTGGCCAGGCTGGTCTTGAACTCCTGGCCTCAACTGATCCACCCACTTCAGCCTCCCAAAGTGCTGGGATTACAGGTGTAAGCCACCATGTCTGGCCTCACTTCAGTACTTCTTTTTTACTTTTACAGACAGAATTTCACTCTGTTGCCCAGGCTGGAATGCAGTGGCGTGATCTTCACTCACTGCATCCTCCAACTCCCTGGGATTACAGGTGTGCACCACCACACCCAGCTAATTTCTGTATTTTATTAGAGACGGGGTTTCACTGTATTGCCCAGGCTGGTCTCAAACTCCTGATCTCAATCTGCCCACCTCAGCCTCCTAAAGTGCTAAGATTACAGACATGACCCACTGTGCTCGGCCTTCAGTACTTCTTAAGAACTGGCCCACACCTCTCCCAGATGATCATGTGAACTTTTAAGTGAACCAGTAGTTTAAGCACAAGGTTAAGAACAAAGTTGAGGCCAGGCGCAGTGGTTCACGCCTGTAATCCCAGCACTTTGGGAAGCCAAGATGTGTGGATCACGAGGTCAGGAGTTTGAGACCAGTCTGGCCAACATAGTGAAACCTCATCTCTATTAAAAATACAAAAAATCGGCCGGGTGTGGTGGTATGCACCTGTAATCCCAGCTACTCGGGAGGCTGAGACAGGAGAATCACATGAACCTGGGAGGCAGAGGTTCCAGTGAGCCAAGATCGCGCCATTGCACTCCAGCCCGGGCAACAGTGCGAGACTCCGTCTAAAAAACAAAAAAAACACACAAAGTTGAGATTTAGGTTGGGATTCATACAGCCTGTAGGCTAGATCTGTTCCCTGTCCTAGTTCCAAAACCTAAGTGGGAGAGATCACAGGCCACTGATTGTTGAACCTAATTCATAAGGCTTTTCAACATTAAAAAAAAAAAAAAAGCAACTGGCCAGGAGAAAAAAGCAACCAGCCTGGACAACAGAGCAATGTCCTATCTATTAAAAAAACAACCACCACCACCAATTGTCAATAATTCTGATTTCTGGATTCAGTAATTTGATCTCTAGCTGGTGTGGCACAGCCTTGCAGATTTTACGGTTCTATCTTAGCTCCTGTGTTTGTGTCTTTCTGCACTGGGCAAGTTGGCCATATTTCCTAAGTGGTATCTTAGGTTTCCAGAACAGCTGAATAGTAGGGACTAGGAAACACTTAATAAGTAATTTCACTACTGAGTTCCCAGAGAGATGTGTTCTTAAAAAATTCCCAGCCAGGCATGGTGGCTCACGCCTGTAATCCCAGCATTTGGGGAGGCTGAGGTGGGAGGATCACAAGGTCAAGAGATTGAGACCATCCTAGCCAACATGGTAAAACCCTGTCTCTACTAAAAATACAAAAATTAGCTGGGCGTGGTGGCATGCGCCTATAGTCCCAGCTACTTGGTAGGCTGAGGTAGGAGAATTGCTTGAACCTGGGAGGTGGAGGTTACAGTGAGCCGAGATTGTGCCTCTGTACTTCAGCCTGGTGACAGAGCAAGACTCCATCTCAAAAAAAAAAAAAAAAAGCCCATTCAGGGCAGGTTTATTCTGGTCAGAGTCTGGTGAACACGGGGATTCTTTCTTGTTTTAGGACTATTTCAGACCCAGCACTAATTCATGGAAGATCAGTTTTCCTCACAGTTTAGAGAGATGGACATTTTCACACACTGGGGGGCTTCAACGATCTCCTTCTGTATCATGAATATGTCAGAGAGCTGTGAAGTATCAGTGATGATTTTCTTTCTTAAACTAATTACTTTTTTGTATGTCATTACACAGGTACATTTTTAAAATGTCCATTACTCGAGGTTAGCTAGAATCTAGTCAGTAAAATTTTCTGGTCTTTTCCCAGGAATAACGGAGCCAATCTCAAAGGCACATAGCCAATGAGAATCAAAAGAGAAAGAAAGAAAAAGTACTAGATAAGTAGGTAACATTCACAAGCAAAATCCTGACTACTGATGAATGGGACAAAATATTGTCTTAACATACCTGTTCTGAAAATCATAATTCCCCTATGTTGACAAAAAGAACGGTGCTATAACATGAGGCATAAAACATAGCACCTCCTGAAGTGAACATGGTATGAATCCTAGAGTCTCCTCTCAGCCTGTGTTCACAGCAAGACTGTGAGCTCTTTGGTGTCTTATGCTTCCTACTTCCATCTCTTCTTGCCTTTCTGCTGCCTGTGCCCGTGTACCCTGCACTTCAGTTACCTTTTATGGCATGAAGCACAACCCTGGTGGTTTGATAGACACATGAGAAAGTGGCTAGAGTATCATGTCTTCATGAAAAGGCTAAACTCCAGCTCCTTATCTACTTGTTGATTTCTCTTAGGATGGTATAGACAACACTAGGTCATCAGTCTTCCACTCTCTGGGGTCTTAATTGGTGGATCTAGGGAGCAATGTCCTTCTCATTCCTCACAGGCTTATTCATAGATGAGCTAACCCTACCTTGATGACTTCATCTGGTATAGCTTCTTGTTTGTACTGGGTTCCATACCACTCTTCTGTGCGATCAGTTTTTCCTTCAAAAGATTTAGAAACTACTGCAACCCTAGAGATAGAAAAAACAAACAAAAAAACCCTGTAAACTCATACTGTATATATAAATTTAAAGAACCTGATTCAGGACAATATAAATAATATCCAAGAACGTGCTGGGCCTCTTAAGACCCAGCAAATCCTGTAAGGCTTAGTCCAAACAAGCAATATAAGAATAGAGGTTTCTGATCATAGTCCCTGTTACCCTTTAGTTATAGTCCATTATTTTCAGTGTGAAAAAGTGCTCACAGGAGAGATTCCTCTAGGTTGCTACTGACTAAAATTTTAAAAAAAAGTAGCTAGGGGAAAAAATATAAGAAGGTCAGTTAAAAAACAGTCCTTAAAAAAAGCAAAGAAGTTGCGGATGTGGTGGCTCATGCCTGAAATCCCAGCACTTTATGAGGCTGAGGCAGGAAGATCACTTGAGCCCAGGAGTTCAAGAGCAACCTGGGCAAAATAGTGGGACCCGTCTCTACAAAAAAATTTTAATAATTAACCAGGTGGGGGGTGGCACGCACCTGTAGTCCCAACTACTTGGAATCTGAGGTGGGAGGATTGCTTGAGCCCAGGAGTTTGAGGCTGCAGTAGGCTAGAATCATACCACTGCACCCTTGCCTGGGTGACAAATCAAAACCTTTTCTCTTAAAAAAAAAAAGGCAAAAAAGTACTCCTTCCTAGGAATATCTTAGCCGCAGAATTAACAGGAATGATAACAGGAATGACTAACGAAACCTGTTGGCTCATCCAGATATTTTAAAAACGTGACACACACACCCAAGAAACTTTTATTATTGCTTGCTACATTTGTGCTCTATGTTTTTTCCTGCCAGAGATTAGCATCAAATATATCTACTACAAATACACAGGCCTTCCTGCTACTAGGGGAGAAAGGGACAAGACCAAAAAATGTCTACCACTGTAACCTCTGCCTCCTGGGTTCAAGAATTCTCCTGTCTCAGCCTCCCAAGTAGCTGGGATTACAGGCGCCTGCCACCATGCCTGGTTAATTTTTTTTTTT
>NW_012115933.1:272452-281887 GCF_000951035.1 Colobus angolensis palliatus | reverse complement strand
CCTCCCCGGTTCAACCAATTTTCTGGCCTCAGCCTCCCAAGTAGCTGGGATTACAGGCACCTGCCACCATGCCCAGCTAATTTCTGTATTGTTAGTAGAGATGGAGTTTCACCATGTTGGCTAGGCTGGTCTTGAACTCCTGACCTCAGGTGATCCGCCTGCCTTGGCCTCCCAAAGTGCTGGAGGCTGAGTGCCTCAGCCTCCCAAGTAGCTGGGATTACAGGCACCTGCCACCACGCCCAGCCTAAAAGCTTTTTTTGATGCGACAGTAGAAAAAGCCCAGAAGAGAAGTCAGATGGAAAAAAGTGTTCAAGGACGGGCGCGGTGGCTCACGCCTGTAATCCCAGCATTTTCAGAGGCCGAGGCAGGTGGATCACTTGAGGTCAGGAGTTCGAGACCAGCCTGGCCAACATGGTGAAACCCCGTCTCTACTAAAAATACAAAAAATTAGCCAGGCGTGGTAGTGGGCGCCTGTATTCCCAGCTACTTGGGAGGCTGAGGCAGGAGAATGGTGTGAACCCGGGAGGCGGAGCTTGCAGGGAGCCAAGACTGCCCACTATACACCAGCCTGGGCGACAGAGCGAGACTGTCTCAAACAAAAAAAGAAAAGAAAAAAAAGTGTTCAAGGAGGGAAGGCAGAGGTAAAATGATGTCAAAAGATAAGTGAACAAAAAATGACAAGACTAGAGGAGCAAAAGAAGTTCACAACCAGTGGAACTCTAAGCCATCCCTGTGGAGCACTATCAGGGACACTCTGCATCTACTGCCTTTTAATCATCAAAGTTGGAATCATTACACCCCCACCAGTGGACTCAACCACAGGCTGGGACCAATCCTATTTTGAATCTTATGGGTCAAGGAATTCTAGTCAATTAGCTTGGGCAACTTGGTGTAAAGTCAGTTCTGCTATTGGTTCCACTTCTCCCTTAAGTCCCAATTCCCAATTCCAATAACTAGGTCCATATCTGTTCCTGCTTGTTCTCACCTATCCCCCTAGAGGTTTGATTCTAGCCTCTGAATGTTGGCCTCAGAGCTGAAAGCCTAGTACTTGCAATCAAAACTCCCCTCTGATGATACTCATCCATTTTGAGAATCCCAATCTCTGTTCCAAATACCTGCCCCTTGTAGAACCTCCCCAACTTCAACGCTAGTAGTCTGAACTACCATTTATTTTTTATTCATTCTAGACAAAATACTCTACCTGGCTGACTGGACTTGGTCTTGTTATCTGGTTTTTGGTAGATATCCTAAAGCAAGCTGACTCACCTGTCAGTATGACTGACTAATCCTCCAGTTGTAGGTGTTTCTGATCTGGCCTATCTGCCACTAACCACTATCAGCTCTAGAAAACATGCTAAATAAGAAATATGTTCCACAGAAAGATACAGAGGAATCATACGGTTTGACAGATCAAAGAGTTCTATTATTGCATCCAGAAGGAAGTGATTCATGTTGGTAGTTCAAGAATCCCTTTTGAGTTGTATGTGTAGAGTTCACAGAAATCATATAGCTGTATGAAGAGTGTATGGTATCTCTTCATATGTGTAAGGGCATTCAATACATGATAGAGCCTATGCAGACTCAGGCCTAGGAACTCGGGCTTCCACTTTTGTTGACTTCTCAGAGAATGAATGGATTGATTCTCAAGGAGACTTCTAAAAAACGTATTAAGTAGAAGAATCTGGTAGATGGTCTTCTCATCTACTCTTCCATGAAACACTTGATTTCTTTTCTTTTTAAAGACAGGGTCTCACTCTGACACCCAGGCTGGAGTGGAGTGGACTTGCCCTCTGAAACAAGAAAACCTTAAACTCAGTTCTGAGAGAGAAAGTAAACAAGCTGCCAAGCCAGATGCTCTGGAGGATGACTATCTGACACAGAAAGCAGACACTGAAGGCTGTGCCATAATGCTTAGGTTAAAAAAAGGAGGGGAAAAAGGCAGACCCATCAAGTACAGTCTTTAGGGATTTGGATAGTTATATACCAAAGTGAGGTGTACGGGTAACATGTGAAATGTTATTATAAGGAAATAGACAAGCACAGTTCCTCAGACTAGGCACAGATCAAATACCAGACTAACAAAAAGAGATACTTTCAGACCAACAGTTAGTATATCATTAAGGAATTCAAGATTGAAATATACAATGAAAGGGAATGTATGAGGTAATAAATAAAGACAGGGAAGAAAATAACGGTAGAGACAGAGTATACATACATCAAACCCATATAGACACCTATGAACCAGAGTGTGAAAGTACAGGGAAGGGCACTTGAATTAGGAGAAAAACAATAATTGAAGTACAGATACCTATGGTATACACAACCGCAGACAGTTGAGAAAAACTAGTACAAATATTGGAGTATTTTAGACCATCTGCTGAAAATCTAATTATACGAAAAGTAGGATTTCTTTTTTTTGAGACGGGGTCTTGTACAGTGGTGTGATCATACCTCACTGCAGCCTTGAACTCCTGGGCTCAGGTGATCCTTCTGCCTCAGTCTCTCGAGTAGCTAGGACTATAGGCATATACCACCATATCCAGCTAATTTTTATTTTTTTGGTAGAAACGAGGTCTCACCATGTTGCCCAGACTGGTCTCAAACTCCTGAGCTCAAACAATCCTCCCGCCTTGGCCTCCCAGAGTGCTAGGATTACAGGTGTGAGCCACCATGCCCAGCCCAGTTTTTTTTTTAATGTGGCTAGAGTGTGGGAGAAGAAAAGGCTGCCAATATGGTAATGATGTGATCCTTAGAAATGAGAGAACAGGCCAGGCACTGTGGCTCAAGTCTGTAATCCCAACACTTTGGGAGGCCAAGGCTGGTGGGTCACTTGAGCCCAGGAATTCAAGGCAAGCCTGGGCAATACAGTGAGACTCTGTCTCTATTTAAAGAAAAAGAAAGAAATTTAAAAATGAAACATGAGAAAACACAACCTTTTCATACTAAAACTTACAACAGCAAGAAAAGGAAGCAGTGGGCTAGAATGAATGCTGTTGACTTCAAGTATATTTAAAAATGTTTGGAGAGAATGCAGCTGTCAAAGCTGGATGGAACTCACCTGGAAACAAAAGGTCTCCTGACTACAGACATTAAAAGGCAATATGGTTCCCAAACAATAAATTCTCTTGAGATTTTTACAAAGGATCCCTGACAAAGAAAAGGGAAAAGATATCCAAATTATGAGAAGAGGCTTCATAGGTAATTGTGATTAATTCAAACAGAATTAGTGGAAAGGGCACAGACCTGGCAATAAGAAACGGGGATTCTGGCAGATACTGTGAATCACCTTCTTTGAAATCTTGCCAAAATTACAGATCTAAGTTAGGCACAAGCCATTTAGCCTCTCTAAACTTTAGTTTCATTAATTTTTAATTTTTTTTTTTTTTTTTGAGATGGAGTCTCGCTCTGTTGCCCAGGCTGGAGTGCAGTGGCATGATCTTGGCTCACCACAACCTCCGCCTCCTGGGTTCAAGCATTCTCCTGCCTCAGCCTCCCGAGTAGCTGAGACTACAGGCACACACCACCATGCCTGGCTAATTTTTGTATTTTTA
Source organism: Colobus angolensis palliatus (assembly GCF_000951035.1). NCBI lineage: Eukaryota > Metazoa > Chordata > Mammalia > Primates > Cercopithecidae > Colobus > Colobus angolensis. The sequence goes on along the minus strand of NW_012115933.1, from coordinate 278,336 downwards.
GCAGAGACAGGGTTTCACTCTGTTGGCCAGGCTGGTCTCAAACTCCTGACCTCATGATCCGCCCACCTTGGCCTCCCAAAGTGCTGGGATTAGAGGCATGAGCCACTGCGCCCAGCCTTTTGTATTTTTAATAGAGACGGGGTTTTGCCATGTTGGCCAGGCTGGTCTTGAACTCCTGACCTCAGGTGATCCACCCACCTTGGCCTCCTAAAGTGCTGGGACTACAGGCATGAGCCACCACACCGGCCTCATTAATTTTTAAATACGGATTCAAATTAGATGAACTCTCTCCTTCCACTAGTAAAATTCTGCACGATCATGATATCAAATTAGATTTTTAAAGGATACACCGAGAAGACAGAAGGTTGAAAAAAAAATCTATTGATGAGACTCAAAAATCATACTTAAATAGTGATGAGGCTTGTGAAAAATGCTAAAAACCATTTTTTTAAAGTGTGTGTGTGCGTTTTTTTTTTTTTTGGAGGGGAGACAGAGTCTCGCTCTATCCCCCAGACTGGAGTGCAGTGGCATGATCTTGGCTCACTGCAACCTCCACCCCCTGGGTTCAAGCGATTTCCATGCCTCAGCCTTCTGAGTAGCTGGGATTACAGGTGCCTGCCACCATGCCTGACTAATTTTTGTATTTTTAGTAGAGATGGGGTTTCACCATGTTGGTCAGGCTGGTCTCAAACACCCAAACTCAGGTGATCCACCTGCCTCAGCCTCCCAAAGTGCTGGGATTACAGGCGTGAGCCACCACGCCTGGACTAAAGTGTTTGTTAAAGTAAGAAAAAAGTCAAGAAAGATAAGGCTTAAAGTTGAGAAAATTCAGTCAACTTTTATTGAGTTCTTACCAGGTCAAATTCTGGGAAAGACAAAGTACAGTTCCTATTTAGAAGAAACTCATAATTTAATAGGACACATGACCTATAGCAAAATGTAATCAGTTAATCTCACGTTAACAGATGGCAGGACTACTCCTCTCTTATTTACCTTGTCTTTGAAAGAAACATGGGTCTTTAAACTGTAAAGGTGGACCAAACACAGAAAAAAGGAGTTGAAGATAGGTGAATGAGCCACGTATGAAATCACCTCTCTGGCCAGGTGTGGTGGCTCACGCCTGTAATCTCAACAATTTGGGAGGCTGAGCCCGGTGGATCACTTGAGTTCAGGAGTTCAAGACCAGTCTGGCCAATATGGTAAAACCCTATCTCCACTAAAAATACAAAAATTAGCTGGGTGTGGTAGTGGGTGCCTGTAATGCCAGCTACTCAGGAGGCTGAGGCAGGAGAATCCTTTGAACCCAGGAGGAAGAGGTTGCAGTGAGCTGAGATTGTGCCACTGCACTCCAGCCTGGGCAACACAGCAAGACTCTGTCTCAAAAAAAATAAAAATTAAAAAAGAGAAATCACATCTCCAAATACAGATGAGTCACAATTTCTAATGCTTATGCCACTACCAAATCCTAACAGAATCATTGTCCATCATCTTTTAAAAACGCTGGAGAACACGAGATGAGGCAGAAAACTGGAGATGGAGATGGGCAAATGCTGTAACTTTCAAAAAGAAAAAAGGAGTGAAGCCTGAACACCATAAGCCAGTAAATTAGGCATTGATCCCTGACAAAATTCTACAATTAACTGTCAGACTGTCAAACATTTAGACAAGAAGACCGTTGTTACCACTAGGACTTTCATGGATTAATTAAGAATAACTTCTCCCAAATAAATGGAATTATTTATGACTAAAGGAAGGTACATGACAAAGACTCTATAGCTGTTTTTGTAGATTTAATATGGTAAAACAGGCACCAAATGATAGGATCGGGGGAGGTGGGTGACAATGATCATGGAGTAATAACAGGTAAACACCTTTGAACAAGTCATCAAGTCTCAAAATTCAAAATAATTTTCTAACAATTAGGACTGGCAAAAATGAAACTGGCCACCTTAGTATTATGAGTTTCCCATCCTTGGAAGAAGTTAAACTGAAGGTAGTAACTACTTAGCTGGGATACTACAGAACAGATACACAGTACCATACTGCACTGTTTTACATAAGGGACTTGAGCACCTTGGATTTTGATATCCATGGGAGTCTTGGAACCAATCCCCTGCAGATATGGAGGGCCAAGTGTATACCTAACAGGAGTTGGATTAAATGGCCTCTAAGGTTCCTTTTATTCTTAAGAGTTTCCTGTTTATTTCCCTACCTGGTTGCAATGTTAAACTTGTCTCAGTGGGTATTAAAGAAGGTAATCTTACCCTTGAGCCACCCTAGTCTGGCCTGGCAGTTGGCAATATTATCCCAGGTTGTTTTGCACCATGTATCACTGACCTACTGCAGTTACAATTGTAACAGTCACAGAGACCAATCCTGTAGAGGAAAAGTGCTTTCTCTTTAAATGTGAGACTAAAAAGAGGTATTTAACTCTAATTGCATAAGGTATCACATTTAGAAATATGCAATTTCAAAAGTAAAACATATGCTCCAGCAAATGCACTCCTACAAAGTGTTGTTGGGTCAATTACTGGCTCTAGAGCAGCAAGAATTAGAATTTAAATCATGGTTTTTTCCTACAAAAAAAAAAAAAAAGCACATCCTTATTATACGGTATAGCTTTAATACAGCATTAGCTTGTGTTTGTACAACACTTTTTGACTTTGCTAAAACATTTTACATCATATAAAGCACTATCCCCATTTTGCAGATGAGCAGGGTTCAAGGAAATTAAATGAGAGCCAGTATTCATGACATTATATAAAGTTAACTTTTCACAAGTCCCCCTTTCAGGACTGTCAACTCTGAGGTGTCACATAAGTGATTCAATAAACATTGAAGGAAAAAAATTAGGTATCCAAGATCTCATGACTAGTAACAAAACTAGTAACTGGAAGGAATCTTAAAGATTGTTTAGTGAGGCCGGGTATGGTGGCTTATGCCTATAATCCCAGCACTTTGGGAGGACGGGGCGGGTGGATCACTAGAGGTCAGGAGTTTGAGACCAGCCTGGCTAACGTGGTGAAATCTTGTCTCTACTAAAAAAAAAGAAAAAATACAGGCCAGGCATGGTGGCTCACACCTGCAATCCCAGCACTTTGGGAGGCCGAGGCAGGTGGATCGCCTGAGGTCAGGAGTTCAAGACCAGCCTGGCCAACACAGCAAAAGCCCATCTCTACTAAAAATACAAAAAGTTAGCTGGGCGTGGTGGCAGGAGCCTGTAATCCCAGCTACTCGGGAGGCTGAGGCAGGAGAATTGTCTGAACCCGGGAAGCGCAGGTGCAGTGAGCCGAGATCATGCCATTGTACTCCAGCCTAGGCAACGAGAGCGAAACTCCATCTCAAAAAACAAAAAACAAAAATTAGTCAGGCATGGTGGCAGGTGTGTGTTATTCCAGCTACTGGGAGGCTGAGGCAAGAGAATTGCTTGAACCTGCAAAACAGATTGTCTAATAAGTTCTATTATTAGAAATAATAATAAATCTATAGCTCTTCCTCATGTTGGTAAGAGGTTTTATTTGTAGAAGGTATATGATAAAATTCAACCAGATTTAGGTTGATTCCCCCCCCCCGGAATATATAGGTACACTGAGGAAAATACAAATATTTAAACTGTTTTACTTGCCTAAATGAGGCAAGTAAATTAAAATTAGTGTGGCAAATAAAGTAAAAATTAGTGTGTGTTCTGGGTATTTTTCTTCCATGTATTTTAATCATGTAAGTAAATGCATATATCACTTAATGAGCAGTTTTTAATATTGATGATGTCCATTTTATCAGTGTTTGTGTGTTTTTTTTTTTTTTTTGAGATGGAGTTTCACTCTTTTGCCCAGGGTGGAGTAAAGTGGTGTGATCTTGGCTCACTGCAACCTCTGGCCCCCAGGTTCAAGTGATTCTCCTGCCTCAGCTTCCCAAGTAGCTGGGATTACGGTAGAGATGGGGTTTTGCCAGTTTGGCCAGGCTGGTCTTGAACTCCTGACCTTAGGTGATCCACCCACTTCAGTCTCCCAAAGTGCTAGGATTATAGGCATGAGCCACCACGCCCAGCCTTCTTTAAGGCTGGTCTTGAACTTCTGACCTTAGGTGATCCACCCACTTCAGTCTCCCAAAGTGCTAGGATTATAGGCATGAGCCACCACGCCCAGCCTTCTTTAAGGCACGGTCTCACTCTGTTGCCCAGGCTGAAGTGCAGTGGCATGATCATGGCTCACTGCAACCTCCGCCTCCTGGGCTCATGCGATCCTCCCACCTCAGCCTCCTGAGTAGCTGGGACTACAGGCATGCACCACCACACCCTGCTAATTTGCATTTTTTTTTAGAGATGGGGTTTCATCATGTTGCCCAGGCTGGTCTCGAACTCCGGAGCTCAAGCAATCCTCCCTCTATGCCTTGCAAAATGCTGGCATTACAGGCGTGAACCACTGTGCATGGCCAATGTGTTTTCGTCAGTGGTTACTGCTTTTCATGTTCTATCCACAAAATCTTTGCCTATCTCAAGGTTTTGAAGATATTTTCCTATTTTTTCTGGAAGTTTTATAGATTTAGTGCTTATATTTAGGTCTATGACCTATCTCAAATTTTATAAATAGTATGAGGTAAAGGTCAAGTTTCATCATTTTTCATATAGATATGCAGCTGGTAGAACAGCACCATTTGTTGAAAAGATTTTCCATTCTCAATTATGTTGATGCTCTTGTCAAAAATAAAATCAACTGACTGGCTGGGTATGGTGACTCATGCCCTCATGCCTGTAATCCCAGCACTTTGGGAGGCCGAGGTGGGCTGATCACCTGAGGTCATGAGTTTGAGACCAGCCTGACCAACATGGAGAAACCCCATCTCTACTGAAAATACAAAAATTAGCCAGGCGTGGTGGTATACACCTGTAATCTCAGCTACTTGGGAGGCTGAGGCAAGAGAATCGCTTGAACCTGGGAGGCAGAGGTTGCAGTGAGCTGGGATCGCACCACTGCACTCCAGCCTGGGCGAGAGTGAGACCCCATCTCAGAAAAAAATTAAAAAAATTAAAAAGGCCAGGTGCAGTGGCACACGCCTGTAATCCCAGCACTTTGGGAAGCTGAGGTGGGAGGATCATTTGAGCTCAGGAGTTCGAGACTAATCTGGGCAACATAGTGAGACTCTATCTCTACGAAAAAATTTAAAAATTAGCTGGGCATTGGTGGCATATGCCTGTAATCCCAGCTACTTGGGAGGCTCAGGCATGAGAATTGCTTGAATTCAGGAGGAGGAGGTTGCAGTGAGCCAAGATCACGCCAGTGCACTCCAGCCTGGGCAACAGAGCAAGACTATTAAACAAACAAACAAAAAAGCCGGGTGTGTTGGTTCACGTCTGTAATCTCAGCACTTTGGGAGGCCAAGGCAGGCAGATCACCAGGACAAGAGACCAAGACCATCCTGGCCAACATGGTGAAACCCTGTCTCTACTAAAAATACAAAAATTGGCTGGGCATGGTGGCACATGCCTGTAGTTACAGCTACTAGGGAGGCTAAGGCAGGAGAATCACTTGATCCCAGGACGCAGAGGTTGCAGTGAGCCAAGACTGTGCCACTGCACTCCAGCCTGGCGACACAGTGAGACTCCATCTAAAAAAAAAAAAAAAGAAAAAAAAAGAAAAAAGGCCCAGAACAGTGGCTCATGCCTGTAATCCCAGCACTTTAGGAGGCTGAGGTGGGCGGATCACCTGAGGTCAGGAGTTCGAGGCCAGCCTGTTCAACACGGTGAAACCCCGTCCCTACTAAAATAAATTAGCCAGGTGTGGTGGCGGGTGTCTGTAATCCCAGCTACTCAGGAGGCTGAGGCAGGAGAATTGCTTGAACCTGGGAGGCGGGGTTGCAGTAAGCCAAGATCGCACCACTGCAGGGA
>NW_012115933.1:258218-272336 GCF_000951035.1 Colobus angolensis palliatus | reverse complement strand
GGGGTTGCAGTAAGCCAAGATCGCGCCATTGCACTCCAGCCTGGGTGATAAGAGTGAAACTCCATCTCAAAAAAAAAAAAAAATTAAACCAGTATAGTGGCTTGCACCCATAGTCCCAGCTACTCAGGAAGCTGATGCAGGAAGATCACTTAAGCCCAAGAGGTCTAGGCTGCAGTGAGCTATGATCCTGCCACTACAGTCCAGCCTTGGTGACAATGCAAGAGCCTGTCTCTAAATAAATAAATCAAAAGAAGAAAAACAGCCTACCAGGATTTGGGTTATGATTACATTGAGTCTATGAATCAGATTGGAGAGAACTAACATATTAATAATGTCAAGTCTCCTAATGTATGAATATAGTATGCTTCTTCATTTATTTAAGTCTTCTTTCATTTTTCTTGGCTACTGTTTGCTCTCTTCTACTGTTTTTAGTTTTTTATGTAGAAGTCTTGCTTATCTTTGGTTAAACTCATTCCTAGTAATATTATGCTTTTGTTGCTATGGTAAATAGTTCTTTTAATTTTCTATTTTTTTGTTGCTATATATAGATATGCAATTGATTTTTGTATATTGGCCTTCCAACCTGTGACTGTGCTGAATTCACTTATTAGTTCCAGATTTTTGCAGGCGAAAGTAGATTCCTTAGGATCTTCTACATACGCAACCACGTATATCAGTGTATATATCACTTTAAACCATTTAAATTATGTGAACTATATCTCGCCATCCCCCACTAGACTACATCAGGCATGAATAAGTTAACATATTAGCTTATACAAATATTTAATCTACAACTTTATCTGTTGTTCGCTGAATGGAAAAGGAAAGATTTCTTCATTTTTCAATTCCTCAGTAAATTATCTAGAGTTGAAAAAGAGCATTTGCTGTTAAAGGCAGAATGATCAACTCACCAATCTCTAATGAATTCACAGCTGTTGGTAACTTCGTCTAGTTTTTTAGTATGATTTTCTGTATCATAATCAATTTTTGAATAATTAAGGATTAGGCAATAAATGGGGACTTAACATATTGGCAAGAATCTGCATAGGAAACATTGTAACCTACTGGGTACCTCAAACTGGAAATTTAATTTCTAAATAATTTCACATTATTTTCATTGAAAAAGATTTCTAAATTTTGACCCTTAATATATTTTTTAAACCTCAAAACCATGGTATCTTATTCCAATTTTAAAATTCTAGGCTCAGTAAGAAAAAGAAAAGAAAATTATAGGCTGCGCATGTGAATCCCAGCACTTTGGGGGGCTAAACTGGATTGCTTGAGGCCAGGAGTTTGAGATCCACCTGGGCAATACAGTGAGACCCTATCTCTGTAAAAAATTGTTCTTGAAGCTAATTATTTGTACTCACCCAAACACTGTATCATAACATAAAAAATCATTAAAACTTTTTAAAATAGAGATGGGGTCTCACAATGCTACTCAGGCTGGTCTTAAACTCCTAGGCTCAAGTGATCCTCCTGCTTTGGCTTCCCAAAAAAATAGAATATTTAGCTGAATCCTAGCATGAGGTCAGGTAAAATCTGGCTAACAGTATTTCCTAGAAGAAAGTCACCTGAGTCCACCAACCACCTAGGAGTCACAATAGATAGGCCAAGCCCACCTGAACATTAGAAGATATTAATTATTGTTCTCAACCTAAACAGTATGGTGCAAGTCATATATATGCAATTATAGCTAATGAATCTTTGATAATATGTCTGGAAAAGTTCAAACAATGGTAACTAGGAAAAGACTCTGACAGTACAGTTCTGTCAAAAGGATTTTTTTTTTTTTTTTTTGAGATGGAGTTTCGCTCTTGTTTCCTAGGCTAGAGTGCAATGGCATGATATTGGCTCACAGCAACCTCCACTTCCCGGGTTCAAGCGGTTCTCCTGCCACAGCCTCCTGAGTAGCTGGGATTACAGACGCATGCCACCACACCTGGGTAATTTTGTATTTTTAGTAGAGACGGAATTTCTCCATGTTGGTCAGACTGGTCTCGAACTCCCGACCTCAGGTGTTCCGCCCACCCTGGCCTCCCAAAGTGCTGGGATTACAGGCAGGAGCCACCATGCCAAGCCCCAAAAGATTTTTTCTTCAAAAAGTTCTATCACATTGTTGATCTTATTCATAAAACAACTGTTCCAAAAAACTTATTTACTTAATCACCAAATTGCCAGTAGAATTTCAAAAATACTTCCCTAACAGAGGAAAAAAATTAAAAATGTAAAACGTGTCATTCAATTATATTCCGTCATTTGACTTTAGAAAACATATACGAAATTCAGTTTTAAGGGAGGAATATCATGTAGTGGCTCACAGGCACTTTAGGGACTACTTTCCTCTAGCAAGAATACCTCTGCTGCTATAAGAGTTTGGACTTTTGATTTCCTGGTTAACCACTGGTCAATCAGGAGGATTCTGAGATTGTAATCTTTACTGTGGCTTAAGAAAAAGAGGGTGTCTTCACTTGCTTATATGAGCCAGATAGGTTGGGCTGACACTTTGGGAGTTTGAGTTATAATAAAGTCAGGTTAAGACAGGTTATTATTCTATTTTATTTATGATAATAAAATTATATTTGTTTTTTAAAATGTCCTCATCTTTTGGAGATATTGCCTCAAAATAATCTAGGGTGGAAGGAGGATGACTGAAGAGGGATGGATAAAAAGACTGGCCATGTATCAATGGTTGAAGCTTGGTGTTGCTTCATTATACTATTCTCTACTTTTGTAATCATGCTTGATAAAATGTTTAAAAGCATTTTATTCACAATTTCAAATTTTTTCAGATTCTAATCACTATTGAAAATTTAGTGTGTAATAGTAAAATCTGTATGGTGACTCACCGGACATTTTCTGGTCTGAGTTTATCGAGAACCATCTCTATTAAGTCAGGTCTAAATTCTTCCAGTAAATACTCCGCTGTGAGCACTTCTTCTAGGGGATAATACTTTTAAAAAGGAAAATATAAATAAATATACATAGCTACTACATAGTTAATTAAAGCAGATATGTAATACATTAAATTCATTACTGTACACCCTTTCTCCCTTCAATTAAATTTTACTCCATTGGAAAAATTTTCTGAGGCCCTAAATCATTTTCTCTTTCCTACCACATTGTTAAGCAGTTTCATATTGTTTGATGATTCTGCCAAATATACTGTTAATCTCCAAACATACTTCCATTATAGAGAGCAAAATCACATTTCTTTCAGGGAAAACCATGAATATTTCTGGTCAAAAATTGAGTACCTGTTAATGAAGAAAATTTGGTAATAAAATGCTGACACCTACAGGATTTCTTAATATAAAGTACACACATTTTTATGAACAGAATTTCCTAAATTTCTATGAAACAAACTAGACAAACATTTGGGAAACTGTTGTGGGAAAAAAAATGGCTCATATTTTTGACCAGTGTAGAAAAACAATGCAGAAGATGCTTTTTGGTAAGAGCAACTTCCAATATTGGTAAGAGCAGCTTCCACACTGACTGATTCATTCATCCAATAAATATTTAATGAACATCTACTCTGTGCCAGGCACTGTTCCACGCACTATGGATAAAACAGTAGGTAAGACACATGAAATCTTTTGTCCTCCAAGAAGTGCACAAACATTGTAATTGGGAGGGAGGCAGACAATAAACAAATATTGTAATTTTAGTGAGAGGTGCTATGAAAACAATAAAAAAGGGGGAGGGGCATTATTTTAGATTGGGAGGTCAGAGAAGGTCTGAGGAGAAGAAATCTGAGGGGAGACTCAAATGATAAGAATCTAGCCAGGCAAAGATCAGATAGAAGAGTGTTTCATGTAGAGAAAATAGCAATGGGGGAGGAATAAACGTAATGTCTGAAAATTAGAGAGCCAGTACAGTTGGAGTGGAATGCAAATGGGAGAGGTGGGCTGGACAGTAGTATGGAAGATGGCCAGATAGGCTGGGGCCACATCACCTTGTAGGCCAAGGAAAATTTTGCATTTTATGCCAACTCTGTTGGGAAACCACTGAAGGAATTTAAACAGAGGAGTGAAACATTCAGATTTTAGTTTTCAAAAGATCACGAGGCTGGAAAAATAAACTACATTGGGGACCAAGAGGAAAATAGGGATCCCAGGTAAAAGACTATCATGGTAGCCCAAGCAAGAAATCATGATAGCTCAGACTAGGATGGTACCAACGGAAATTAAAAAAAAGTAAACGATCAATAGCTTTCACATAAGTAGCACTTGACATGCTGCAGAACTGAAATATATTTAAAGCCAATAAGCAAAATGTGTATTTAATAAAAACATTACAGAAAATAAATTTCAGGATGAAAATTAAGATTTTAAACATATCCTGACATCAACATTTGCCCTGTTGCTACAAAGTTTAAAGTTTTATACCTCAGCTTCAATTTTAATAATTCACTTATTATTGAAAATAATATATGCAAGATTGCTGAAATACTCTACACAGCAATGTATACAGTAAAATAACAACAAACTTACATGCAATATTCCTGCAATCTTAGATGTATAGCCCCGTGGCCTCTCTTTGTCTTTAAACCTAAAAGCAACAGCATTCAAGTCCTAAAATAGAAAATTAATCCAATTAGATACGTCCACTCTTATTTAGAAACTTTTTTTTTTTAAGTGTTTGGCTTGCACTATAAGCTTGCTACTCCATAAATACTCCATAAATACTTTATCACACTTTCTGAAAAAATGGCTATGCTTGATTTAGAAATGCATAGAGTATTTAAAAAATTTCTTAATGTGTATAAAATTTAATCCATCAACCTAGGTTTAAAACCAAAAACAAAATAGGTAAACAATTTTCAATGAAAATAACAAATACAGGATATGGCTCTATAGCCTAAGTTGTTGAAACTAGTAGCCAAAGAATTTAGAAAAACTGTGTGAAAGAACCTTGTGAGATCCAACAATTCCACCATAGATGATTTTGGTGACTCATTCAGAGAACAGCACCCAGATTAGGAGTTATTGTCATAATTTTTGGAAGCAGAAATTATACCTTTAAGCTTTTATCTAGTTAAAAAGGATGTTTCTTATACTAAAATACATTTGAGAATCTCGATAGGCTTTAAAGCACATATTTTTAAAAACCCATTTTAAAAAGGCTTTTAAAAATTTGAAAGACAAACACCATTTGTTTTATGCAAAAAAAAAAAAAAAAAAAGCCAGGCTCTTCCCACACATACAATAATAAAATCACTTTTAATAACACAATCATACATAAACAATTCATTACTTCTTTGAGAGTTTGCTACAGATTTAAAGATCTGAAAATGACAGAGCTCATGCAGCTTCAGGCAGGGAGTAACATAACCCCTGACAGATTCTAGCTCAAGAAACTGCTGATTTTCTTCTGAGCGATGGAAAAGCATTTGATATCTTCCCTTTTCCATCCTAAAAAGGGCTACATGACGCCTTTCCCCTTAGTTGTGCCCCAAGTAGCAAATCAGACTAGTACAACTAAGCCTTAACTAATACTATTATACATTGCAAAATTTTAGAGTTCAATTAGGAAAAAAACTTTAAAAGTTTAACTGGGCCTTAAATTTAAACTAATTCACATGTATTTGTTCTTGAAAAATAGATTCCTTAAGAAAAGTTTTGGTGAAACAAAAGTACCTTGCACTCTTGGAAAACCCATTCTTGAGGTCCTTCTGCACGTAACTTCTGAATGTATTGAAACATGTGCAAAATTATATCTTCAACATGTACTGGAAAAAAGGGGCACACTTAAAAACCATTCAGTCCTTGAATCCTTCAAAGCAGTGAGCTCACTCCTAAGGTAAAGTCAGGTAAGTGGAAGATGGTCCCTCTTAGAAAATGCAGTTCTCACCTCCCTGAGACTGGTTTTAGGTGTCCCACACACATGGCCCTCTGGGCTCAGGGATATGTCACAGAAAGGGTGTTGGGGCAGTAAATGAGCAAATAAAAAGCCAAGTCCACATTTAACAAGTGCAACATAATGATCAGTTGTTAAGGGGAGAAGAATCGTCCATGAAACAAAGGCCAAGTTACATATGAAAAATACAATGGATAAGTTGTATGAATTAAAGTGTTACAGCTTTCAACATAAAACAGATCCACAGCAAGAAGAAGTTAAAAAACATCATAGAAAGTAAATTTTCATTCAAAAATAAAAAGGTGAATCAATACTTACATAATCCTTCCTCGGTCAAGTCCACATTAATGATAAAAAACATAAAACCTCGGGCTCCTTCCTTCTGCCCACCAACAAGAGTATTAACCCAGCCTGCAACATTCAAAGGAAATCAACATGATTGATTGCATATGTGGCTTCTTTGAAGATAAGAAAAATTTTTTAAATTCATACTGTATGTTCCTAAGACATGAGAATGAACCTCTTGCAAAAAAGATGGGGGAAAAAAATCAGTTCAGAAAAACAGTTTCAGATGGTGCAGAAGTGGGGTCTTTCCTGAAGATTCCTCACATCAATTCCCAGTCAAGAGTAGACTACTGGCTGGGCATGGTGGCTCATGCCTGTAATCCCAGCACTTTGGGAGGCCAAGGTGGGCGACTGCTTGAGACCAGGAGTTTGAGACTAGCCTGGGCAAAATGGCGAAACCCCATCTCTATCTAAAAAAGAAAAAAAAAAAAAAAAGACAACAGCATGCCAATAACCACCATCTCACTCACTAACCCAAAATGATCACATCTAAGAATGTTCATTCACAGGACAATATTCAGGAGAAAATGAGAGCCAGAGTGAAAAGATGTGGTGGACACTCAGAAGCTGCTGCCCAGGAGACTTACCCTTTGATTTAAGTTCTGATAACAGACTTCCAGGACCTTCATGCCCAATGAGATGACCAAGATAATGACCAGGATTTGATTTGTAGTATTTCTGAAGGTCAGGTATGGGAAATGTCACATAGAGATTCCTAATATCTTTAATGGGTACTATTTTGTAAAGTTGCTGGAGAAAACAAATCACAGAGATTAGCTATATACAACTCCTACTGAAGAAAATATTTCTAAACTATGAAGAATGATTTTCATGGAAGAATACCAAATTTAAGAGCAAATCAATTGTCACAGAAAATGATACACTGACCACAAATAAATAATGACTCAGCACTCTCCTAGTGGAATTTCATTACAGTCGGTATATAGTCCATGTTTGACCCCCGAACCATGCAGCTAAATATTAATGGTTTTGAATGCTTATCTTCAGGTACAGGGTAACAGCTTCAACAGTTATTAAGACTACAGCTACCAAAACTACTTTTAGCATGTAAAGACCAGAACATATTGATATGTTTTTGGTGATTCATGATCCTAATAAATGTGAGATTGATTTTATTATCCTGACAAATACTTAAAACCACATGGGGGCTGGGTGTGGTGGCTCACACCTATAATCCCTGCACTTTGGGAGGCCAAAGGAGACAGATCACCTGAGGTCAGGAGTTCGACCTCAGCCTGGCCAACATGGTGAAACCCCATCTCTATTAAAAATACAAAAATTAGCCGGGCACGGTGGCATGCACCTATAGTTTCAGCTACTCAGGGGGCTGAGGCAGAAGAATTGCTTGAACCTGGGAAGCAGAGGTTGTAGGGAGCCGAGATCGCACCGCTGCACTCCAGCCTGGGCAACAGAGCATAACTCCTTGTCAAAAAAACCAAAAACAGAAACAAACAAACAAACAAACAAACAAACAAACTACATAGGGGCTGGGTACAGTGGCTCACGCCTGTAATTCCAGCATTTTGGGAGGCTGAGACAGGTGGGTCACTTGAGATCAGGAGTTCAAGATCAGTCAAGGCAACACAGTGAAACCCTGTTTCTATTAAAAATACAAAAATTAGCCAGGTGTGGCAGTGTGTGCTTGTAGTCCCAACTACTCAGAAGGCTGAGGTGGGAGAATCAACTGAGCCAGGGAGGTTAAGGCTTCAGTGAGCCATGATCGCACCACTGCACTCCAGCCTGGGTGACAATGCAAAACTCTGTTTCAAAAAAAAAAAAAAAGCATAAATAATGTAATCTCCAAAAATTTTCACCTGGTCTACGGTAAACTGGGTATATATTATGTCCACAAATTAAGAAGACAAAATACCAAAATTTATGCACTTACTTTAAGATGTTCTTCTTGGAAAGGGTGTTCAGGAAATTCTGGCAGTGGGACACTTTTGTTCTCAACTTCAGAAAATAACTTTACCACCAGATTAGTCAAGTCATCTAAAGATTCTACAAGAAAACAAACAAGGAAAACAGAACTTAAGTGAATCATAACATACAACAGGGAGAGCTTAAAATCTTAGGATCTCCTGAAAAATCTCAGTACCACTGAAAGGAAAATGTGAAAATGATTACACCTCACACCTATCTCTCTCTATTTTAAAAAATTATTCACGGCCGGGTGTGGTGGCTCAAGCCTGTAATCCCAGCACTTTGGGAGGCCGAGACGGGTGGATCACGAGGTCAGGAGTTCGAGACCATCCTGGAACACGGTGAAACCCCGTCTCTACTAAAAAATACAAAAAGCTAGCCGGGCGAGGTGGCTGGTGCCTGTAGTCCCAGCTACTCGGGAGGCTGAGGCAGGAGAATGGCGTAAACCTGGGAGGTGGAGCTTGCAGTGAGCTGAGATCCGGCCACTGCACTCCAGCCCAAGCGACAGAGCGAGACTCTGTCTCAAAAAAAAAAAAAAAAAAAAATTATTCACAAATATTATTCACAATATAATTTCACAAGTATAATAAAATTAAAACAAATATTAGAAATAATTAATTGCATTTGGAAAAATGACTATGATTATCAACAGGCGTATATACTGAACTACTAGCAGAGTATAACATTCACCTTATACATAAAGAATTTCCTTCTATGGTATAAAATTATCTTTTGTGCCTTTAAATGTGAGCATTTGCATTTTATTTATAAAACATGCCTATTTTTACTTCAATTTTTTGACATGTATGAAGGACTCCAAAATGCACATTTTATATATGTGTGTGTGTATATATATGATATTAGCAAAATTCTACTTTTGGAAGTATAACAAGAAATGAGTTAGGTGTTTGAGAAGAGGGCACAGCAGTCATAGGATGGAATAAAGAACAGCTTGCTTTTTATTTTATACCTTTCTCTGTGGAATCAAATTTTTTCCATTTGTACAAATTACTATTATCCTAAAAAGAAAGGAGTATAAAAAAAACCTATTTTTTTTTTTTTTTTTGAGGTAAGGTCTTGCTCTGTTGCACAGGCTAGAGTACAGTGGCACGATGCCAGCTAACTGCAACCTCCGCCTCCCAGGTTCAAGTGATTCTCGTGCCTCAGCCTCCCCAGTAGCTGGGATTACAGGCGTGCACCACCATGCCCTGTTAGTTTTTTGTATTTTTAATAGAGACAGGGTTTCATCATGTTGCCCAGGCTGGTCTCAAACTCCTGAGCTCAAGTGATCTGCCAACCTCAGCCTCCCGAAGTGCTGGATTTACAGATGTGAGCCACCGTGTCCGGCCAAAACCTATCTTTTTATAAACAAGATAACCTGTCATCTTGATTCTGTCTCCTCAAAAACAGGTTATTTATAAATGGTATAAACATTCATAACCTGTTACTATCAGTAAGCATTTGAATCAAATAAGAATCTTGCCTTGATATTCTATGACCCATTTGGAACTTTTCCATGAATTCTTGGGAGTACTAAATGACTATTTGAGAGCTGCCTTTATATGGTGTAAAATTCTCTTTTGTGCCTTTAGTGTAGGCATTTGCATTTTATTTATAAAATATACCTACTTTTGCCTCAATTTTTTGACATGTATGATGGACTCCAAAATGTCCAGAGCCAAATAAAAGGCAGACCAGTGGCTGCTTGTTATATGACAAGTGAATTTAGGAATGCAGAGGGAATATTGTAGCAAGAGATGTCAGAGACATCTTTTTGCAGATGGGACATATGACTTGAAACAAGGTGAGCAGTTAATAAAGGTTTGTGGGCCTGCAGTGCTGGTGACAGCAACACCCTGAGCAAGGTTCTACCAGGTGAATCTTTCTTCTTGCATATTTCTACCCTAAAAGCATAAATTCACAGTGTCACTTTTTAAAGGTAAGGGAGCTAAACACTAGAGCACAGTCTATCTACCCCACTAAACTGTGAGCTCCCCAGAGATCAGGGAACTGAGTCCCACTCACCTTCATATCATCAAGGTTTGGCAACCTTAGTGTCTGCACTTGATGATTACCTATGTGGCAAGTGTTCAGGCAGTTAGTGCTGCCACAGCTAGAGAAACAGCTTCAGGCAAGAAAAGAAAAACTTCTCTTTGTACCCTTGTGACAGAGATCCTTCCACATGGTTACTCTTCCTCTCTCCTCCAGCCAAAAGAAGGAGTGGATTATCTTTTAATCCTCTAAGAGATCCAGTTTCCTCCTCATACCTCTGTACTGTAAAGACATCTCTCTCAGGTTCAGCACAGGAAGTCAGTCACAATGGGAGAGTGATGTGTATGGATCAGGGAACTGAGATACTTTATTTTTTAGATGCTTATTCTGTCATTTCCACTACACCAAGAACATTCTGAGGACAGGGCTCAGGTTTGATTCATCTATTGCTATTGTCACTTGCCCATTAAATGCTTACTGAAATCATGTGTTTAATCTCAAATACAACATAGATTTAAAACAAACAAACAAACAAACAAAAAAAACAGCTTAGGCACCTATTCCTAGGACTGGGTTCTAAACAGCAAGTGGTATTTTAACATTCTAAACCCACCTACCTGAAGCAAGCACATAGCATTACAGAGTATGCTTTTTTTTATTGTCCTCTCTCCCTGAACCCATTTTACACCCTGGTTCTTGCTACCAACTTAAAAAATAGTTTATTTTCTAACTATAAAAGTCACATTTGCCAACAGTAGAAAACTTAGAAGCAAAAGCTAAATTATGGTAACAAAGGTTACCATAATTTCATGATTATAAAGATGCTAGAGTGGCTACCACCATTTATGGAGCATTTGCTATGTGCCATACACCATGCTAAACACTTTTTATTATCTCAATTAAACCTCACAACAGGTACAAGGTACCACCCACCACTTTACAAATGTGAAAACTGAAGTTTGAAAAACTGAAGTAAGTTTGTTAGCTCACAGCCACACAGCTAAGTAAGTGGTATATTTGGAATGAAAAGCCAGGTTGTTGGACCGTGAAATGTGAGTTCTTAACTACTATACAACATTATCAAATTTCTAGCACATGCTTTTCCATTTTGTCTTTCACCTACACCATATACGGGATATTAGAGTTTTTAGTGTTTTTTGTTGTTGTTTGTTTGAGACAGAGTCTCACTCTGTTGCCCAAGCTGTAGTGCAGTGGCACAATCTTGGCTCACTGCAGGCTCCACCTCCCAGGTTCAAGCGATTCTCCTGCCTTAGCCTCCCAAGTAACTGGGATTACAGGTGCCTGCCACCATGCCTGGTTAATTTTTATATTTTTAGTAGAGATGGGGTTTTGCCATGTTGGCCGGACTGGTCTGAAACTCCTGACCACAAGTGATCCACCTGCCTCGGCCTTCCAAAGTGCTGGAAATACAGGTGTGGGCCACTGCGCCTGGCCCCTATTAGAGTTTTAAAAAATTTGGGGGGAGGGATATGTCTTAGAATTTTTAATAAATCCCCAAATGGGACCATATAGCATATGTTTTTGTAAACAGCTTTTGTTTTCTCTTTAATATATTAAGAACACTAAAAAATACACAATATATTCTTATATATAATATACATGTATTAATTAAAAATGTTTTGTTATATTTATACATGCATATATAAGAATATATATTCATATATATGAGAATATATTAAGAATATCTTCTTCCCATGGTATTAAAATGCTGTCATAAAACTGTTTATTCATTCAATATACATTTACCTATGATGTGCCAAGCACCAAGCATGAGCCCAGGTATTAAGGATAAAGCAGTGAACAAAACAGTTTCTACTCTCAAGTAATTTACATTTTGCTAGGGTGGACAACAAAAACACACAAATATTTAATACCTGAAGTATTAATAAATACTATAAAGAAAAAGCAAGATGGAAAGCAGAATAAGAAATGCTATTTTTCTATAAGATATTGTATTTTACAATTATAAAATCAGTATTTAGCGAATTTCCTATTAACATTTAGATTGCTAAATTTTTACTAATATATACTATACTGACAGAAACATCCTTTTTTTTTTTTTTTTTTTGAGACAGAGTCTTGCTGTGTCGCCCAGGCTGGAGTGCAGTGGCGCGATCTCGGCTCACTGCAAGCTCTGCCTTCCAGGTTCACGCCATTCTCCCGCCTCAGCCTCCGAGTAGCTGGGACTACAGGCGCCCGCCACCACGCCCGGCTAGTTTTTTGTGTTTTTAGTAGAGACGGGGTTTCACCATGTTAGCCAGGATGGTCTTGATCTCCTGACCTCGTGATCCACCCGCCTCGGCCTCCCAAAGTGCTGGGATTACAGGCTTGAGCCACCGCGCCCGGCCCAGAAACATCCTTTTGTATCTCCTATTTGAACTCTGATTATTTCCCGAGATTTCATTTTTAAAAGTAAAAATGCATATTTACTTTTAAGACTGATATTGTTAAACTGCCCTCCAGAAGACTAGAGCAACTGATACCACCATTACCAATACAAAAAAGCAACACCATCTGCAGTGGGTATTACTTAAAAACAGCAGGAAACAATGTTAGTAGTTAATTTGCATTTTAAAAATCAAACCGTTGTTTACATTCCAAATGGTCTCCCAAATTTATCATAATCTGTTTTTTCTTTCCCCCAGTTTTTTGAATTGTTATAAGGTCAAATCTGCCAATCTTTGTCCTTTTTGTGTGTGTGTGTTTTTTTTTAACATAGGATCTCTCTCTGCCACCCAGGCTGGAGTGCAGTGGTGTGGTGATCACAGCCCACTGCAGCCTTTAACTACTGGGCTCAAGGGATCTTCCTCCTTCAGCCTCCCTAGCAGCTAGGACTATAGGTGCAGACTACCACATCCCGCTAATTTAGAAAAAATTTTTTTTTGGTAGAGACAGGATCTTACTATGGTGCCCAGGCTGGGCTTGCCTTGCTTTTATATGCTTAGAGCACCTATTACTGTAGTAATTTGTATTTTTTTCAGATCTCCACTTAAATTTCTTTGGGGAACACAATGATTTAAACATAAAAATCCCCACCTACGTATTCTCTAACAAGTAGATCATTTTCAAAAGACTCTGAGCAAATAAGCACCTCTATCTTATATCCATCTTCTAATACTGTGAAAAAGCCAATATGAAAAAACTTACATTATCCAACTCTATAAAAAATTGTAAGGGTTCTTACCTCGACCTAAAACACAAACAGCCATTAAGTTGGATGAATAGTAAGTAGAATGGAATTTCAGTAGCTCTTGTCTTACATCAATGCCTTCTTGGTTTGGTCTAGTCTCCAGAGTATATTTGTTACCTGGAAGGGAAGAAAAGGCATTTTTTAGAAAAAGCAAAATATGTGGACTTTTAAAGTTTTGTAATTATCACTGATATTCCTTAAGATGAACTTTAAAAATAGAGTTCTAATACACATAATAACTCAAATTTATTTGAATGTTAAGTGAATAAACAGGATAACATAGTACAAACCAGCAACGTTTTAAACTATAGTCTTCTCTACGGAATTAAAAGTGTTTTTTTTTTTTTTTTTTTTTGAGACGGAGTCTTGCTTTGTCTCTCAGGCTGGAGTGCAGTGGCGCGATCTGGGCTCACTGCAAGCTCCGCCTCCTGGGTTCTCGCCATTCTCCTGCCTCACCCCCTGAGTAGCTGGGACTACAGGCACCCGCCACCACGCCCCGCTAATGTAGAGATGGGGTTTCACTGCGTTAGCCTGGATGGTCACGATCCTGACCTCGTGATCCGCCTGTCTCGGCTCCCAAAGTGCTGGGAGCCACCGTGCCCATTTTTTTTTTTTTTTTTTGAGACAGAATTTCGCCTTTGTTGCCCAGGCTGGAGTGCAATGGCACGATCTTGGCTCACTCCAACCTCCACCTCCCAGGTTGAAGTGATTCTCCTGCCTCAGCCAATCTAGTAGCTGGGATTACAGGCGTGCACCACCATGCC
>NW_012115933.1:244146-257777 GCF_000951035.1 Colobus angolensis palliatus | reverse complement strand
GCCACTGCACTCCAGCCTGGGCAATACAGCGAGACTCCGTCTCAAAAAAAAAAAAAAAATTATACTTTTGGCCAGCTGCGGTTGCTCACGCCTATAATCCAAGCACTTTGGGAGGCTGAGGTGGGCGGATCGCCTGAGGTCGGGAGTTCAACACCAGCCTGACCAACATGGAGAAACCCCGTCTCTAATAAAAATACAAAATTAGCCAGGTGTGGTGGCGCATGCCTGTAATCCCAGCTACTTGGGCGGTTGAGGCGGGATAATCACTTGAACCCAGGAGACAGAAGTTGCAGTGAGCCGAGATCGCGCGGAGCCGGGATCGCACCATTGCACTCCAGTCTAGGCAACAAGAGGGAAACTCTGTCTCAAAAGAAAAAAATTATACTTCTTTGCTGGGCACAGTGGCTCACACCTGTAATCTCAGCACTTTGGGAGGCCAAGATGGGTGCATCACCTGAGGTCAGGAGTTCAAGACCAGCCTGGCCAACATGGTGAAACCCCCTATTAAAAATAAAAAAATTAGCCAGGCATGGTGGTGGGCACCTGTAGTCTCAGCTACTTGGGAGGCTGAGGGATGAGAATCACTTGAACCTGGGAGGCGGAGGTTGCAGTGAGCCAAGATCGCACCACTGCACTCCTGGGCAACAGAGTGAGACTGTTTCAAAAAAATATGTCTATATCTGCATCTATATTTCCACTTCTTAAAATCCCTATGAGATAGTATTATGAGCGCTTAAAAGACAAAGATCCACATGGCCTCCATTCGTGCTTATTTTAATTTTCAATTCTCTATGTACTCCATAATTAATTGAACACAGTCACTAAGGGATTTTTTTGGAACTTGCCAAGTTACTTGTGGAAAGAAATTCACTATTTTGGGCCAAAGGATTAAATTTGTGATGTGAATTCTCAGAGATGTGATCTAGACTGGTTAAAAAAAGGATACAATGCTATTTTTATAACTCTCCAGCGATGTATGTAGTGAACTACTAACAGCTCTCATGAAATCTTAATAACTAATTCAAGTAGGGTAAAATATGTAAGTCAAAAACAAATAGTCAAATTCTCTAAATAATACCTTGCAAATTAGGGACTGGAAGATGAAATTCCAATGATCGGTGTCTCTCCAAAATGGCATCTTAACTGGAAATATCCTAAGATCCTGGCACAATAACTTTTATTATTGGTTCTACTTACACTACTAAGTGAGATCCTGTCTTTCTTCTGCAGAGATAAAACTATGGTAGAGTATGTTCTTGATGTGGTTTAATTTTTTTTTTTTCTTGTGTTTTTATAATATCTGATCCAGGGGCACTGGGAAAGTCCCTCTTTCATGAAATTGGATGTCTACAGAAAGCCACCAGATGGCGCTCTCAAACTCAGTCTTCAGCTCAGTAGTGCTGCACAGCACTGAGTAAAGAAAGATTCATGTCCCAGAATACTCAACAGATCCAGTGAAGAGAAAATGTGCAAGAAACAGCCTAGCAAGTAACCTTAATCTTAACTCATTAACTTTTTCCTAGTCACAAAGTAATCACATACTTTCATACTCACTAGACGTAGTTTATCACCCAAGTTTCCAGGTTGTTCTTGTTTTTAAGGTATGGTCTTACTGTGTTGCCCAGGCTAGACTGCAGTGGTATAATCACAGCTCACTACAGCCTCGACCTCCTGGGCTCAGGATCCTTCTACCTCAGCCTCCAGAGTAGCTGGGACCACAAGTATGTGCCATCACGTCCAGTTATTTTTTTTTTTTTTTGGTAGAACCAGGGTCTATGTTGTCCAAGTTGGTTCCAGGTTCTTAATTAGTCCTCTCAATTTCTCACTGAAGACGAGCTCAAGCTGGGCACAGTGAATCATGCCTGTAATCCCAGCACTTTGGGAGGCCAAGGCAGGCGCATCACTTGAGGCCAGGAGTTCAAGACCAGCCTGGCAAATACGGTGGCATGCCTATCATCCCAGCTACTCAGGAGGCTGAGGCATGAGAATCACTTGAAACCAGGAGGCAGAGACTGCAGTGAGCCATGATCACACCACTGCACTTCAGCCTGGGTGACAGAGTGAGACTCCGTCTGATTGACTGATAGATAAATAAATAAATAAACAAATAAATAAGACCTAGTTCTGCTTTACTGCCCAGAGAGGTCCTGAGACATTCTCTCACTCTACCTGAGGGGTCCAGATGCTCTTAGATGCATACCCATAGTCCTAACTCCTTAGGAAAAAAAAAAAAAGGCCTTTCGCTGGAGAATATTTGAAGTTCTCTCATATCAAGGTGAAATGTGAGTATTGATGATGCCTTTCTTTTCTACTAAATGAAGATTCTAAAAGCCACAGTTCCAGAGGGAGTTTTGCTTAAGCTCCTTAGCGCTTTACATTGCCATCTCGGCTCACTGCAACCTCAACCTCCAAGGTTCAATTGATTCTCCTGGGGCCAGATATCTTCTGACTGCATAGCCTTGAACAAGTTACTTTACTTCTCTGTGGCTCAATCTCCTAAACTGATATTAGTGGGCTTATAGTACACAGTAAGAAAAACACATGTAAAAAAAGCGTAAGACTATTACTTAACAAAAATGTTAAAGTCTTACGACACCAACTGTTGTTTAGTATGCAGAGAATGAGAACTCAGACACTGCCTGAGGGAGTGCATCTTGGATCAACCGCTACAGGAAACAATCTAGTCAATTTGAAGATGTCCACATCCTACTACATAGTAATTCCACTCCTGGATATATGTATCCAGAGAAGTCTGTGTACAAGGAGACATGTACAAGAATTCCATAGTAACACTGTTTCACTAACAGGAAAATGGATAAATAGTGGTACAGTCATTCAGTGAATTTTTCAAAGAGCAATAAAATACAAAAATTATCAGGAATACTCATCAATATGGACAAGTCTTACAAAACAAAATGTTGAATGAAAAAATACAAGCAGCAGAGATTACATACAATAAAATACTATTTCTATGAAACATAAAAACATATAAAACTATACACACGGAAATGATAATCATTAAAGAAGATAGTGGTTATCTCTCAGAAGCAGGGAGGAAAATCCAATTGAAGTGTACACCGGATGCTCAAAGTGCATTTGTAACATTTTCTTTAAGCAGTGTGACAGGGAATGATCTGGCAAATGTCTGTGTACCTACCTCTTTGTATGACAACTACATCATACATCTGTAAAAATACTGAAGTATTTAACATAATACTTAATGAATAAACAACAGAAAATAAACAACAAACAGTAGCTACTGCTGTTACAATTTGAATTGTAGGAAGGACTCTTGGCTTCTGAGTGGATTATTAAATAAAAAGATGTACTCACCAAGAAAAAAACAGATTGTGGCTAGAAGCTGAGTAAATGGTCCAGATGACTGCCCCCCAACAACTAAGAATCCATGTATGGAGAACAACGTGAATAAGACTGGGATAATAAATACCAGTTTAGTCTCTAGACACATACTGTCCTAATTATGGAGGATCAGGGTTGCTCACCTACTGGGACCCTTCCACTCTAGGCCTGCTAGGAGAGAACACTGCCTTGGCATTTAGGAATTCAGGGATTCTTGTCCTGACTCCATCATGTGCTAATTAGAAACCCTGGAAAAGTCTCCAAATATCTCCAAGGGGTCATTTATTTCATCTGTAAAATAGGGATAATATGGATGTTTGTCCAGTTGGCAAGAGCAAGGAAGGGCTCAGTCCCTGACTCTCCTTCATTTCCTAGCTGTGAGACACAGGCAGGTTTCTTAACCTCTCTTACACCTCAGTTTTACTTATTCATAAATGGGAATAGTAAGAGAACCAACCTCACAGGATTGCTGTGAGAATTAAAATATAAATAATCTGCTGGGCTCGGTGGCTGACGCCTGTAATCCCAACACTTCAGGAGGCTGAGGCAGGCGGATCATTGGAGGTCAGGAGTTTGAGACCAGCTTGGCCAATATGGAGAAACCCCGTCTCTACTAAAAATACAAAACTTAGCCAGGCATGGTGGCAGTCACCTGTAGTTCCAGCTACTCGGGGAGGCCAAGTCAGGAGAATCGCTTCAACCCGAGAGGTGGAGGCTGCAGTGAGCCAAAATCAAGCCATTGCACTCCAGTCTGGGTGACAGAGCAAGACTCCATCTCATAAATAAATAAATAATCCATGTTAAGGCTCAGCATAGCATCTATCAGACAATAATTACACAGTATTAACATGGGGTTTTGTGAAGCCTAAGAAATGTAATAATGGATGTGAAGAGGGGTTGGTAATTTGTAAAATCCAGTAAGTGCTACTTTATATTTTCATTTTAACAACTTTTATTTTCAATTCTGTTTAGAATAAATAAAGCTTACAAACTCAGTACTAATGTATATGAATGCTGATTTTTGAGGGAATAAAATTTATTTTCCTGGAAAATTCTGAAGTCAGCAATATATTTCTTATTCTGAGAAGGAATGAGTTTTAAGTTTTAGAAATGTCTTAGAAACCAGAGGTTTCTCCAATAGTATGTTCTCAGGAAAGGTCAACTTTATAGTTATAACCCATTTTAATTTTATACGTTCTCTGAAAACCCAAGATCCTGAAAGTTAGGCTAACATACATATAGCTAGTTAGTTGGAATTATTATAAACTTTTTTTAAAGTCTTTTCTTCTTGCTATAGCAATCTTCTAAAAATCCTGGAAGTGAGAGACTAAAGCCTTTTAATATATGTGAATTTTCTCACAAAATTTAAAATGACAATTCCTCTGTAGCTAAGTATATGCAAGCACAAGATATGAGTTATAAGAGGGAATTTTAAGCAAAAACCTCTTAAATGCCATCAGAAAACATTCCTACACTTGATTGGTCCAGCTCTTGTTTTCAGTAAATTTCTAGTTTTCTGTAGACACATATCCCAGTGAGGGTAAAAAGGTAACAAAATCCATGGAAAAGCTTAGGGAACAATAAATGATTACATGGACTAAAATATATGAAATGTTTTTATATCCATGAGTTTATGTGATACACTCAAAAAAACAAATTAGTCACCTTGAAGGATGCTGACAAACCAATTCATTATTTTCAAAACTGGTCAATAAATGGAATGGGATAAAAGCATTTATTCTGCCTTTCCTATAGTAACTGTACCACTGACTAGCCAAATAGCAGAAAAAGAGATTTTACAGTAGTAGTCAAATTAACCAAAACAGATGGAATAATAGAATTAGCTTTAGAAAAAACAAAATTGGGGAGGTGATGCACTGAGAATCAATGTTTGCAACATCATAAATAAATGACCAGACATTGTATGCCCAATGGAAAAATACATCACCACCTGTGAAGGTGCCTTGTCAAAAAGTCAAACATAAATTTGATCAAACCTCTATATCCAACTGCCAATTTGTAGAAATACAGAAGACAGAGGAACTTGTTAAACTACATTGTTAGGGGTGCAGTAAAAAAAAAATCTAGGCTATGAGAAGTTCGATAAAACAAACAACCTGATTATTCAATAAATAAATTCCAAGAGCAGAGTGAGGGGAAGGAGCAGAAGAAGAGATGAAGGATGAACTTATAAGCTAAAAAGAGACTTAAAAGACATCAGACTGGTGTGGTGGCTCACTTTGGGTGGCTCACTTTGGGGTCCTAGCACTTTGGGTGGTCAAGGTGGGAGAATCGCTTGGAGCTAGGATTTCAAGACCAGCCTGGACAACATAGTGAGACCCTGTCTCTACAAAAATTAAAATAATAATAATAATAAAGGACATATCAAACAGTCACTAATACTTGAGCCTTATTTGGACTCTGATTCAAATAAACTTTAAAAATTATGATTTTTATAAGAACACTAGAAATTTGAACACTAACTGGATATTTGATAATGGTAACAATGATGGTATTTTTATGTTTTTAAAAATGAACTGTTATGTTTTAGAGATATATACTGAAATATTTATGAGCAAAATGATATCTAGAACCTCTTCAAAATAATACAAAAGGGTAAATGGAAATGTAATGCACACATAGGGTCATTATAGTATTTTGTGTACTTTTGTGTATGTTTTAAATTCTTCACAAAAAAAAAATGGTGAAAGGAAAGAAAGAGGAAATAAGGGGTGGGAGGGAAGAGAGAAAAAAGTAATTGAACTTGTATTAGAATCTGATTTGGTGTGTTATTATCTTTACCACAGGATCAGGAGTCACTGAACTACCCTCTGGCTCATATTCCACAGTTTTATTTGGTTCTATTTTTTTATTCTATTCCTTCCTATTTCTCTATGCAAAGGCATCCTTTGTTATACTCAAACTATCCTAACTCACGTTCTCCAAAAGAAACCAGGCTTACTCCTTGGTCTTTTCTTCATGTCATGGTTTTGGGGGTCAACCTAATTATTATCATGAAGAACATAGGCTTTGAGTTCAGACTGACTTGATAATTGAAATCCATAACCTATACAGAGAGTTCCACTACTGCCCTATCGCTCTCCTCTCTGTACTCCCTGCAAGACTAAAACATTAGTCAAATACAATAAATATTAGTTCCTTTTCTTTTTCCCCTTGAATGGCTCTTCCTTCTGCTTAAGGAAATCTTATCTATACTTCAGGAGAAGTAAAACTGCATCTCCACTAAGATCCTGGAGAATTAAATTCTGGGCAACACTAAAACAGGCAAAATAGAATAGTGTTTAAAAGCTCCAAATCTGGACTCAGATCCTGACTCCAGCACTTAAAAGCTGAGGGACCCTAGGCAATTTAATTATCTTAAGTCTTAATCTACACGTATGTAAGACGGAAATAAGAGCATCTACCTACTGGGGTTACTGTGAGAATTATTAGAAATTAAATAATCCACGTAAAGTGCTTAGCACAGCACTCAATAAAAATTAGTAAGAAAAAGGAGGAAGAAAAAGGAGAGATGATGATCCTGGAAAATCAAAGCTAAAATTACACTCAATGAAATCCTGGGTTTGCCTTGCTTCTCCAACTAAACTTTCAGCACCTTGAGTGCAATGACATTGGTTACACTTCTTTGCATTTTCGAATGCACTTTACATGTAGGGGGACTAAAAAAATTACTTTTCAACTGAGAGAGACAAAATTCGGGTTCATTTATATTTATAATCCTATGAACTTGCAATAAGCATACTAGAGTAAATAGCAGCGGAGTCAGAGAGATTACTTGCGCTCAGGAGTTTGAGACTAGCCTGGGCAACATGGTGAAACCCTGTCTCTAATAAAAATACAAAAACTAGCCAGGTGTGACGGCACATGCCTATAATCCCAGCTACTCTAGAGGCTGAGGCAGGAGAATCGTTTGAACCCAGGAAATGAAGGCTGCAGTGAGCCGAGATTATGTGACTGCACCCCAGCCTGAATGACAGAAGGAAAACCTGTCTGAAAGAAATAGAAAAGAAAAGAAATTTTATTTCTTTTCACTGGCTGGGTGCAGTAGCTCACACCATAATCCTAGCACTTTGGGAGCCCAAGGTGGGCAAATCACCTGACGTCAGGAGTTCGAGAGCAGCCTGGCCAACATGGTGAAACCCCTGTCTCTACTTAAAAAAAAAAAAAAAATTAGCTGGGCGTTGTGGTATGCGCCTATAATCCCAGCAACTTGGGTGGCTAAGACATGATAACCACTTAAACCTAGGAGGTGGAGGTTGCAGTGAGCCAAGATCATGCCATGTCACTCCAGCGTGGGCGACAAGAGTAAGACTCAGTCTCAAAAAAA
Organism: Colobus angolensis palliatus; assembly: GCF_000951035.1. Classification (NCBI taxonomy): domain Eukaryota; kingdom Metazoa; phylum Chordata; class Mammalia; order Primates; family Cercopithecidae; genus Colobus; species Colobus angolensis. The sequence goes on along the minus strand of NW_012115933.1, from coordinate 250,069 downwards.
AAAAAAAGTCACCCACACCTAAAATACAGCCCCACCCTCTATATTCTTGTCTTCTACTTTGCCTTTCCTTCTACCTATACATGAAGGAGTACCTGTTTCAATGCTCCCACCCACTCTTTGACCTCCTTCTTTTATTTCCCTCCCAGCTGACTAAACCCAGTTGCTCCCACAGTGTCGGCAGAGTTATGTTTGGAGAAACAGATCAGTAAGGCATAACCAGAACTAAGTTTTTCCTTTTCCTATTCTAAACCTACTTGTAAATATTCAATGTTCCTACTTTAATTCCATGAAGAGGCAAACAAAAAAACAAAATAGGGCAGAAAAATGGCTTCCAATTTATCAGGAACTATGAAACTAAAGGCATATGTGAATAATGAAGAGAAAAAGCCAAAGTGGACACCAACTGAATTCAATAACATAGTAAAAATATCATTCATAAATTAGCCAGGCATGGTGGCAGGCATGTAATCCTAGCTACTTGGGAGGCTGAGGCAGAACTGCTTGAACCTGGGAGGTGGAGGTTGCGGTAAGCCGAGATTGCACCACTGCACTCCAGCCTGGGTAACAGAGCAAGACTCTACCTCAAAAAAAAAAAAAAAAAAGAAAAGAAAAATATAAATATATATATGTATCATTCAACATGATCAAGCGGGATTCATCTCAGGGATGCAAAGATGGTTCAACATATACAAATCAGGCTGGGCACAGTGTCTCACGCCTATAATCCCAGCACTTTGGGAGGCCAAGGCAGGTGGATCACCTAAGGTCAGAAGTTTGAGATCAGCCTGGCCAACATAGTAAAACCCTGTCTCTACCAAAAATACAAACATTAACAAAATGTGGTGGTGGGCGCTGCAATCCCAGCTTCTTGAAAGGCTGAGGCAGCAGAATCACTTGAACACAGAAGGTGGAAGTTTGCAGTGAGCCGAGATGGCACCACTGTACTCTAGCCTGGGTGAAAGAGTGAGACTCCATCTCAAACAAACAAACAAACACAAAATATATACAAATATATACAAATCAATAAACATGATATATCACAGGGCCAGGTGTAATGGCTCATGCCTGTAATCCCAGCACTTTGGGAGGCCGAGGCGGGTGGATCACTTGAGATCAGGAGTTCCAGACCAGCCTGGCCAATATGGCAAAACCCAGTCTCTACTAAAAATACAAAAATTAGCCAGGCACATGCCTGTAATCCCAGCTACTGGGGAGGCTGAAGCAAGAGAATCACTCGAACCCGGGAGGTAGAGGTTGCAGTAAGCCGAGACTGCACCACAGCCCTCCAGCCTGGGAAACAGAGTGAGACTGTATCAAAACAAAATAAAACAAAAACGTGATACATCATAGTAACAGAATCAAGGACAAACACCATAAGCTGAAAAAGGTATTTGACAAAATTCAACATCCCTTCACGATAAACATTCTCAACACACTGGGTACAGAAGGAACATATGTCAAAACAATAAAGGCCATATATGACAAAGTCAGAGCTAACATCATATGGAACAGCAAAAAATTGAAAGCCTTTGCTCTAAGATCTGAAGAAGACAAGCATCCCCACTTTTACCACTTTATACAGCATAGTACTGGAAGTCCTAGCCAGAGCCATTAGACAAGACATAAAGGGCATCTAAAATGTAAAGAAAGAAGTCAAACTGTCATTGTTTGTAGACAACATAATCTTATATTTAGAAAAACCTAAAGACTCTACCAAAAACACCTATTAGAACTGATAAATGAATTTAGTAAAGTTGCAGGATACAAAAGTCAGCATACCAAAATCAGTGGCATTTCTATATGCCAACAGTGAACAATCTGGAGAGGAAAAAAGGAAAAAAATAAAAACAAATCAAGAAAGCAATCCCATTTATAATAGCTACAAAAAACAAAAACAAAAACAAAAAACACACAAAAAAACACAAAACACACACACACACACACCCTCTAAGAACAAATTGAACCAAAAAAGTAAAAGATCTCAGCCTGGACGCAGTGGCTCACACCTGTAATCCCAGAACTTTGCGAGGCCAAGGTAGGCGGATCACTTGAGCTCAGAAGTTTGAGACCAGTCTGGCCAACATGCGAAACCTCGTCTCTACTAAAAATACAAAAATCAGCTGGGCATGGTGGTGCAAGCCTATAATCCCAGTTACTTGGGAGGCTGAGGCAGAATTACTTGAACCCAGGAGGTGGAGGTTGCAGTGAGCTGGGATGGCGCCACTGCACTCCAGCCTGGGCAAAAGAGTGGGACTCCATCTCAGAAAAACAAGAAAAAAGTAAAAGATCTCTACAATGAAAACTGTAAAATACTAATGAGAGAAATTAAAGAGGGCATACACAAAAAGGAAAGATATCCTGTGTTCACAGGCTGGAAGAACTAATATTGTTAAAATTCCATACTATCCAAATATCTACAGATTCAATACAACCCCTATCAAAATACCAATGACATTCTCCACAGAAATAGAAAAAAAAATCCTAAAATCTATATGGAATCAAGGCAAGGACGTTTTCAGAATCCTACTGTCCTTTCACAGCTACCAATCAGGTATTATACTATTAACATGATTTATTTAACATTATTATGGGCTTCACAAGCACAATCTCATTTAATATTGACATCAACCTGACGCGGAAGGAAACTGGGGCTTAGAGAAGTTAAGAGGCTGGGCAAGATGGTTCATGCCTGTAATCCTAGCACTTTGGGAGGCTGAGGCAGGAGGATCACTTGAGCCTAGGAGTTTGAGATCAGCTTGGGCAACACAGGGAGACCCCATCTCTACAAAAGATTAAATAATTAGCTGAGTGTTGTAGCATGTGCATGTAGTCTCAGCTACTTGTGAGGCTGGGGTAGGAGGATCATTTGAGCCCAGGAGGAGGAGGTTACAGAGTGCCAAGATCACACCACTGCACTCCAGCCTGGGCAACAGGGTGACGCCCTGTCTTCAAAAAAAAAAAAAAAAAAAGACAGGGTCTATGTTGCCTAGACTGGTCTTGAACTCCTGGGTGCAAACCATCCTCCTGTCTCAGCTTCCTGAGAAGCTAGGATTACAGGTACATACCACCACATCTAGCTTTTTGTGTCTCTTTTGAACAAGAATTTTAAATTTCAATGAGGTCAGGTTTATCTCTAAACCTATGGCTTATGTCTATCTTTATGGGTTTTTTTGTGTGTTTAAGAATTTTTCTTCTACCTGAAGATCAAAAAAATTCTCATATATTTTCTTTTAAAAGTTGTAGTGAACCAAACTCAGTGGCACGTGCCTGTAGTCTATGGAAAGTCTACATAAAGTCCTAAGAAAGAACTATATTTTTTTCATTCATTTATAATGTACCTTTTCCTTACATCAAGTTTCCATGTTTGTAGATGTTTCCAGGATCTATAATCTGTTCTACCGGTATCTTCATGCACCCCTGCATCAATTCTAATACTGTAACAACTAGAACTTTATAATAAGTCTTGGTACCTGGTAGAAGTAGTTTTCCTTGTTCTTCAAAACTATCTTAGCTATTCTTGGCCTTTTACTCTCTTATTAATTTTATAATGAGATTATAAAATCCCTCAAAAAAACTTACAGGACTTTCAAGTGGCACTGCACTGAATTTAGAGAAAATTGGGGCATATTTACATTTGTGTTATATAGAGTTTAACTATCCATGTGCATGATAAACCTCCCCATTTAGGCATTCTTTTATATCCATTACATATTTCTTGCAACTCTTTCACTGGATTTCTGAGTATTTTACAGCTTTGTTAAATATTGCGAATGAAATAATTTTTACCCCAGCATTTTCCTGTAATTGATTTTTGATACAAGAACAAGAACGGGTGCAGTGGCTCACGCCTGTAATCCCAACTACTTGGGAAGCTGAGACAGGAGAATTGTTTGAACCCAGGAGACGGAGGTGGCAGTGAGCCAAGGTCGCACCACTGCACTCCAGCCTGGGTGACAGAGCAAGACTCCATCTCAAAAACAAAACAAAACAAAACAAAACAAAAAAAACAACCGCAATTTTAGTGTGTTTCTTTTCTTTCTGGCAACCTTGCTTAATTATTTGTAATGACTGATCTGAAGATTTCCTTCAGTATTTTTATGGAGGCAACTATATCATATAGAAATAAAGAAATAGGTTTTGTTTGTTGTGCTTCCTTTCCATCTTTTATAATCACATTTTCCCCTTGACTTACTATAATGATTAATACTTGTAAGTATAGCCAAACAAAAAGTAATGGTGGGCATCCTTATTTTTTCAACAGAAATCCTCTGAAACCTCCATTAATCATGATGTTTGACAATAGTTTTTAATTAGCTTAAAAGTTTTTTATTGTTGTGGTTTATTTTTGTTCATGGATGAGTGCTGTGTTTTATCCAATGCTCAGAGTTTATTGTCTATCACTTTGGACTACTAAAACTGTGGGTCAGGACCCATTATATTGTAATTAAATGCATTTAAAGTATTAGCAGACCAGAGATTCTCTACAAAAAAAAACAAAAAACAAAAAACAGAATATAACGGAAAGTGCCAGACTACATCCCATGATGTAAGATAGTGTTTGACAAAACTTTTGTTTCAGCTGCTTACACAAACACATATATGTGCTCTGAATTGCTAAATAAAATGTCCTTCTTACTATGAGTTGTATACAAAAAAGAGTTTGAAAGCCACTAATCTATACTATTTCTGAAGCATGAAAAATATTAGGGACAAACATCTTACTGTAAAGTTTTCTTAAAACAGATAATACAATGTGTGGTTTTTATTCATTCAAAAATACATACCTTTTCCTGGTATTATTATTTTTTAAATCAAAATCCCTTGATGAGACCAGGCATGATGGCTTATGCCTGTAATCCCAGCACTTTGGGAGGCTGAGACGGGGGGATCACTTGAGGTCAGGAGTTTGAGATCAGCCTGGCTAACATGGTGAAATCCCATCTCTACTAAAAATACAAAAATAGCTGGGCATGGTAGTGGGTGCCTGTAATCCCAGTTACTCGGGAGGCTGAGGCAGGAGGATTGCTTGAATCTGAGAGGCAGAGGTTGCAGTGAGCCAAGATCACCCTACTGTACTCCAGCCTGGGCAACAGAGCAAGATTGTCTCAAAAAAACAAAAACAAAAACAAAAACAAATTCCCTGATGAACAAAGTGGCCCACATTCACAAAAACATCTGAGGCCAAAGCAATCTACATACATTAGCATAAATTTCTGACAAAGGATTCTACTTCAAGGATCACTTTTGCAAAGTTTTAAATATGCATAATATCTGAGATGAGGGCATACAGCTTTCATCAAATTTTCAAATGTACCTGTGACCTTAAAAATACATACAACTATGGCCGGGCGCGGTGGCTCACGCCTGTAATCCCAGCACTTTGGGAGGCCGAGGCGGGCGGATCATGAGGTCAGGAGATCGAGACCATCCTGGCTAACACGGTGAAACCCCATCTCTACTAAAAAAAAAAAAAATACAAACAATTAGCCGGGCATGGTGGCGGGCACCTGTAGTCCCAGCTACTTGAGAGGCTGAGATAGGAGAATGGCGAGAACCCGGAGGCAGAGCTTGCAGTGAGCCAAGATTGCACCACTGCACTCAAGCCTGGGTGACAGAGCAAGACTCCGTCTCAAAAAAAAAAAAAAAATACATAGAACTTCTACTCCAAAAAATTCAATGTAAGTTTGTAATTCTAAAATCAGAAGGTAACTTGACATTTGTATTATTTATATCACATTTTCTGTACTGCGTACTGAGTCTGGCTCACTTGTTTCTCAGCTGTTTATATTACCGTGTACTTTGCTAACTGCCTAGCTTTGTCAGGCTATAAAAAGAAATATGCCCTGAAACTTCACCCATATGGATATGCCATGCAATGTACCTCTTTGCCCATCATTCCTGAAATCCTTCTATAGAATATTTT
>NW_012115933.1:237628-243838 GCF_000951035.1 Colobus angolensis palliatus | reverse complement strand
GGTCTCGATCTCCTGACCTCGTGATCCACCCGTCTCGGCCTCCCAAAGTGCTGGGATTACAGGCTTGAGCCACCGCGCCCGGCCTTAGAATATTTTAAGATTGTTTTTGTGGCCAGGCATGGTGACTCATGCCTGTAATCTCAGCACTTTGGGAGGCTAAGGCAGGAAGAATACTTGAGGCCAGGAGTTCAAGACCAGCCCGGTCAACATAGTGAGATCCCATCTCTACAGGAAAAAAAAATGTTCCTTGTTTGTGACCAGAAGTAACATTACTTACCTTATTCACTGGATTTATTTCTGGAAAATGTGTAACTGCTTTCTGATTATGCTGATTATAATTTGTCACCAGTGAAGTTATTTTAAAAAAGGCAACTCCCAAAGAGGAGTTCCAACATATTCTGCACAATAGCAGCATTGTTTGTGTAAGTATCTAACATACCAAAGAGACTACTTTAAAAAACAAATAATCGCCGGGCGCGGTGGATCACGCCTGTAATTCAGCACTTTGGGAGGCCAAGGTGGGCGGATCACCTGAGGTCAGGATTTCAAGACCAGCCTGACCAACATGGCGAAATCTCATCTCTACTAAAAGTACACAAATTAGCTGGGTGTGGTGGCAGGCGCCTGTAATCCCAGCTACTCAGAAGGCTGAGGCGGGAGAATTGCTGGAATCTGGGAGGCAGAGGTTGCAGTGAGCTGAGATCAGGCCACTGCACTCCAGCCTCGGTGACAAAAGCCAGACTCCATCTCAAATAAATAAATAATCATTTGAATGTAATGTTTTTGAAAAAACAAAAAAAAAGTTGGTTTTTTTTTTTTTTTTTTTGAGACAAGGTCTTACTATCACCCAGGCTGGAGTGCAGTGGCTCAATTGTGGCTCACTGCAGTTGACCTCATTGGCTCAAGCCATCCTCAGCCTCCCAGGTAGCAGGGACTACAGGCACACACCACCATGCCTGGCTAATTATTTTATTTTCTTGTAGAGACAGTGTCTCACTATGTTGCCCAGGCTGGTCTCAAACTCCTGAACTCAAGCAATCCTCCCACCTTGGTCTTCCAAAGTATTGCAGTTACAGGCATGAGCCACCACGCCTGACCTGATATTTGTTTTTTAAAACTCACATTCCCTTCTTGACATACCATGTATGCTGATATTCTCCACAAAAATCACTTCTCAAAAAATTCAGCATTATGTAAACATTCTAAGAACCATACTATCCATCTTGGCAACTATGTTAACATTGAGTGCCAAGTACTACGGTTCTAAAGAATATAATATCACTGCTTCAAAGTGTAATTTTTGAAAACTCCTAATTCTGTAAAGCTATGCTAATTTCTCTGACTGCTGTTGGATATATTAGAATGATATCCAAACTTAAAGTTGTCTTTATGGTTTTAAAAAGTTCCCAAAACTAATTTATAAAATAAGCATGTTCTCATAACAGAGAAGTTAATTTTTAAGCATAAATTTCTAAGTACACTAAATAATATATTATCATTATTCTTATACACTTTTATAATACCCAAAACAATATTTTAAAAGTAAAGCAATCTGTTAACAATGATTACCTCTGGTGAGTAGGACTAGCAGGAATAGATAAAGAATAGACAGACTTGGTGTTTCTGCTTTTATTTTTACTTTAAATGCTTTTGTACTGTTTAAATATTTAAACAAGTACTTTTTAATGAAAAATTGAAGAAAAAGGTACAATTATAAAGTCAAGAGTCTCCACATTTATCTTATTCTACTTCCTGTTATCCCCACTTCTTATCTCCCTCTAGGAGACTGTAGCACTTTCACAGCAGGGATCTTCTGTGTCTTCTACAGTGTCCTGTCTCCCACAGAGCTAACCCCATAGCAGATGCTATGCATCTGGATTAGCAGAAGTGGAGGAAATGAGGACAAGTGGATTCAACAATACTATAGTGAGCCTTTACAAAAAAGTACTTTGGAAGGTAGGCTTCGGAATAAAAGAATCTATTATCTTCTCCATATGGAATGCTGGTTAATATCTATTCACAACTCTAACTGCTCTGCTCCTTAAATGTTTAGAACCCTATTTGAACAGGATATAAGTAGAAATGTGGAATTTTGAAATCTATCCTGAATTGTAAAATATGCCATGAACTGTATATGCCATGGGTTATATACATAAATATACACATAAATATATTTTATATAAACATAAAATATAATACTATGCAGTGGCCTTGGGTTTAAATGAGGTCAAGGAAAACAGCTGTTGACAAACCTGTCCCAAATTTACTAAAGGGGTGTTTAGGATTCCCTGTAGCTTTTTCCAATTGAAAGAGTCTCCAGGCATCGTTCATCACATTCTTCTCATGTTCTGAGTCAACTGCATTCACCTCTCTGTCTTTGCAACTTGCATCGAACAAGGGGCACAGAAAAAACTGTGCAAACCTAAGGGTATGAAACATAATTAAAACTTGAAAGATGTCATTTTAAAAGAATGGTCTTTTAAAAAGATTTTTCAAACTTATTAGATAGGAAATGCAAATTTTGCAGAATCAGAAACATAACAACCATTGCTGCTAAGAAAAAAGGAATATAAAATAAGTGCTATGGAAGAGAAGAAAAACCTAATATTGAACAGAGGTAAATGCAGAGGAGTTGATCTATCCCAGAGATGATAAATAGTGAAAATTTAAAAAATTAACACCAAAAAAGGCAGATTATGGAGACAACAGCAGTCTATTTAAGATTTTTAATTTGGCATGTCTATAAAAACTGTTATATGTGGTTAATTCTCCAAAAAAAAAAAACAGAAAGAAAGAAAAAGGCAGGTTATAGTTTTGAGACCAATCTTAAATTTTAGGTGCAATGTCACTAAGACTCAGGCACCTTAGGACAAACAAGTGACCTACTTTTAACAGGCTCGATTTGAATATTTCTTTCTTCTTATGTAGAAAAACAAACTTGAATTAGTAGGAAAAAACATAACGCAGTGAAAAACCTGAGGTATGACATAGTTTGACTAAGTCATGATTATGGGCTTTGATGAAATTATAAGAGAAACAGTCCATAAACTTTTAATAAGCAGTGATTCAGTAAATAACACAGTATGTAACTTTAACATAAGTAACCGATAGGCCTTTCTTGAGGCTATTCCTTAATAATAGTACCAAAGTTTAAGATACCTACAGCTAGTAAATTAACTCTTCTATATCAGGTTAAATTTAACTCAGGATTCCTGTAGTAATTCTTAAGAAACTTCACATCCCATTTTATAGAATAAGACTTGATTTAGATGAAGTTAAGAGCAGAGGCTCTGAACAGGACTATTTTATTCAGTGGGTCTAAGGAACTCTTGGATCTATAAACATCTCAGTTACTACACCTCACAGTCCAGCTGTCACAGAAGCCATTATCATTACTTGCTATTTACTTTAAGTGCCTAAGTAAATATGATACTGTGCTAAGTACTTTACATCTACCACAAGGGGAAACTCTATCTATCTAGAGTCTATAATCGAAGATGTATGAAAACAGAGAATTTCTGGCCACATAACATCTTTTACCCACCCCAATACCTCGAGGCTGGAAAAAATGTCTAACAGCTACATACCAAAGCTGGATAGGCCCAGATAAAGGGTCATGTTATGACACAGTATAATCAAGTTTTTTAAATGATCCTCTTATACAAGTGGATTTTTAGTTTGAGACAAGTAACAGACATCCTCCATCATACAGAGATCTACTATCTGAACATCTGCTGTAACATTTGTAAAGCAGGAAATGAAATTCAGTGTATGATCCCAGGGCACTCATTAATGGAAGTCCTCTGGGAATACATATCAGAGATGATTATACCTCAAAACTGCTGCCTAAAGACTGAAACATAAAATAGAATAAGTAGGAAACAGACTACTTTGACCCAGTACATATCGTAAACCCACGCCCTTGCCTTGATAATGCTTTTTCAAAAATACAACAATTATTATTAAAAGTAAGCAAATAAAGCTGACAGTGACTAAAAGTGTCAAATTTCACTATAGATCCAAAAAGTTGCTGAATTACACTTTGGCATCACAGAAAACTATAAACATTCACCAAGGATAAGTTACACTTCAATAATGAATCAAATCACTGATGTAACAAAAAAATTAGAAATTGTTAGCTGTATAAAAAATTGACCCCAAAAAAAAAAATTGACCAAGGCTGGGTGCAGTGGCTCACACCTGTAATCCCAGCATTCTGGGAGGCCGAGGTGGGCGGATCACCTGAGGTCAGGAGTTCGAGACCAGCCTGACAAACATGGGGAAAGCCCATCTCTACTAAAAATACCAAATTAGCCGGGCATGGTGGCACATGCCTATAATCCCGATTACTCAGGAGGCTGAGGCAGAATTGCTTGAACCCGGGAGGCGAAGGTTGCAGTGAGCCAAGACTGCGCCATGGCATTCCAGCCTGGGCAACAAGAGCGAAACTCCGTCTAAAGAAAAAAATATGTATACATTGACCAAGAAATTAAATTGGCCTAATGGAGCTTGCTCCAGAAAACACTTTCAAAATATCCCCATGGTTGAAACAGCAGGTCAAAACGTTCTGTATCTACTAAGCATCCTTGAGAAGCAAGGAAATGAATGAGGAGAGAATATTTAAGGTTTAGCATTCTGGAACAGAAGTATGTCTGAAAAGAGATCAATGACACTATCAGGTTAGTCTTCATCACATGCTTTATATGTAACACCAGTTAGAATGGAAAGGGCTGCTGAAAATTCTATACCTCAATAAAATACTTTGCAGGTCTGAAGACTCATTTAAAGTCATGCCATTATTATTCCTTTACTACTCAGTAAATATATGACATCACTTATTTTTTCTTTTTCAGAAAACACAGGTTAAAATACCTTTTGTTAAACTATGAAGCTATAAAGCCATCTCTGTAGAAATAATAATTGTTATTATTATTAATGTGACAAGTACACAAAGTTGGATAATTCATAGGGTATTCTGCATTACCTGTCTAGGGCACCTTCTAGGTGTTCATGAGAAACATCAAAATAGTAATTGGTATGTTCTCCACTAGTAAAGGCATTTGAACTTCCTGCATGCTCACTGAGAAACTGGCTGTATTCATTTTCTTTAGGGTATTTCTTTGTTCCCAAAAAAAGCATATGTTCACAAAAATGACTTAAGCCAGCAATATGTGGAGGATCCGACAATGAACCTGAAAGAGAAAACACGTATATAATAAATCATTGTCTTATGTTGAAAGCTAGTAAGTACAGATGACTTGTAGTTCTTGTTAGCGTGACAACTCCAACCACATAATCAGAGAAAGTTAAGCACAAGCTACCTAAAATGGTATTATTTAGAAAGCAAATCAGTAGTCAGAAGACTGGTTTCTAGTGCCTGCTCTTGACACTAATTAGTTGGTAACTTTGGACAGGTTACTTAGTGTCTCCAAACATTAGTTTTACCACATCCTGGACAGCAAGAAAGAGCTGGACTCACAGTTTTAAGAGCTAGAATTTTCTTGTCATGATTTCATTGCAGGAGACTATACAGCACAGTGCTAACAGCATGCATTTGGGGGTTACCGGCTCTACTAGCTGTGAAATGGTAAGCACAATACTTTACCTATCTTGGCTCAATTGCTTCAATATATACCCATCTAAGAGGGCCGTGTGAGTACAAATTAGATGACATTTGCAAATCACTCTGGTAGTCCAAAGCATTATGGTAGGCAATAGTTATTTGTTCAATATTACCTTATTTCCTCAGTTCTAAAATGGCACTGAGTTCAAAGCTTTTCAAAGAAGACAAAAAGAAACACTGTCCCACTAACTGTACACATACATAAAAAGCAACCCAGCCGGGCACAGTGGCCCACACCCCTAATCCCAGCACTTCGGGAGGACGAGGTGGGCAGATCACCTGAGGTCGGGAGTTTGAGATCAGCCTGGCCTACATGGCAAAACCTTATCTCTAATAAAAATACAAAAATTAGCTGGGCATGCTGGTGGGCACCTGTAATCCCAGCTACTAGGGAGGCTGAGGTAGGTAAATTGCTTGAACCTGGAGGTGGGGGCTGCAGTGGGCGGAGACTGTGCCACTGCACTCCAGCCTGGGCAACAGACTGATACTCTGTCTCAGAGAAAAAAGAAAAAAAGGCCGGGCGCGGTGGCTCAAGCCTGTAATCCCAGCACTTTGGGAGGCCGAGACGGGCGAATCACGAGGTCAGG
>NW_012115933.1:222430-237243 GCF_000951035.1 Colobus angolensis palliatus | reverse complement strand
TGGGTGGATCACCTGAGGTCAGGAGTTCGAGACCAGCCTGGCCAATGTGGTGAAACTCCATCTCTACTAAAAATACACAAATTAGCTGGGCGTGGCGGCGGTCACCTGTACTCCCAGCTACTCAGGAGGGTGAGGCAGGAGAATCGCTTGAACCTGGGAGGTGAAGGTTGCAGTCAGCTGAGATCACGCCACTGTACTCCAGCATCGGTGACAACAGTGAAACTCCGTCTCAAAAAAAAAAGAAATGTGCACACGAGGCTGGGCACGGTGGCTTACACCTATAATCTCTGCACTTTGGGAGGCCGAGGCGGGCAGATCATCTGAGGTCGGGAGTTCAAGACCAGCCTGACCAACATGGAGAAACCCTGTCTCTACTAAAAATACAAAATTAGGCGGGCGTGGTGGTGCATACCTGTAATCCCAGCTACTCGGGAGGCTGAGGTAGGAGAATTGCTTGAACTAGGGAGGTGGAGGTTGCGGTGAGCAGAGATCGCACCATTGCACTCCACCCTGGGCAACAAAAGCGAAACTTCTACTCAAAAAAAAAAAGAAATGCGCACACAAGAGCCTATGAAATATATTAGGCCAGGCACAGTGGCTCATGCCTGTAATCCCAGCACTTTGGGAGGCCGAGGTGGGCAGATCACAAGGTCAAGAGATCAAGACCATCCTGGCCAACATGGTGAAACCCCGTCTCTAATAAAAATACAAAAATTAGCTGGGCGTGGTGGCACGCACCTGCAATCCCAGCTACTCAGGGGGCTGAGGCAGAAGAATTGCTTGAATCCAGGAGGCAGAGGTTGCAGTGAACCGCGATTACACCACTGCACTCCAGCCTGGCGACAGAGTAAACTCTTGCCTCAAAAAAAAAAAAAAAACAGAAAAAGAAAAAGGAATATATTATTAAATGTACCAAGGTTAAAAAAAAAATTATAACTGTTACTGTAAAGAATGGCAATGAATTTTTGCTGCTAGGTCACCTTAGGTGGGAATCTAACAAAATGTCCTTAGAAAATGTAAGATTATTTGACTGAGACAACTGCAGTTTACCAATAGCTTTACAAGGGTTCTGGTATAAAATAAGGTACACGGAACTGGTAACTACTGAGTATTTAAACACGTATGGAAAGTTCTAATAAATGTTAACATTATGTCAATGAAACAAAACGAGGCTTAATTCACAATTTTCAATTGTACCTATATGCACATCAAGTGCTGCTGATGACTTATCCGTGGTGGGATCACTGATAAGAAGTACTTTGATGCCATTGGCCAGCTCTAGCCCTCGATATTCTCGCTTGTCTTCAGGAGACTTGGTAATGTGATTTCCTATTCTCTTGATGGCTGGATTATTCATTTTGCTGTAAGTCTTTTTTTGGAAACTGAAAAGAAAGAGATTATTAATTGTTTTGTGACTTTATTTTTAAGGACAAACAATAACATCAACTAAACCCATATAATACATCATCAGATTTTTTTAAATGCTGGAGGAAAACTTTTTATAGCCACTCTACAGGATGCAGTCATTCCTTTCCTCCCTCTTACCCCTCATTCTTTCAGAGAAATGCTAACAAAATTGTTTTCATGGAGCCATATTTGTATCTGAAAGAGCACATGGATAGGGATTTGAGACAGGGTGGCTTAGACCATGTGTTGGTCTGTATGCAGAACTAGAATAGAGTTTTTTGCTGGGTGTTCTTTTTTTTTTTTTGAGACAAGGTCTCACTTTATCACCCAGGCTTGTATGCAGTAGCATGATTTTGGCTCACTGCAGGCCTCAACCTCCTGGGCTTAGGCAGACCTCATCCTCCTGCCTCAGTTCCCCCAAGCAGCTGGGATTATAGGCGCTCACCACCACACCCAGTTAATTTTTCGTTTTTTTTGTAGAGATGGGGTTTCAACTTGTTACCCATGCTAGTCTTGAACTCCTGAGCTCAAGCTATCTGTCCACCTCAGCCTCCAAATGTGCTAGGATTACAAGCGTGAGCCACTACGCCTGGCCTAGAATAGAGTTTTATTTCACACTATTTCAGAGGTATCTGCTGGAATAAGTTAGGTGAGATGTTGTGTAAGAATTATTACTGTGTCAGTCCAAACACTGCTCAAACTGATGATATTGAAAGATAGGGTAGATCTGGAACTTGCAGGTCTGATATACACATGCTCAGAACATAGGGAACAACCCCCATAGGGAACAACCCCCAATGAGGAATAATCCTGTAAAGTTCTAACATAAAATAAGAGACCTGTGTTGTCCTATGATGGCAGCAATAACAAGGACATAAAACAAACAAACAAAAAGTTGGAAGGACCCCAAGTAATTTTTATAATCTGCTGAAGAGCTGAATGCCAGAGCAGGAAAAGTCTGGCAATCTTAACAGAGATGTCAGAAAAATTCTCTTACAAAGGGCTTCCTCTGACAGTCTTCTTTCTTCTCTAGAAAGGTCAGATTACAGTGATGGGAAAGGACTATCAGTACACAGAATCCTGTAGGGATGCTGGCTGGTATTAGGGCAGTGAAGGGACTTTCCAGAGTGTGGGGTATGTATGTTTTTTGAGAGCAGGATAGATGTAACTTTTGTCTATACTGGAGATTGCTTAATAGACCAAAAAAAAAAAAAATTGAACCTGCTACTACTGGCAGGTTAATATACTGCCAGTATATAATTGAGTAAAGCCAAAAACATATCTGAAACTATAGAGGAAAAATAACCCTCTCTGAGCACATTTGCTTCTTACCTGCAAGACAAACTAAACAGATCTGACTGTTCCTTAAAGACTGATAGCTAGATTTAAAGGTAAGTAAGAGGGGGAAGAAATAAGCATACAATTATTTTAGATAAATTTTTTTTTTTTAAATCTCTAGAGATTGAGAGAGGAAAAAAATCTAATTTGCTTTCACCGTTATACTCTCCTCACTGAAATCACCTGTGACTATTCTCCTAATCTGCATAACAATTGATAAACCAAAGGGGTTTGTTGCTATTAAGACTGTCCCCTAGATCCCCTAGATCTATTTTTTTCTTTTTATCTCGCCCTCTCTTACAGTGCTGATAGATCTTCTTTAGAGGACAGAAGATATGGAATTTTAAAGATCAACATATCATACTAAATGTGTAATACTGGTTTTAAAAATAACATAGTACTTTACAACAGATAGCGCTAATGGTCTTGCCCTATTTATAGTAAAAATCATTTCTTGGAAAACAAAGTATAAAATATAATACTAACACATTGGGACTATAAGGTCACTGTTGGAAAATTCAAAAGCAACTTGAAACTGAAAAGCCATTATTAACAATTATTTTTGGGCAGGTGCGGTGGCTCACGCCTTTAATTCCAACACTTTGGGAGGCCAAGACGGGCAGATCACAAGGTCAGGAGATCAAGATTATCCTGGCCAACATGGTGAAACCCTGTCTCTACTAAAAATACAAAAAGCAGCTGGGCATGGTGGCATGCACCTGTAGTCCCAGCTACTTGGGAGGCTGAGGCAAGAGAATCGCTTCAACCCAGGAGGCGGAGGCTGCAGTGAGCTAAGGTCAAGGCACTGCACTCCAGCCTAGCGACAGAATGAGACTCCGTTTAAAAAAATAATAATTATTATTATTATTTTCTATCTCATTGGCCATAAACCACTTAAATTCAATGTCAAAGAATGATGAAAATATCTGAGTGCAAAGTCTAAAAAATGGTGTTTGTGGTAAAATAGTAATAATTCCCAGGGTGACAGGAAATGGTCTATTTCAGACTCCAAAGAGGGGTACAAGGAACCTCAGATAACAGTCCTAGGCCAGCCACAGTGACTCACACCTGTAATCCTAGCACTTTGGGAGGCCGAGGTGGGCAGATCACCTAAGGTCAGGAGTTCGAGACCAGCCTGGTCAATATGGTGAAACCCCGTCTTTACTAAAAATACAAGAAATTAGCTGGACATGGTGGCGGATGCCTGTAATCCCACCTACTTGGGAGACTGAGGCAGGAGAATCGCTTGAACCCAGGAGGCAGAGGTTGCAGTGAGCCGAGATCATGCCACTGCACTCCAGCCTGGGTGCGACAGAGCGAGACTCCATCTCAAAAAAAAAAAAAATAGCTCTGGTTAAGACATTTGGCAAAGGACAATCTGTTTAGACTGCAGCAAATGCCTTCAGTGTGTACGCAGTTTGTTTCAACAACACTGAATTCAATATAAATTAAATGATTTTTTAAAATGAGCCCCAACTTAGCAGCAACATAACACTAAATAAGCCACAAGGTAGCCTCCATTAAGACCCCCAGCAAGAAGGGCAGTGTGAAAACGGCAGTGTTAATAAGAACCTCTGTGTGTACCAAAGAGAATGCCTGAACTTACCCCAGGCAAGAATCTACTCCAGGGAGAAAAGGGGTTGGTCTTCTAGCGATAGTTATACTCAATTTCCTCTGTGGTGCCTGACCCAGTGAGTTTGACTTAGGTAACCAAGAATTACAAATGATTAAAGTGTAATAATGATGATGATGATGATGGTCTAAAACTTCTGTCTAAACCACAACTGTGTAGAAGGGAGATGAAATATAGCTCACTTTGGAAGTATAAATTATCTTACTATGTGGGAGGTTAAAAACTCTATATAATAAAGATAACCACCTCAACTATAAGCTACACTCTGTACTTTTTTTCAGGGTTTCAACTTCCCTTATCTGGATTTTAATTTTTTCAGACAAAAAAATATTTAAATTGTAAAACACAGAATAGGATGTAGGTAGACAAAACAGTTCCAACTCAGTAAGAACTATTTACAAATTATCAGAGTTCATCACAGGCATGGATATAACTTACTTGGATGCTGAAGTTGTGTTGGATTAATATTCCTGATATGGCTGAGAGTAAAGAGATGGATTTATTCTACAAGTCACACATAAAAATTAGTCCAACTACTTTTTGTACAAAGGATTAAGAAAAGCTAAAAATTTCCAAGGTGGCAATACTCCCTAATCAAATATCATGACTTCTTGAGGAAGTAAAACCCAAAAGAAACAGTAGCAACATTTTCAAACAAAACCTATTTCTGGCAATCCTATTCAATACAAAGTCTGGGTTTACCTATAGCGTATCTATCAACACTTCCTACAGCAATTTGATTCTCACCTTCTGGAGAAGTGAAGACAATGACTGGGAACTCTTCCTCCTCTGATGATGAATTCATCAACAGCTTGCCTGTCTCTGTATTTATACTCATAAGATCACCTGTCTATCTACCTCAGATCATTAGCATAAAGCCTTCAAGAGTAATTTTATTTACAGCAAATGTTCTCCAATAAGCAAGCATAATGACAATTTAGATGACAAGCTAGTGTTAACCCAAATGCTTTCTCAGACATTTATATTTTTAACTTGTTAAAGTTAAAATTTTAGGAGCAATAAAATTACTTTCAATTCTAGGGACATTGTCATACACTGGAAACTTCATAAGGCACAGAAATGTCTTTTCAGCACTCTGATAAACTGGAGAGATATTTAGTAATTAATTACAACACTTATATTGTCATTTTGTTCAGAATTTAAAACAATGACTATAATCACAGAAGATAAAAGCTGGAAGAGCCACTAGATGTTATCTAGTCCTTTGTAGTTCATAGACTGGCTACACTGGCTTCTCCTGGAAGTTTGTTAAAAATGCAAAATATCAGAACCCACCAGAGACCTACTGAGCCATAATCTGCATTTTAACAAGATCCCCAGGAGGGCTAGATCCCCTCATCTTACATACAAGGAAGCTGAACCTCAAGGAGTTTAATAAATCAGTTGCCCACGATCACACAGCAAAAAGTTATAATCAAACTCAGTCTTAACTCCCAGTCCTGTGTCCAGCCTCCCCTCCATATCCAAACAAACATTTAAGAAAGTCTATTAAGGTCCAGGCATCACACTACGCAAATGGTTACAAAGATGAGTACACCAGAGCCCTTGTTTTGAAGGAAACCAGACTAGTGATGATGTCAGATATAAAAACAGGTCATTATCTTTTTTTTCTATTTTTTTGAGACAGGGTTTCACTCTGTCACCCAGGCACAATCTTGGTTCACTATAGCCTCACCATTCCGGGCTCAGGTGATCCTACCACCTCAGCCTCCCCAGTAGCTGGGACTATAGCCACTCACCACTGTACCCAGCTAATTTTTTGTTTTGTTTTATAGACAGGGTTTTGCCACGTTCGCCAGACAGGTCTCGAACTCCTGACTTCAAGCAATCCAACCGCCTTGGCCTCCCAAAGTTCTGGGACTACAAGCATGAGTGACAGTGTCTGGCCTCTAGGTAATTTTTTTTGTATAGATGGGGTTTTGCCATGTTGTCCAGGCTGGTCTTTCAAACCCCTGGGCTCAAGCGACTGCCGCCTTGGCATCCCAAAGTGCTGGGATTGCAGGCATGAGCCACTACACCCAGCCCAGGTCATTATCTTTTAAGTGTGGTGACAAAATTGTCCCCAGAGCACTATGGGAGTAATAGAAGGGGTGCACCTAACCCTGTCTAGGAGAGGAGAGTAGAAGCACACCAATTAAAAGGTACGGAGACAATCAATCAAGATAGAAGGGAAATATGTGAGCGGAGCCTGACAATGAAGAAAAAGCATGAGGAATATAGTGGAAAAACAAGAAGCATGGTGCTAATGAACTATAACAGGAACTCCAGGTCACGATCATGGACTAAGACATGTAAAGACCTAAATTTCAGGTATGCAAAAACAAATCCCCAAATATAAGGTCATTTCCAAATTCCACACCAAGAGTAAATTTTACTATGCAAAGAATCTTTTATTCAAGTGACCTTTCAGTCTTTCTCATCTCTCTTTCAAGTGTTTCACAATCAATATAGTAGCAGATTGGGAAATTTTACTTTGCTTTTTGCTTCCTACTCACCTCCACTGGTCTCTTACAAATTTAAAGTCAGACCTGATTTAGAAATAATGACCTATAAACCTGAACAGGTGAGTGATCACGTTAATAGTGAATTACAAACCAAAACCTCCCTTCTGTGGCCTTCTGTGGAATCCATCCACCCCCTCCCAAAACCATAGGTGGAAGTCAAGGCCTATAGCACTCATGCATGTGGAGGAGGAACCCAGAGAGAAAAAGCCTGGAATCAAAACCACACTACATAACATTCCCACTTCCTTGCAGAAGGCAGAGGTAAATAAGCAGAGGGTGACAAGATAGTGGTGGTATGAGCCCTAGGATGCCTCAACATATTAATGCTTAAGACCATATATCCGAAGTACTATTAATATTACATGAACTAAAAAATAACAACATGTCTTAAGGAACCACCTACCCAAAGCTCTTCAGTTATAGGAACAGGTATACCTCACTTCATACACCAGCTAGATCATAAAGTTGGGTACGAAATAAAATCCTGTCAGTTAAATCTTATTCACCCCTGATGTTTTGCCAGGCAGAATATCAGCTATTGTAACTCTATGTCCTGGCCCTCTGGAAAGGAGTTTATGACAAACAAATAAACCCTTAAATGAAGTAGGGTGGTTGCAATTTAAAGAAATTCTAAAGCAGTATCATTCTAGAGAGAAGTGCTTTTGCAAATGTTGTTTTAGTTTGATGCATGCCTATCAATGGTTGTTCATTCCAAAAGTGACAAGCTTAACACAGAATACTTTATAGAAACGTTATAAAGTTTAAGCAAATGAACAAAACCTGTTTTAGACCTTGTGCCAGAGAGGTAACTATAGAAAGTTTCTTATAGTTCGGGTACCAAGGGTGTTTCACAAGTATCCTTCTTCCACATGGAGTTTTCTGGGCTGTTAGGAAATGTAAGATATAGGCTGGGCGTGGTGGCTCACACCTGTAATCCCAACACTTTGGGAGGCCGAGGTGGGAGGATCACCTGAGGTCAGGAGTTTGAGACCAGCCTGGCCAACATGGTGAAACCCCATCTCTATTGGAAATATAAAAATTAGCCAAGCATGATGGCGCATGCCTGTAATCCCAGCGACTCGTGAGGCTAAGGCAGGAGAATCGCTTGAACTCAGGAGGCAGAGGTTGCAGTGAGCTGAGATTGCGCCACTGCACTCCAGCCTGGGTGACAGAGCAAGACTCCATCTCAAAAAAAAAAAAAAGATAGAATACTATTGCACAAATCTAATCCTAACAATCACTCTCATTTTTTTAAAGTGTCATGTGCTTTATAAACCGTTCATTTAATCTTTCCATTCTCCCTAAGTGGTGGGTCATGACAGCTGTTCACAGTCATCCTCTTCAACTCCAAATGAGAAACAAAAGCTCAGTCAGTGCTTGCATACTAAAGTATAATCAAAAAGAAAAAAAAAAAAAAGGTAAGTGGTTAAGTGACTTGCCCAACGGCAAGCTGATTTGTGGTAAAGCTGGAACTACAGAGAAAGAGGAAGCGTGGGAAGGGGAGGAACAGAAGGTGGTGCTGAAGGAAATCATATACTGGTTTATTCTCCAGCTCCTGTTTATCACCCTCACAGTCCTTCCCTGACCCCATTCTTCTTCCCTTACAATCCCGAATAACAAAAGCCAGGAAACAAAAAGTAGGTCAAAATAAATGCTCCAAGGAAAGTTTTCAGTTTTTTACTCCTTCTTCTGCATATAAAACAGAGGTGTAGGGGGAGTCTGGAATGCTTCTAATCTACCAAAGGAGTCCCTTAGCTAAGAACCATAATACATGGCAGGATTAAATGTATAACAGGTTTAAAGCGAGAGAGTATATGTACAGAACTGCCTCATGCATGAGAGGAAACATAAAAATAAGTACTACAGTAGGCATGAATGGGTTTAAGTATACAAATTTTTAAAAGTATACATTAAACCACAGGATCAGAAAAAAAGGGAAGAAAATAATAATCATCTTGATAGGTGCAAAAAAGTATTTAAATTCTAAAACAACGATTCATGTATTTTTTTAAAGTCAGCAAACTGGAATTACATTTCTTCATTTTAAAAAGAATATCACAGAAACTATGGTAATTATCATACTCAATAGTTTATATTACAAATAATGTAAACAATCTCACGCCCTCCTCTACCAACACGATGCCACTAACATTTCTTCTATTTCAACACTTTATTGGTATTTCTAACCAGTCCAAATAAACCAAGAAAGAGAGACAAAACACGTAGAGATGGGAAAGAGGAAAAAAATTAACATGATTCTCAAGCAATATGATTATGTATATAGAAAATCCCAAGAATCTACTGATGACTTCCATTTCTGGGTAGGATATAGTAGCTCATGGCAAACAAATTCAACTTCAACTAGAAAAGGCCATGATAAATTACAAAAGTCACGTTTGCAAAGATGTTGGAAAGTTGTGCAAGCAACAGGATTGGATAAACTAGTTCCAGAAAGGCAAGCAACCTCTGAGGTGAGTTGATAATCAATAATCATCATTCACTTTCTTCTCTGAAAATATTTGCTAATTCTGAGTGCAGATTGAAGATCATGCTTGCCCTAAGCAAAGGGACTCTACTGGATGAAGAGATATCATTGAGGCTTCAGTGGTGGCATGAAGTTGGTGTGACAGATTAAAGTCCCAAGAGGTCCCAAATTTGCAACTAACTTTCCCAGCAGAAGATTTTCTGAGATACTACTACATATTTACCAGAATGGCTAAAAAGAAAAGGAGGGCAAATACCAGGTGTTAAAGAAGTTAACAAACTCTCACACACTGCTATAGAAATGCAATTTGGTATGGGCACAACCATTTTCAAAAATTGGCACTATACACTAAAGCTCACATTATGACCTAACAACGCTAGTAACAGATAAATAACCCAAATAAATGCATTTATATGTTGATAGCAACACTATTCAAAATAGCCCATACTAGAAATGATCAAATGACAAGCTCACATTATGACCTAACAACGCTAGTAACAGATAAATAACCCAAATAAATGCATTTATATGTTGATAGCAACACTATTCAAAATAGCCCATACTAGAAATGATCAAATGACAATCAACAATGAAATGATAAATTGTACATTCACACAATGGAAAGTATACAGCAATAAAAAGGAATAATATAGAACAAAGCACAATACACATGAATCTCACTAATATAAGGTTGAGTGAAAGAGGCTAGACACAAAAGACTAAATACTGTAACCTTCCATTTATACAAAGCAGAAGAGCAAGTAAAATCAAGCTATGCCTTCATTCCAGGATAGTCATTACCCTTGGGAGTGGGAGTAGTGATTGGATTTGAAAAGGAGAATGAAGGGGCTTTGGGGTTCCAGGTCATGTGCCGGTTATACAGGTATGTTCAGTTTGTAAAAATGCATTAAGTTGAACACTGACATCTTTCAATACAAAGTTCTTAAAAATAGAGCTTTTCAAAATATCATAAAACACAGTAAAATAAAAGGAAGTGGGAGATACATGAATTACTGATATTACAAATATCAACCACCAAAAATCATCCTGGAAACAGTACCACTTGAATACTGGAAAGTAGCTACCCATAACAAAGAGGTGCTAAACTAAGCTCACTAAGGAACAGAAGTACAATTAACATAATTAAACCTTCTCAGGTGTGTCTTGAGACAATTACTCCTGTTGATTGGCCACAAGAAATAGGAGGCCCATGTAAGTACAGCATCAGTCAACAAAGTTAACTCAGTATGCTAAACCTTTTAACTCAGGTCTTTACTCATTACATATTATTTGAACTAGCTTTTAGTAATTACTTTAGACTCTAGTTAATATTTAAAAATAAAACTTGACACTCCCAGTAACTAATAAAGAGCTAAGTATAACATAGATAAAGCAAAATGATTAAACTTTGAATAAATTGTCCCCTCAACAACTTTCAATATTTATACCAAACAATTTCTAATTCAGGATTTGAATGAGACAAATTATTTTTAAAACAAAATTAAAAAAATACCATGCAAAGTTAACATTTCTTCAAACTCAATTAATTTTACATATGGGTAACCTCTCATAGATGCTTCATGAACCCAGAACAGCAAGGGCAGCTTAAAGACACCTGTCATGGTTTTCTTCTTCTTCTTCTTCTTCTTTTTAAGATAGGGTCTCACTCCCATCATCCAGGCTGGAGTGCAGTGCCACTATCAGGGCTCACGACTTCCTGGGCTCAGGTGATCCTTCCACCTCAGCCTCCTGGGTAGCTGGGACTACAGGCATGCGCCACCATGCCCGGCTAATTTTTTGTATTTTTTTTTTTTTTTTTTTTTTAGTAGAGACAGGTTTTGCCATGTTTCCCAGGACTACTCGAACTCCTGGGTTCAAGCAATCTTCCCACTTCGGCTTCCCAAGTGCTGGGATTATAGGCACAAGCCACCGCGCCTGGCCTGGCTTCTAAAGATTAATTCAAATTAGTTACAGGTCGAAGAGTTATCAACCTGTAACTAATTCTCTCAAGACAGCCCTCTAAAAAAAGCAAACCATAAATATCCCTTATCAAAAATGGCTGGGATCAGAAGTGTTTCAGATTTTCCTGGATTTTAAAATATTTGCATTACATTTACCAATAGAGCATCTGCTTTGAGCATCATGTTGGTGCTCAAAAAATTAGAATTCTGGAGGATTTCTGATTTTGAATTTTTCAGATTTGGAATGCTCAACCTGTATTCTGTACAGAGGGTTCAGTTCCACCTATATGTACATGCTGGTTCTGACAGAAGATAATCTGCCCAACTCAGAGAATGCAGCCTCAGGAAACTTGACCTGTACTTTGCCTTAGTCTGATTCTTCAGTGTCTGCACTGATCTACTGACCACTTCCAGCCCGTGTTCGGTAATTACATACCCTCACCTTTACCAAATGACCTCTCTGCTCCTGAGGTACTGGATACTACCGGACTATTCCAGTCAAACCAGATTTTCTGGCCTCATCTAGTGTGTTTTTGTTTTCAAAAACAGGTCTCCCTATGTTGCGCAGGCTGAACTTGAACACCCAGGCTCAAGCGATCCTCCCATCTCGGCCTCCGAAGTAGGACGGTGTGCCATCGTGCCCATTTTGGCCTCATCTAGTTTTGACAATCAAGAGTTAGATGAGGCCAGGTGCAATAGCTCATGCCTGCAATCCCAGCACTTTGGGAGGTCAAGGCAGGTGGATCACCTGATGTTGGGAGTTCAAGACCAGCCTGACCAACATGGAGAAGCCCATCTCTACTAAAAATACCAAAATTAGCCAGGCGTGGTGGCGGGCTCCTGTAATCCCAGCTACTCGGGAGGCTGAGGCAGGAGAATTGCTCGAACCCAGGAGGCAGAGGGTGCGGTGAACTGAGATCGCGCCACTGCACTCCAGCATGGGCAACAAGAGCAAAACTCCATCTCAAAAAAAAAAAAAAAAAAGTCAGATGAAATGTATACATGGCCCATTAAATTGACAGGGGTACCTATAGTTGCATCATACTCAGGCAACCTTCACAGGGTTTCTACTGTAAAATATGTTTATATAAGCTTCACCAAGGTATAGTTCCTGGTACACAGCAGTCATCCACGAATGGTAACTTGATTATTATAAAATCATCATCATTATTATGGTCGTAGTGGGTGAGGTGCAAACAGACCACCTCCATAACCACCATGTTATTACCAGCATTCTTAACACATACTTATGTGAATTCCAGATGTTATTTGTCATCTCTGGTGGTCAAAAACATTCATTAGGCAGGCTGATAATAGGATTATACTTTATAAGACTATTAGGAAAACAGGTAAATAATTATCCCTTTATAATTGCAATAGATGAGCCAGTGTTTATAGTGAGTAGTTCTCAATGGGTGACTATTCCCACTCACCAACCCCCACTGAGGACATCTGGCAATGACTAGAGGCATTTTTTATTGTCACAACTAAGGTGCTAATGGCATATAGTGAGTAGAGGCCAGGGATGCCACTAAGCATCCTACAATGCACAGGATATCTCCCACAAGAATTATCTGGCCCACACCTGTAATCCCAGCACTTTGGGAGGCTGAGGCAGGCGGATCACGAGGTCAGGAGATCGAGACCATCCTGGCTAACACAGTGAAACCCCGTCTCTACTAAAAATACAAAAAATTAGCCGGGCGTGGTGGCGGGCTCCTGTAATCCCAGCTACTCGGGAGGCTGAGGCAGGAGAATTGCTCGAACCCAGGAGGCAGAGGGTGCGGTGAACTGAGATCGCGCCACTGCACTCCAGCATGGGCAACAAGAGCAAAACTCCATCTCAAAAAAAAAAAAAAAAAAGTCAGATGAAATGTATACATGGCCCATTAAATTGACAGGGGTACCTATAGTTGCATCATACTCAGGCAACCTTCACAGGGTTTCTACTGTAAAATATGTTTATATAAGCTTCACCAAGGTATAGTTCCTGGTACACAGCAGTCATCCACGAATGGTAACTTGATTATTATAAAATCATCATCATTATCGTAGTGGGTGAGGTGCAAACAGACCACCTCCATAACCACCATGTTATTACCAGCATTCTTAACACATACTTATGTGAATTCCAGATGTTATTTGTCATCTCTGGTGGTCAAAAACATTCATTAGGCAGGCTGATAATAGGATTATACTTTATAAGACTATTAGGAAAACAGGTAAATAATTATCCCTTTATAATTGCAATAGATGAGCCAGTGTTTATAGTGAGTAGTTCTCAATGGGTGACTATTCCCACTCACCAACCCCCACTGAGGACATCTGGCAATGACTAGAGGCATTTTTTATTGTCACAACTAAGGTGCTAATGGCATATAGTGAGTAGAGGCCAGGGATGCCACTAAGCATCCTACAATGCACAGGATATCTCCCACAAGAATTATCTGGCCCACACCTGTAATCCCAGCACTTTGGGAGGCTGAGGCAGGCGGATCACCTGAGGCCAGGAGTTCGAAACCAGCCTAGCCAACATGCTGAAATACTGTCTCTATTAAAAATACAAAAATTAGCTGGGCATGGTGGCACAAATCTGTAATCCCAGCTATGCAGGAGGCTAAGGCACAAGAATCACTTGAATCTGAGAGGTGGATGTTGCAGTGAGCCAAGATTGTGCCACTGCACTCCAGTCTGGGCAACAGAGTGACACTGTGTCTTTAAAAAAAAGAAAAAGATTTTGGTACAAAATATTAATAGCACTAAGGATGAAAGACCCTAGTTTACAATTCTGATTTTATTACCCCCAAAATAATGGAGGAAAATCACTGCAACCAATTCTATCCACTTAAACCCAGGAGACAGCCTCATTAAAGTACAAAAAGCTTCTATAATTAAACTCCCATCTATGTATCTATATATTTCTCAATCAATCAATCAAAATCTAAGCCACAAAAGATTTAAATGAAGAGAGAAAAAACTGATAACGAAAGAGAAAGAGAAGGAAACTTTACAGGAACCTTGTCCTAGAGTAAGGAATCTAGTGCACAAGTGAAGAGGTTAAGCTTAGAAAGAAGCAAAACCAGTTATGTCAGAATAGATGCTTACTGGATACTCAGTATCTTGCAGCACATATACTTGTTTAGGGAATAAATATATTATATATTATATATATACATAATATATTCAATGAACCCCTTATATAGATCCTATTATCCCCATTCTTTACTGGATGGGGAAATTAAAGCTCAGAAAAGTTATTTGGTTGGAACCACATAGGTATAAAATAGAAGAGCTAGGATTCAAATCCAAGTCTTTAGACACAAAACCACCATGCTGTTAAACACTTCACCAAGTTAAAAGTACAGTTCAATTGGCCGGGCGCGGTGGCTCAAGCCTGTAATCCCAGCACTTTGGGAGGCCGAGACGGGCGGATCACGAGGTCAGGAGATCGAGACCATCCTGGC
>NW_012115933.1:219408-220890 GCF_000951035.1 Colobus angolensis palliatus | reverse complement strand
CAAGATTGTGCCACTGCACTCCAGCCTGGGCAACAGAGCGAGACTCCATCTCAAAAAAAAAAAAAAGGAATGATCACCTATATTCTCTTCAACACCATTAAAATGGACTCATCCATAAAACTAACCAATCGATAAAGGCAATCCACAAGCATTCAAGACTATTAGGTAAAAAAGTGAATTCACTTTTTATTGCCACAGTAGGCAAAACTAAGCTCAATGTTGGTAGATACAAGGAGAGCAACTGATGCTCATGTAGACAATCTAACCTAGTCTTCACGGACTAGGCTGTGTCAGCAGTACCACACCACCAAGCATTCAAGTAGAGGCTACTTTATGATACAAGTTTCACACTATTTTTTAAAAAAGAAATATGCTTTCTTCCACT
Source organism: Colobus angolensis palliatus (assembly GCF_000951035.1). NCBI lineage: Eukaryota > Metazoa > Chordata > Mammalia > Primates > Cercopithecidae > Colobus > Colobus angolensis. The sequence goes on along the minus strand of NW_012115933.1, from coordinate 220,505 downwards.
GAAATCTTATGGAAATCTAATTCATAAAATGAAATGACTAGTTTAAGAAGGGAAGAGGAAGTCATTGACACCCTCCCCCATCCAAATGAACAAAACAAAACAAAAATTCCAGGCTCCATCAGTGTTGGTGATACTGACAAGGATTCCCAAAGCTCTGACAAGTATAGTTTAAAAATTAATGCAGAACTCCAATAAAAATATCAAAAAGCTACTTTATGGAGACATATTGATGTTAAAGTTTATACGGAAAAACAAACACACAAGAATAAATAGCAAGGAAAGGCCGGGCACGGTGGCTCACACCTGTAATCCCAGCACTTTGGGAGACTGAGACGGGTGAATCACCTGAGGTCAGGAGTTCGAGACCAGCCTGGCCAACGTGGTGAAACCTTGTCTCTACTAAAAATATAAAAATTAGCTGGGCGCAGTGGCGGGCGCCTATAGTCCCAGCTACTTGGGAGGCTGAGGCAGAAGAATCACTTGAACCCTGGAGGCAGAGGTTGCCACAGCACTCCAGCCTGGGTGACAGAGCAAGACTCCAGCTCGGAAAACAAACAAAAAAGGCAGATAGAACGATGGAAAAGACTAGAAAGTAGAGAATTAGACTGAAATACATATGGAAACTTAGCATTTAACAAAAGTGGCATTTCAATTCAGTGTAAGAGATGGACTTTTAATAGTGTCTGGACAATTGAGTTGTCATCAGGAAAAAGACAAAATCAGATCCACATCTAACATCATTCACAAATATAAACTCCCAATAAACAAGAAAACAAAATGTAAAAAATGAAACTATGTAAGTGATATGGTTTGAATCTGTGTCCCCACCAAATCTCAAGCTGAATTGTAAACCCCAGTGTTGGAGGTGGGGCCTGATGGGAGGTGACTGGGGCAGAGTTCTCATGAATGGGTTAGCAGCATCCTCTTGGTGCTGTTCTTGTGATAGTGAGTGAGATCTGGTTGTTTTTTTTTTTTTCTTTTTTTTTTTTTGAGGTGGAGTCTCGCTCTGTCACCCGGACTGGAGTGCAGTGGTCAGATCTCAGCTCACTGCAAGCTCCGCCTCCTGGGTTTACGCCATTCTCCTGCCTCAGCCTCCC
>NW_012115933.1:216659-218598 GCF_000951035.1 Colobus angolensis palliatus | reverse complement strand
TAAAAAATTAGCCGGGCAGGGTGGCACATGCCTGTAATCCCAGCTACTTGGGAGGCTGAGGCAGGAGAATCTCTTGAACCCAGGAAGTGGAGGTTGCGGTGAGCCGAGATCGCACTACTGCACTCCAGCCTGGGCAACAAGAGCAAAACTCCATCTCAAAAACTAAATAAATAAGTAAATAAATAAATAAACTGACCTATATTAAAATAAAAAATTTCTGTGCAAAGGACACAGTGAAAAGGCAACCTGTGGAGTGGGAAAAAATATCTGATAAGGGGTTAATATCCAGAATATATTAAAACCTCCAACAAAACAACAAAAAAAATTCTAAAAGGGCAAAGGTCTTGAAAAGACACTTTTCCAAAGAAGATATACAAATGGCCAATAAGCATATAAAAAGATGGTCATCACTAATCATTAAAAAAGTACAAATCAAAACTAAAATGAAATACCACTTCATACCGATTAGGATAATTATTTTAAAAACACTGTGAATACAAAAAATTAGCCAGGTGCGGTAGCGCGCGCCTGTAGTCCCAATCAGGAGGCTGAGGCAGGAGAACGTATGAACCCGGGAGGCGGAGCTTGCAGTTAGCAGAGATGGCACCACTGCACTCCAGTCTGGGTGACAGAGGGAGACTCCGTCTCAAAACAAACAAACAAACAAACACATCCTGGCCAACATGGTGAAACCCCGTCTCTGCTAAAAATACATAAATTAGCTGGGTGTGGTGGCGTGCGCCTGTAGTTCCAGCTACTCAGGAGGCAGAAGAATCCCTTGAACTTGGGAGGCAGAGGTTGCAGTGAGCCAAGATCGTGTCATTGCACTCCAGCCTGGAGATAGAGTGAGATTCGATCTCAAAAAATAATAATAATAAATAAAATAAAATAAATAAGTGCCGGTGAGGATGTGGAAAAACTAGAACCTGTGCACACTGCTACTGGGAATACAAAATGGTACAGCAGTATGTAAAACAGTATGGCAGTTCCTCAGAAAATTCAAAATATAATTACCGTGTGATCCAACAATTCTACTTCTGGATACATACACAAAAGAAACGAAAGCAAAGACTCGAACAGATATTTGTACAGCTATGTTCATAGCAGCAGTACTGGCAACAGCCAAAAGGTGGAAGTCACCCAAGTGTCCACTTATGGATGAATCAATAAACAAAATATAGTTTATACAATAAAATGTATTCAGCCTTAAAAAGCAAAAAATTCTGACACATGCTACCATATGAACCTAGAAGACATACTAAATGAAATAAGCTGGCTGGGCGCAGTGGCTCACACTTGTAATCCCAGCACTTTGGGAGGCTGAGGCAGGCGGATCATGAGGTCGAGATTCAGACCATCCTGGTCAACATGGTGAAACCCTGTCTCTACTGAAAATACAAAAAATAGCTGGGAGTGGTGGTGTGCACATGTAGTCCCAGCTACTCAGGAGGCTGAGGCAGGAGAATCGCTTGAACCCAGGAGGCAGAGGTTGCAGTGAGCCAAGACCACACCACTGCACACCAGCCTGGCAACAGAGCAAGACTCCATCTCAAAACAAACAAAAAAAGAAATCAGTTAATCACAAAAGGGCAAATACTATACAACTTCACTTACATAAGGTAACTAGAGTAGTCAAATTCACAGACAGAAAACAGACTGGTGGTTACCAGGGTCTGAAAGGAGGGGAAATGGTGAGTTATTATTTGATGGGCATAGAGTTTCAGTTTGGTGATACGAAAAAAGTTCTAGAGCTGGATGACGGTGATGGTTACACAACAACGTGGATGTATTTACCACCACTGAACAATACACAGAAAAATGCTCAAAATGGGCCGGGTGTGGTGGCTCATGCTTGTAATCCCAGTACGTTGGAAAGCCAAGGTGGGAAGATCACCTGAGGCCAGGAGTTTGAGACCATTCTGGGCAACATAGTCAGACC
>NW_012115933.1:216007-216478 GCF_000951035.1 Colobus angolensis palliatus | reverse complement strand
CTGGTTGTTTAAAAGTATGTAGCACCTCCCTCCTCCTTGGTCCTGCTCCTGCCATGTAAGCGGTGCTTTCTTCCCCTTCGCCTTCCACTGTGACTGAAAGTTTCCTGAGGCGTCCCCAGAAACCGAGCAGATGCCAGCATGATGCTTCCGGTATGCCTGCAGAACTGTGGGCCAATTAAACCTCTTTTCTTTACACATTATCCAGTCTCAGGTATTTCTTTACAGCAATGCGAGAACTGACCAATACATTAAGTACTAGATAAAAGATAGTTGAATTCCTCTTATTCTTCTTTAACTTTGGTATAGAAAAAAAATCCAAAGGCATGGATAAAAAAACTAAATATAAGAGCTAAAATCATAAAACTCTTAGAAGAAAACATAGGGCAAAAGCTTCATGACATTGGATTGGGCAATGATTTCCTGGATATGACACCAAAAACACAGGCAATAAAAGAAAAAAATAAACTGAAT
>NW_012115933.1:207448-210243 GCF_000951035.1 Colobus angolensis palliatus | reverse complement strand
GGGAGGCTGAGGCAGGGGAATGGCATCAACCCGGGAGGCAGAGTTTGCAGTGAACTGAGATCCGGCCACTGCACTCCAGCCTGGGCGACACAGCGAGACTCCGTCTCAAAAAAAAAAAAAGAAGTATAAATATGTGTATATGTGGCTGTCCACTAGAAGCACTAGACTGTCCACTAGAAGCAATGGCACCTCAGCAGCAATGAGCACATCTAGTGCCCAAATCTTGGTCTCTAAAGATTATTTTCTGGCCGAGCGAGGTGGCTCACGCCTGTAATCCCAGCACTGTGGGAAGCTGAGGTGAGCAGATCACCTCAGGTCAGGAGTTTGAGACCAGCCTGGCCAACATGGTGAAACCCCATCTCTACCAAAAATACAAAAATTAGCCAGGTGTGGTGGCACATGCCTGTAATCCCAGCTGCCAGGGAGGCTGAGGCAGGAGAATTGCTTGAACCTGGGAGGCAAAGATTGCAATGAGCCGAGATCACGCCATTGTACTCCAGCCTGGGTGACAGAGTAAGACTCTGTCTCAAAATTTTAAAAAATTATTTTCCAATAAAAGGAACTAAGTGATTGATTCAAGGGCTAGGGCAAGAAAAATGTAAGATGAGTCTGGAACAGAAGTAAAACAATACTCTAAAAAAGATGGGGCTTATTCAAAATACATAGGCATCAAAACAAAGAAACTCCTAAGGGTCAAAGCCATAATAATTTGAGCAACAAAACAAAGAACGATAGTACTGAATTTTCAGCCATAAGTTAAGATAAACGTGCGTTCATAGCAATATAAATAAATAACAAAAAGAAAAAGCAGGCTGGGCACGGTGGCTCACGCCTGTAATCCCAGCACTTTGGGAGGCTGACGAAGGTGGATCACCTGAAGTCAGGAGTTCGAGACCAGCTTGGCCAACATGGTGAAATCCTGTCTCTACTAAAAATACAAAAATTAGCCAGGTATGGTGGCACATGCCTGTAGTCTCGGGTACTTGGGAGGCTGAGGCAGGAGAATTGCTTGAACCTGGGAGGCAGAGGTTGCAGTGAGCCAAGACTGTGCCACTGTGCTCCAGCCTGGGCAACAGAGTGAGATTCCGTCTCAAAAAAAAAAAAAAAGAATACCAATCTTTCTCAAATTCTTCCAAAAAAGAAGAGAGAATACCTCCAAACTCATTTTATGAAATCAGTATTACCCTGATACTAAAGCCAGACAAGGACAGTACAAGAAAAGAAAATTACAGGCCAATAACCTTGATGAATACAGACAAACATTTAGCCAGACTAAGAAAAAAAGACAGAAGACATAAATAAAAACAGAGATGAAAAAGGAGACATTAGGCCAGGTGCGATGGCTCACACCTGTAATCCCAGTACTTTGGGAGGCCGAGGTGGGCAGATCACCTAAGGTCAGGAGTTCGAGACCAGCCTGGCCAACATGGTGAAACCCTGTCTCTACTAAAAATACAAAAATTAGTCAGGCGTTGTGACAGGTGCCTGTAATCCCAGCTACTAGGGAGGTTGAGGCAGGAGAAACACTTGAAACCACAAGACGGAGGTTGCAGTGAGCCAAGATCACACCACTGTACTCCAGCCTGGGAGACAAGAGTGAGACTTCGTCTCAAAAGAAAAAAAAAAAGAGAAAGAAAAAGAAAAAGAAGACATTACAATTGATACTGCAAAAATTCAAAAGATCATTAGTGGCTACTATGAGCAACTATATGCCAATAAATTGAAAAATCTAGAAGAAATGGATAAATTCCTAGACACACACAACCTACCAAGATTGAACCATGAAGAAATCCAAAACCTAAACATACCAACAAGGAACAAGATTGAAGCCGTAATAAAGTCTGCCAGCTAAGAAAAGCCCAGGACCCATGGCTTTCCTGATGAATTCTACTAAATATTTAAATAACTAATACCAATTCTGCTCAAATTATTCCAAAAAACAGAGGAGGAAGGAATAACTCCAGACTCATTCTATGAGGCCAGTATTACCCTGATACCAAAACCATACAAAGACACATCAAAAAATGAAAACTACGGGCCAATATCACTGTCATGAATATTGGTGCAAATACCCTCAACAAAATACTTGCAAACCAAATTCAACAGCACGTTAAAAGGATCATTTACCGTGATCAAGTGAGATTTATCCCTGCAATGCAAGGATGGTTCAACATCAACACACTTACTGCAAATCAATAAATGTGATACACCATATTAACAGAATGAAGGGGGAACAACCCCACATGAATCTCAAAAGATGTAGAAAAAAGGTTAAGTATAGTGGCTCACGCCTGTCATCCCAGCATTTTGGGAGGCTGGGACGGAAGGATGGCTTGAGTTCAAGAGCTCAAGACCAGCCTGGGCAACATAGCAAGACACCACCTCTACAAAAACAGCTGGGCATGATGGCATACGCCTATATTCCCAAGTACTCAGGGATGCTAAGGTAGAAAGATCCCTTGAGCCCAAGAATTTAGGTCTGCAGTGAGCCATGATTGCACCACTGCACTCCAGTCAGGCTGACAAGAGTGCAATAGTGTCTCAAAAACAAAAACAAAAAAAGATGGCCAGGTGCAGTGGCTCACACCTGTAATCCCAGTACTTTGGGAGGCCAAGGCAGGTGGATCACCTGAGGTCGGGAATTCAAGACCAGTCTGACCAACATGGAAAAACCCCGTCTCCACTAAAAATACAAAATTAGCCCAGTGTGGTGGCACATGCCTGTAATCCCAGCTACTCGGGAGGCTGAGGCAGGAGAATCACTTGAACCCAGGAGGCAGAGGTTGCAGTGAGCC
>NW_012115933.1:204501-207398 GCF_000951035.1 Colobus angolensis palliatus | reverse complement strand
AGAGCGAGACTCCGTCTCAAAAAAAAAAAAAAAGCAAAGAAAGAAATGGTATTTGTTCTTTTCTCAAGACCCCATCCTCCCCAAAATCTCTTTGGCTAGAATTTCGGACTATTTCACTTCTGATGTCATCTTCCACCTCTCTAACTCCCAACCTCTCCAACTATGTTTCCTTCTTATCCCTAAATGTAAGCATTGTCAAGGCTGGCCCCTCCCCCACCACATCTGAACATAGATTATTTTTCCTGTATCCATCCATGTCTGTGTCTTCAACTCTATGCTCAGATTTAGGAAATCAGCTCAGGCCTTCTTACCAAGTTCCAGTCATATTTCAAATGCTTCCTGCAGATCTCCCCTTGGCTACCCAGTAATCACTTCAGACTCAATATCAGCAACTACCTTGTATATTATTCCTAAAAATATCTCCCTGTTTTAACATCCCCATCTCTACTAAAAATGCCATGCTACCTCTAGGAAGAAGATAATATAATGGTCAACCCCTCAGGTTCTTGAGTGAGCCCAGCTGAATTCATATCTCGCTAAGCCACTTATTAGCTGTGTATCCTTGAGCAAGTTAACCTCTTTGGGCTTCAATATCCTTATCTGAAAGAAAAAACAAAACAAAACACCACTACCACCACTCTCCCACAGAATTCCTGTGGCCATTAAAGACAAGGACATATGCAGCCAGGTGCAGTGGCTCACGGCTGTAATCCCAGTACTTCGGGAGGCCAAGGTAGGTGGATTGCTTGAACCGAGAAGTTTGAGACCAGTCTGGGCAACATGACGAAACCCTGTCTCTACAAAAAAAAAAATAAAAGACCCCTGGGCATGGTGGTGCATGCCTGTACTGCCAGCTACTCGGGAGGCTGAGGCAGGAGAATCACTTGAACCCAGGAGGCAGAGGTTGCAGTGAGCCAAGATCTTGCCATTGCACTCCAGTCTGGGAAACAAGAGCAAAACTCCACTTCAAAAACAAAAACAAAAAAAATCCCTCTTCATAGACAGCTTTCAGATGCCACATGCAGGATCTGTGAAAAAAGGGGAAAAAAATAGATGCAGAAAAATAATTTGACAACATTCAACAGCCTTTCATGGTAAAAACTCTCAACAAATTAGGTATACAAGGAATACCTCCATTGTGTACTTCAGTACAATAAGGGCCATGGAAGATAAGCAAACAATGAACATATTCAGCAGTGAAAAGTTGAAAGCCTTTCCTCTATAATCAGGAACAAGCATGATGAGGATGCCCACTCTCACTTCTATTCATCAGTGATAATTTTCTGATTTTGATGGTATTGTGATTATATAGAGAATCACACTAAAGAGGCCAGGCACAGTGGCTCCCGCCTGTAATCCCAACAATTTGGGAGGCCAAGGTGGGGGGATCACCTGAGGTCAGGAGTTCAAAACCAGCCTGATCAACATGGAGAAACCCCGTCTCTACTAAAAATACAAAAATTAGCCGGGCGTGGTGGCACATGCTTGTAATCCCAGCTACTCGGGAGGCTGAAGCAGGAGAATGGCTTGAACCCGGGAGGTGGAGGTTGCAGTGAGCCAAGATCTCGCCATTGCACTCTACTGGGCCAATAGAGTGAGACTCTGCCTCAAAAACAAACAAACAAAAAAACTAACAAAACAACAACAACAAAAACCTTAGGAATAAATTTAACAAAAGAAATGTAAAACTTAAACTCTAAATGGAAAGATTCCTATGTTCATGGATGAAAAAACAGTATTTTTAAGGTAATAGTAATCCCCAAATAGATCAAAATCCCACCTAAGACTTCTTTTTTGCAGAAATTGACAAATTGATCCTAAGACTTGTTTGGAAATGCAGAGGACCCAGAATGGTCAAAAAAGTCTTGAGAAAGAAGAACAAAGTTGGAAGACTCAAACTGTCTGACTTCAAAACAACTGTAAACAAAATAGTGTGGTACTGGCATCAGGATAAACATACAGATTAATGGAACAGAACAGAAAGCTCAGAGATAAACCCTCACTTTTTGATCAATTTATTTTTGAAAAGGATGATGGCCAGGCATGTTGTAATCCCAGCATGTTGGGAGGCCGAGGTGGGCAGATCACTTGATGCCAGGAGTTCAAGACTAGTCTGGCCAAGATGGTGAAACCCCATCTCTACTGAAAATACAAAAATTATCTGGGCATGGTGGTGGACGCCTGTAGTCCCAGCTACTTGGGAGACTGAGGCAAGAGAATTGTTTAAACATGGGAGGCGGAGGTTGCAGTGAGCAGAGATCATGCCACTGCACTCCAACCTGGGCAACAGAGCAAGATTCCATCTTAAAAAAAAAAAAAAAAACCAAAAAGGATGCCAAAACAATTCAATGAGGAAAGACTAGTCTTTTCAACAAACAGTACTGGATATCCACATGTAAAAAGGTCAAGTTGGACTCTTACCTCACACCATATATAAAAACTAACTCAAAATAGATCAAAGACTTCCATGTAACAGCTAAATAATTAAATAATACAACACCTTTTTTTTTTTTTTTTGAGACAGTTTTGCTCTTGTTGCCCAAGCTGGAGTGCAAAGGCGTGATCTCAGCTCACTGCAACGTCCACCTCCCAGGTTCAAGTGATTCTCCTGTCTCAGCCTCCTGAGTAGCTGGGATTACAGGTGCCTGTCACTACGCCTGGCTAATTTTGGGTATTTTTAGTAGAGACGGGGTTTCACCACATTGGCCAGGCTGGTCTCGAACTCCTGACCTCAGGCGATCTGCCCACCTCGGCCTCCCAAAGTGCTAGGATTACAGGTGTGAGCCACTATGCCTGGCCAATAATACAAATCTTAAAAGAAAATTTAAGAGTAAATCTTTGTGCCAGCTACTCGGGTGCCTGAGACAGGAGAATCACTTGAAGCCGGGAGGTGGAGG
>NW_012115933.1:194301-199541 GCF_000951035.1 Colobus angolensis palliatus | reverse complement strand
CCCAGCTACTCGGGGAACATGGGAGTACTGAGGTGGCAGGAGAATCATCTGAGCCCAGAGAGGTCGAGGCTGCAGTGAGCCCTGATCACATCACTGCACTCCACCTAGGGGTGACAGAGTGAGAGTGACTGTTTCTCACACATACACACACGCACGCACGACATATGCAAAGCTCCTAATAAAATGCATAAACTGGGGTTATTATAAGTGAAATAAGCCAGGCACAGAAAGACAGACATCACATGTTCTTACTTATTTGTGGGATCTAAAAATCAAAACAACTGAACTCATGGAGATAGAGAGAGTAGCAATGGTTACCAGAGGCTGGGAAGGGTAGTGGATGGTTGAGGGCAGGTGGGGATGGTTAATGGGTACCAAAGGAAAAAAAAAAAAGACCTAGTATTTGATAGTACAACAGGGTGACTATAATCAATAATAATTTAATTGCACATTTCAAAATAATTAAGCGAGTTTAATTGGATTGTTTGTAACAAAGAATAACTGCTTGAGGGGATGACTACCTTCCACCCAAAGAAGCATTAACATATAATAGGCATTCAATAAATATTAGCTACTAAATCTTTTATGGTTAACATTATCAGTGGCAGCAAGAGCATTACAGCTGAATCCACTTAGACCCCAGCACAGGTCAGACTTGTTCTAGGCTCCCTATGGGAGCTGAGGGTAATAGCCAGCCTAAAAGTGCCTACAAGACTGTGCTCCACTGCTGTACCCAATCAACCTGTTCTCTTGGTATGCCTTTGGAAAACCTGCCACCTGCCAGGCAGGACAAACATCTCACGTAGCTGAACTTCCCAGAGCTGGGTCTCCCCCACGAGAGTTTTCCCTACCCTGGTGGCCCTTCCTAGACTCAAAGTCACTCCGGCTCAAGATCTCAGGCTTCTCTGACTTCCCCATTATCCCTATATCCAATCAATAACTAAACCCTGCTGAATCCTTCTTGCACATGTCTTCTGCAGACACTCTTCTTTCCCTGTCATTTGTACTACCTTCTTTATCCCTCATCAGTCTCTGCCTGCATTTCAAACTGTGCTTACAAAAAACAGCCAGATTAATTATCCAAAAACACAGCTTTCATATGTCACTCTATTGCTCAAAAAGTATCTGAGGTTCTCTACATCCAATAGGACAAAATTTCACTTTCCTTTGCTGATATTGTGAATTTCCCTACTACTGCACCTTTGCTAATACCATTCCTTCTATCTAAAACATTTTCTCTTCTGGTTGTGGTGGCTTATGCCTGTAATCACAGCACTTTGGGAGGCAGAGGCAGGAGGACTGCTTGAAGCCAAGAGTTAGAGACCAGCATGGACAACATAGCAATATCCTGCCTCTACAGAAATTTAAAAAATTAGCCAGGCATGGTGGCACAAGTCTGTAGTCCTAGCTACTCAGGAGGCTGAGGTGAGAGGATCACTTGAGCTCAGGAGTTCAAGGCTGCAGTGAGCTTTGATCGTGCCACCGCATTCCAGCCTGGGTGACAGAGTGAGATCCTGTCTCCAGAAAACAAAATGTTTTCTCAACTCTACTTCTTTGTTCATCCAAATTCAATATTTCCTTCAAAGACTCTTGCTCAAATCCTGCATTCTCTGCCAAGCTCTTCCCAATCTTACTAGTAGCAGAGTGTTCTCAGCAGAGGGAAAACAGTGCAAATGATCTGAGGTAAGAGCAAGTCAAGCAAGGAGACCAGTGTAACTCATATTGTTGAGTAGGAAGTTTATTACTTAAACCTAAAATTTGAGGGAGAGGTTCTGGCTAGAGAAATACATTTGGAAGTTGTCAGAATATAGATTAGGCCTATTTTACAGAATGTTTGCGATGATCGATATGATACCGGGGCATATTTGCATGACTGCCATTCAGCAGTGAACTCATACATCTTTATGAACGATGTTAAATGAATGAAGAAAAGTAACTCAGAGAAGAAAAGTTTGTAGTAAAGGTCAAAAGCAATAAAACTAAACAATATACTACTTAAGAAGTATTAAATGTGATAAAGCTATAAAGAAAACTAAGGAAATTGTTATCCAAATATAGAACAGTACAGCCAAGTGCAGTGGCCCACGCCTGTAATCCCAGCACTTTGGGAGGCTGAGGTGGGTGGATTACCTGAGGTCAGGGGTTTAAGACCAGCCCGGGCAACACGGTGAAACCCCATCTCAACTAAAAACACAAAAATTAGCCAGGCATGGTGGTGTGCGCCTATAGTCTCAGCTACTTGGGAGGCTGAGGCAGGAGAATCGCTTGAAGCCGGGAGGCAGAGGTTGCAGTTAGCCGAGATTGCGCCACTATACTCCAGCCTGGGCAACAAGGCCAGACTCTTTCTCAAAATAATAATAATAATACCTCTACAGGGGAGGAATAGAGTTACAACTGGGCAGGTGAGTACAGACAGGTTCAAAGTTGCTGGAAATGTTCTATTTCCTAAAGTAGATAGTACACAGGTGTTTGTTTTTGCTTCTTTGTCCTATATACTCTGACTTGTACAATATTAAATAAGAGAGTACAAAAACAAGAAGCAATATATAAACCTCAAATAGATGTTTCACAATTTTTTAAATAATTATTAAATTAAGAAAAAGGAAGAGTAATTGTGTGACCTGTATAACAAGGCCTAAAAAGAAGAAAGGATTTAGTCATATAAAGAAAAGAGAGAAAGGGCATCTCGGAATTGGGAACGAATAGGTCATGTAAAAGGAGACAGCAAATTGGTAAGTCTGACTGGAGAAGAGTTAGGCTGAAAAGTTGGGCTAAGGCCAGCCAACAGAACGCTTACATTCTGGGTCAAGAAGTTTGAACTTGATCTTGAAATAGCGCAGAACCACTGGTGATATTTAGGTGAGACAACAGCTTGGGAAAAGTGATTTATTAATCTGACAGTGATGATAAGAATCAACTAGCAGGGAGACAGAAGGCTGGAAAAGTCAGTTCTAAAACCTGTTCAGGTGAGATCATCTCACTGAGGTAAGATGTTACTGAAGATGATCACGTCCTGAACTAGGATGGTGATGAGGGTCAAGATCACTCCAAGAAACTCTAGGAGTCTTTAAGATGAAAGACTCAGGAGGGTTGGGTCTTGGGAATAGGCAATGAGGGAAAAAGATTCAAAGATTTTCAAGCTAAACTGAAAAAAATGGCAATACCAACATAGCAAAACTAAGGATTCTGCAGAGAAAAATCGTTTTGAAAAAAGACCATTAATCAATTAAGTTATGCCATAAATATGTACTGAGTACCTATTATGTGTCAGGCAAAGTGTGATGCCTTCCCTTCAGAAAGCAGCTTGTGAGTCCTACTTTAAAAAGTTACGTTGCCGGGCACGGTGGCCCACGCCTGTAATCCCAGCACTTTGGGAGGCCGAGGCGGGTGGATCACAAGGTCAGGAGATCGAAACCATCCTGGCTAACACCATGAAACCCCGTTTCTACTAAAAGCACACAAAAAAAATCAGCTGGGTGTGGTGGCGGGCGCCTGTAGTCCCAGCTACTCAGGAGGCTGAGGCAGGAGAATGGTGTGAACGTGGGAGGCAGAGCTTGCAGTGAGCTGAGATCATGCCACTGCACTCCAGCCTGGGCAACAGAGCAGAGACTCCGTCTCAAAAAAAAATAATAAAATAATAAAAAATAAAAAAAGTTACGCCGAGAACAGTGGCTCTATGCCTGTAATCCCAGCACTTTGGAAGGCCAAGGCGGGTGGATCACCTGAGGTCAGGAGTTCGAGACCAGCCTGGCCATCATGGTGAAATCCTGTCTCTACTAAAAGTACAAAAATTAGTTGTGTGTGTGTGGTGGTGCCCACCTGTAATCCCAGCTACCCTGGAGGCTGAGGCAGGAGAATAACTTGAACCCGGGAGGTGGAAGTTGCAGTGAGCCAAGATCCTGTCACTCTCCAGCCTGAGCGACAGAACGAGACTCAGTCTCAAAAAAATCAAACAAAAAAAGTTACACCTTTAATAGGCAAAAAGAAACAAAACAGTTCTTTAAGAAGAATAAAATAATTTTGTGAGTCCCACTTTTTAAAAAAGTAATCTGGCTGGGCGTGGTGGCTCAAGCCTGTAATCCTAGCACTTTGGGAGGCTGAGATGGGCGGATCACGAGGTCAGGAGATCGAGACCATCCTGGCTAACATGGTGAAACCCCGTCTCTACTAAAAAAATACAAAAACCTAGCCGGGCGAGGTGGCGGGCGCCTATAGTCCCAGCTACTCGGGAGGCTGAGGCAGGAGAATGGTGTGAACCCGAAAGGCGGAGCTCGCAGTGAGCTGAGATCCGGCCACTGCACTCCAGCTTGGGCGACAGAGCGAGACTCCGTCTCAAAAAAAAGTAATCTGTAAGGTGATAAAAAAATACTAAGTTGTTATTCAAAATTAATTGAAAGAAACAAAACATAAGAGTGGAGGTGTCTAATAAAGGGTCAGAGGTAAAGCAGTTTACTGTTTATTACTGAAAGCTCCTTGAGGACAAGATTTATGGCTATCTTTGCATTTACACAGTACCGGACACAGTATGTGATCACTACAGAGTAGACATTCAAATAATGTCTAAACTAACAGAACAATGAGGACAGACTGAAGACCAGCCAACTGAGAAGGCTCCAAAACCTAACGTATCTATAGAGGATCTACCCCTGTGGAAGGAAAGTGCTCTAGCCTCGTCATCCTGGCTAAAAGGTAGCCTGATCCTCTGGGTACATGTTTAGGAGATATAAAATACCAACAGAAAAACAGAAAGGAAACTAATGTTTATGAAACATATACTGGGCCTGGCACAGTGGCTCATGCCTGTAACCCCAGCACTTTGGGAGGTGGGGGGGATTGCTTCAGCCCAGGAGTTTGAGACCACCCTGGGCAACACCGTGAAACCCCAACTCTACCAGAAACACAAAAATTAGTTGTGGGATGGGGGGCGTGAGCCTGCAGTCCCAGCTACTCAGGAGGCTGAGGTGGGAGGATCGCTTGAGTGCAAGAGGTAAAGGCTGCAGTGAGCTGAGATCACACCACTGCACTCCAACCTGAGCAACAGAGTGAAACCCTGTATCGAACTTAAAAGAAAACATACTGAACTTTTCCTCCCCTATCCTGGGAAGACTGTCCCCAACCTAACTTTTTTTTTTTTTTTTTTAAGACAGAGTCTTGCTCAGTCACCCAGGCTGGAGTGCAGTGACACGATCTCAGCTCATTGCAACCTCCACCTCCTGGGTTCAAGTGATTCTCCTGCCTCA
>NW_012115933.1:191582-194101 GCF_000951035.1 Colobus angolensis palliatus | reverse complement strand
CTTGAACTCCCGACCTCAAGTGATCCGCCCACCTCGGCCTCCCAAAGTTCTGGGATTACAGGCATGAGCCACCCCACCTGGCCTCAACCCTAACTTTCAAGACAGGCAGGATGTGTGGATTAGGTTAAAGAAACTCAGCGATACCCTGTCCTTTTACACTACTAAAAGGCATTTTTCTGATTAAAAGTAGTTTAAAAGCTTGAATGTTGATAGTCCCAATTGACCACTGTTTCCTAAGCCTACAGAAGAGGGAAATGCAAAGTAGGGCTGCCTGCAAAGTGAGATGACTGATGCCCAGGTGGCTCAAGTTGTTGCCAGGGAAATGGGCTATTATCTCCAGGTACCCCAACAGTTCAGATAATTCCACACGGTCCCAAGTTATAAAATATGGCTGAACACAGAACAAGGTTACTTTGTAAATGGATTGATTTTAAATAAATGCTTTAAGACCATCTCTGTCTCAAGAGGTTAGACTAGAAAATGAATGCCCAAATACCAGCAGAGGCAGTACTTGTGTTTGCAAGTACATAACAGTCAAGAGCTCAGGCTCCGATGCCAGATAGACATGGGTTAAATTCCAGCTCTTTCAGCAAATAGCTGTGTGGCTATCTCGGTTAAGACATTCTTCCTACTATGTACAGTAGGGCTGACTGCATTCCTTAAGGTGTGAATATGTGGTACCTTCAGACATTAGGGCTTTCCTTCCTAAAACTATGCCCTAATCCCTTTGGTTGGACCTGTATTTTCCTTAAAAGCCTCACTCACTCATTTTAGGGTAGAGCTTTCCAGCTGGCTCATCTCATTCATTATGCTTTAATCTCTCAAATTTCCATCTTTGAGAAAAACATATCTTGCAACTCTGGATGGTCGACTGGACTTAATAACTACAGAGAAAATGTAATTTTCACCAGAACATACAAACCACTTAGTTATATAAAACTTAAAATTAGTGCTTTCTTTAAAAATCACAAATGCTATATGCTGGAGACAGTATGAAGCTAAGCCTAGCCTATCAGTAATGAATTTAGAACAAAAGTGGACTGATCCAAAAGAGGACAAAAGGAGGCATCCTGCCTGTGCTTACCACCTGATTCTCTAAGCTCAGGGGTCTTTCGCACATTATAGGAGATTTTGTGATGTAATGGAAAACAGAGGAGAACAAGTTCCATAGAGTCTTCATTTGTATTAGCTTTTCTCAGTGCCCCACTGCTGCTGTCCTAACACAGGCAGTAAAGACTCAGTCCCAACAGGTTTCTCTGCCTCAGGACTCTCTCTACTCCCTGACATCTTGCACACAGCCACCAAACTACTTTCCTAAACTCCCAGTTCCATCAGATAAGTTCCCAGCTCAAAAACTTAATGTCTCCCTACCTACTACGCACTGGGAAAATCCCAACTAGAATTCAAGACCCAGGCCAGCATTACCCTACCGTTATAATACAGGACTTGTGTCCTCCTAATTCCCCCAGGGAAATTCTCTAAAGCTTCAACCAGACTAATCGGCTCACCGTTCCCCCAACACAAACTGTCCGCAGATCTAGGCTGGATTACGCCCACGCCAGCCCTCACTCCAACCTTTCTGCCATTCCTTCCAAAGCCAGCCTACCCCCCCTTTTCTATCTCTACCTCCACACACTACCCATACTACTCATCTTCTGACCCTCATCAACACACCCTTTTAGCTATCTCAATTCCCGTGGCATCCCAATCCGCTCCAGTCAAATCAAAGTTCCTTGGAAGGCAGACACATACTTTACATAGAAGGTCCATCACAGTGCCCTGCACTTAGTAGGTGCTGGCTATTACTGATTAAAACCAGGAGGGGTTCAAATAATGTTTCTAGGGAGGGCAAGATAATACTGCCTATCCTCTTCCATTCGTAGTAAAAAATATTCAACGTTCACTACAAGCCTGAAAAAGCCTAGCGTACGCAGATCAACGGTGAAGTGGAGAGCACGCCACTGGATGGCAAAAAACTTGTGTCCTAATCCTGATTTTGCCACAATCTCGGCAACTATTGGGAAATCAAGCCATCTCTCGGAGCCCCGGTTGTCTCCGAATAAAACAAGGGAGCTGCTGTAGAGGATCCCGAGGTATCTTTCGGCTCCTAAATGTCCCCTGATAGGAAACCCCACACTCGTCTTCTCACTAAGGCGAGAGGCTGACAAACTTTTTTTTCCCAGCGCGGGCATTCCACACGGCCCTGGAAACTCAGTGCCCGGAGGAAAGGGCAGGGCTAGGGCAAGGTAAGAAGCGGTCCCCCAAAAGTCGCCGGATTCCTTTACCCCACGGCTCGAGTCAGCCTCAGGTTCCCGGCCCCCTCACAGACGGACTCCGGCAGAGTGACGCGGCGCGGCTCCCGGGTGCAGGCCGGGTGACTCTGTCCGCCCCCGCGCCCCCCACACTACTGGCACACGCCCCGTGGCCCCGGGTAACGGCCCCGGTCCCTCACCAGCCCGAGGGACGTCCCCGACTCTGGACCAGGCCTCTGGCTCCCGCCTGGCGAGCCGCTCTTCCGG
>NW_012115933.1:191162-191532 GCF_000951035.1 Colobus angolensis palliatus | reverse complement strand
CCCCGACTCTGGACCAGGCCTCTGGCTCCCGCCTGGCGAGCCGCTCTTCCGGGCCCTGGGGCAGCCTCAGCGCGGCAGTCCGGGCCCCAGGCCGGCGGGACGGGCAGCGTGAGGGGCAGCAGCGGCGGCGGCTTTAAGTGCTGAATCACCACTTTGCAACCCGAGCGCCAAACCACCGTGACCCATGGGGCCCGAGGGCCCGGGCGCTCCATTCCGCTTACCCACACAGGCGCTCCGGGGGCGGCAGGCGGGCGCCGAGGACTGAGCGGAAGGTGCTGGGCAGCGCGGGGTGCAGAAGCCACGCTAGCCGGTACCGCATTAGCCAGCGCAGTGGCCGGGATCACCGCGAACGCTTCCTGCTTGCGCTTCG
>NW_012115933.1:184205-187202 GCF_000951035.1 Colobus angolensis palliatus | reverse complement strand
GTCCCAGCTAGGTCCCATTGGCCGCACTTGTGAGGGTGGCGACGTGTCTGGTTGTGAGGGAGCAAGGGGCGGTTCACGAAAACAGTGAAGGCACACGGGGCCATGTTTTCTGAGGCACCCCCACTGACTAGCGTGCCGGACCCTGCAGGTGTCGGAACTAGGTTCTAGCCGGGCAGCGGGCTCCCTCTAGAGCGCGGTGGGGACGTGGACCGGGAAGGCACAGATACGCTGGAGACCAGGCTGGAGTGCGGCGTGGGGGAAATTCAGACGCAGGGGTCCGCGGTAGAGAGGTCAGGACCCAGGGGGACGTTTCCATCCTTGGGGAAGTTAGCAGCTCTCTTAAGAGGAAGATGCGGATGAGACGGGCGCCACAGCAAAACAAGGCTTCAGATCCAGAGTAGAAACTACTACTCTTGTTAGTACTCCGTACTAGGAATACTACTAGTGTCAGTCGGCTTCAGTCGTTACTTTTTAAACAAAGAATTTTCTCCCCAGTGGGAGAGAATACTTTGCACCCACGAACAGCCTAATAGTTGTTATGGATCTAACTTTCCATAATACCTTATGGGAGTCTTTAAGAAAGAATGAGATTATGGATGGTAACTTCCCAGCTTAAGTACTTTTAGGTTTCTGATTGGTAGACCAAAGACTGCAACCAAAGCAGTGTCCTTAGTCCAAGTATTGCTTTAAATGGGAATTCAGTAGGAAGATTCCTTAATCCAGTTGATGCTTTATCGAAGGCATACCCACGGTCTTTTTAACAATGCAGTTTCACCTAAAGGCAAACCTTTGGATGAAAACAGGTAAGAAATTATGGCAAGCCTCCTAGTGGGGTTTGCAAGTGCATGGTTTTAAGAATCTTTAAATTACCAGTCCCAATGCAGAGTAGTCAATCACGTTGAAGCAGCTCCTCTGAGAGTGTTAATGCAGACTTTCTGAATACATTTATGCTCCATTAATGGAATCTATCAATGGACTGGGTAAAGAGTAGATTCAGACTTGGAGGGCTTGAAACATACACAATTTGGGGGACCTCTTTGAGACATAAAATACAAATTATAAATACAGAATTAGCAATCAAAAGATTACTATAGAGAGAAAATACATCACAACAAATACTGGAGACTTGGAGATTAGTACCCTTTTTTTTCCCTGAGATCCTTTAGGCTATTTATTAGAAATGTTTACATAAAAATGCTTCCAGATGGCCAGGCGTGGTGGCTTATGCCTGTAAGCCCAGCACTTTGGGAAGCCAAACTGGGCGGATCACGAGGTCAGGAGTTCCAGACCAGCCTGACCAACATGGTGAAGCCCCGTCTCTACTAAAAATACAAAAATTAGCTGGGCGTGGTGGCACGCGCCTGTAATCCCAGCTATTCAGGAGGCTGAGGCAGGAGAATCACTTGAACCCGGGAGGGGGAGGTTGCAGTGAGCTGAGATCAAGTCACCGCACTCCAGCCTGGGCAACAAAATGAGACTCTATGTCTCAAAAAAAAAAAAAAAAAAAAAAGCTTCCAGACAACAACCGGCTTTCCCTCTACAAATCCTAGTTTGGAGCCTGTGCAAGTGAGCAGCCCTGAAGTTTAAACTTCATTAGCTTCATGATAAATTTCCCTCTGGTTGGAGTGGATGTCCTGGATAAGAAAGAATAATATTAATATAGTCTCATAACTATCGTCTCAATAAAGAGGAAGTGGATGGAAAGAAAAGTAACAATTTTGAGGGTCTACTTTATGTCTGGCATTGTACATCGATCCTTCATTAGTCATCATGACCACCCTCTGTAATGGATATTTCCCCACCTACCAGAGATGAGGAAGCTGTGGCAGAGAGAGGTTAAGTAACTTGCCAACAATTGGACAAAAAGAGTGGAGTTTTAATTTGAACCCGGGACTGTCTGATTCTGAAACCTGTGATTCGCTCATCTCATTTATGACTTGACAAATGTTTGTTGAATTCCTTACAGATACCAGGTACTATAAAGGTGCTGGGGATACAGCAGTGGACAAAAGAGACAAAAGTTTCTGTCTTGATGGAGCTTACCTTCTAGCTGTGTGGGAAAAACAGATAATAATTAAGTAAGTGAGTAAGTGATATGAAGGAACAGGTGGTCAGGAAAGGCCTCTCTGAGGAAGTGACATTCAAGCAGACCCCAGAATGAGGAGAAAAAGTAGGAAATGTGAAGATCTGGGGTATAATCTTTCCCACTCTCACTCAAACAAGTATAAGGTGTAAATCACCTAAACAACTTTTTTTTCTTTTCTTTTTTTTAGATGGAGTGTCGCTCTGTCGCCAGGCTGGAGTGCAGTGGTGCGATCTCGACTCACTGCAACTTCCATCTCCCGGATTCAAGCGATTCTGCCGCCTCAGCCTCCAGAGTAGCAGGGACTACTGGCGCGTGCCACCATGCCCAGCTAATTTTTGTATTTTTAGTAGAGACGGGATTTCATCATGCTGGCCAGGATGGTCTCGATCTCTTGACCTCATGATCCCCCTGCCTCGACCTCCCAAAGTGCTGGGATTATAGGCATGAGCCACCATGCCCGGCCTACAACTTTTTTAGAGGCATAAAAAGTAATGTGCTGAAGTCATTCTTTGCCTTAGGAAAACTAGACACATATTCAAATATAAGTACTCTGATATACTGGAAGCCAAATATTAGTGTTCATCTGTGCTGTAGGTTCCTTCCGTTAGTCCAGATAGAATAGAGTTCACCATAGAGCTGAGTCAGGAGTTCATAATGAATTGAAAGAAAAAAAACTTAAAAAGGAAGCCCAGTGGTGACAGATTGACATTTATTTCCTAATTGGTAATGTTCAGAAAAATTATATTTTTTGTCCCCCTGGATGTTTTAGCAGAGGAAAGAAAAAGAATTTTTTTTTTTTTTTTTTGAGACGAAATTTCGCTCTTGTCACCCAGGCTGGAGTGCAATGGCATGATCTTGGCTCACTGCAACCTCCGCCTCCCAGGTTCAAGCGATTCTCCTGCCTCAGCCTC
>NW_012115933.1:182102-183434 GCF_000951035.1 Colobus angolensis palliatus | reverse complement strand
CTGTAGTCCCAGCTACTCAGGAGGCTGAGGCACAAGAATCGCTTGAACCTGGGAGGCAGAGGTTGCAGTGAGCTGAGATCGTGCTGCTGCATTCCAGCCTAGGTAACAGAGTGAGACCCTGTCTCAAAAATAAAACTTAAAAATGTCTTTTGAGGCTGGGCATGGTGGCTCACGCCTGTAATCCCAGCACGTTGGGAGGCCAAGGCAGACAGATCACCTGAGGTTGGGAGTTCAAGACCAGCCTGACCAACATGGAGAAAACCCATCTCTACTAAGAATACAAAATTAACTGGGTATGGTGGCACATGCCTGTAATCCCAGCTATTCGCAAGGCTGAGGCAGGAGAATTGTTTGAACCTAGGAGGCAGAGGTTGCGGTGAGCCAAGATCAAGCCATTGCACTCCAGCCTGGGCAACAAAAGTGAAACTCCATCTCAAAAAAAAAAAATGTTTTTTGAACTAATCTAGCCTATTGTTATGTATTCAAAATCAAAATCTGAATTCTGAATCCATCAACTCAAAGTTTTATACAAATAGCTAAAGAGAAAGCATACCTAGGTAGTTAATAACAAAGGGAAATTTAAAGTTAGGGCCAAAGTGGTGGCTAATGCCTATAATCCCAACAATTTGGGAGGTAGAGGTGAGAGGATGCTTGAGCCCAGGAGTTCAAGACCAGCTTTGGCAACATTGTCAGGCCTTGTCGATATAAAAAAAAATTAGGCAGCAGGTGCAGTAGCTCATGCCTGTAATGCTAGCACTTTGGGACGACAAAACAGGAGGATCACTTGAGCTTAGGAGTTCAAGACCAGCCTGGGCAACACAGGCCTCATCTCTATTTAAAATAAAGATAAAATCAAAACAGAACAAAAAATTAGCCAGGCATGGTGGTGCATGCCTGTGGTCCCAGCTACTCTGGATGTTGAGGTGGGAGGATGGCTTGAGCCCAGGAGGTGGAGGTTGCAGTGAGCCAAAATCATGCCACTGTATTCTAGCCTGGGCAAGACAGCCAGACACTGTGTCAAACAATAATTCTTACAAGACCTTAAACATTTTTCATAAACATCATTTTTATTTGTATTATTTTTTAAGGCTCTTGAGCAACACCGATTCTTTAATGAACAGCTGAGGAACACTGATTTTAGCCATCTATTTTTCTCAAAAGAAAAATGTCTCAAAAGACACTTTTTTTTTTTTTTTAATTGAGACAGAGTCTGACTCTGTCACCCAGGCTGGAGTGCAATGGCGTGGTCTTGGCTCACTGCAGCCTCTACCTCCTGGGTTCAAGCGATTCTCCTACCTCAGCCTCCTGAGTAGCTAGGATTATAGGCACCCA
>NW_012115933.1:179775-181952 GCF_000951035.1 Colobus angolensis palliatus | reverse complement strand
GCAGTGGAGTGATCTTGGCTCACTGCAACCTCCACCTCCTGGGTTCAAGCGATTCTCCTGCCTCAGCCTCCCAGGTAGCTGGGACTACAGGCATAAGCCACCATGCCCTGCTGGTTTTTTTGTATTTTTAGTTGAGACGGGGATTTCACCATGTTGGCCAAGCTGGTCTCAAACCCCTGACCTCAAGTGATCTGCCCACCTTGGCCTCCCAAAGTGCTAGGATTACAGGCATGAACCACCACACCTGGCCTTATTTTACGTGTCTTAATTTACTCATTTATCTCCCTCACTAACATGTAAATACCGTAAGCATAGAAACCTGGTTGCTTGTTTCTCTGGTGTATCCTCAACATTGAAAGCAAGCCCTGGGCCCATAAATATTTGTTGAATGGATAAATCAAGAGTTGTCTTCACTGTGTGTAGAAAATATGAATTATAGATACTGCTCATAAAGTAACTCAAATTTACCTTTAAGTGCTAGCAAAGATGAGTCATTTAGGAAAACTTTTAACAAACAAATTTATAATTAATCACTTATCTATAAAACATTTAAAAAAATTCATGTTGCTTTTAGGTATTTTATTACCATAGTATCATACTTAAAACTAATATACATTTTAAAATTTTTTATTGGGAGGGGCACGGTGGCTCACGCCTGTAATCCCAGCACTTGGGGAGGCTGAGGTGGGTGGCTCATCTAAGGTCAGGAGTTCGAGACCAGCCTGGCCAATGTGATGAAACCCTGACTCTACTAAAAATACAAAAAATTAGCCGGGTACAGTGGCAGGCGTCTGTAGTCCCAGCTACCCAGGAGGCTGAGGCAAGAGAATTGCTTGAACCCTGGAGGCAGAGGTTGCAGTGAACCAAGATCACGCCATTGTACTCCAGCCTGGGCAACAAGAGCAAAACTCCATCTCATTAAAAAGAAAAAAAAGAAAGCTGGGCACAGTGGCTCACACCTGTAATCCCAACACTTTGGGAGGCCGAGGTAGGTGGATCACCTGAAGTTGAGAGTTGGCGACCAGCCTGACCAACATGGAGAAACCCCGTCTCTACTAATACAAAATTAGCCACGCGTGGTGGTGCATGCCTGTAATCCCAGATACTCAGGAGGCTGAGGCAGGAGAATTGCTTAAACCTGGGAAGTGCAGATTGCAGTGAGCTGAGATCGCACCATAGCACTCCAGCCTGGGCAACAAGAGCAAAACTGTGTCTCAAAAAAAAAAAAAAGAAAAAAGAGAAAACTTTGTATTATGGAACAAGTAATCAAACATACACAAAAGAAAAGAAAATCATATTACTATTCCAGGGAAAATATGATTTTAGAATTCTATAGCCCAACAATGTCAACATAGATTCTGTGATTTAGGATAAAAACATTTTGAAAAATACAGTTTTAGAATTCCACAGCCAAACAATGTCAATAATAAATACCGTAGGCATCCATTCATTATTCAGCTTCCATAATTACCAGTTCATGGCCAATATTGTTCTATCTTTTCCTCCAACTCCCTCAACCTCCACTAAATTATTCTGAACCAAATACTGGGCATTATATTATTAATATTTCATCTCAGTATTTCAGTATATGTCTCAAAGGATTTAAAGAAAATCCACAGGCACGAACATACCTAAAACATTAACAACTATTTAATATCATCAAATATCTAGTCAGTGTTCCTACTTTCCTGAGTGTTCCCACTTTCCTGATTGCCTCAAATGTTTCTTTTTCACAATGGGTTTGTTCAAATCAGGATCCAAACAAGAACAAAGCACTTCATTTGATTAATATGTTTCTTTTTTTTGTTTTGTATCTTTTGAAGATTATCTTTTTTTGAAGAGTTTATTGAAGTATTGCAAACAGAAAAGTAAACAAGTGATAAGTGTACAGCTCAGTGAATTTTCAGAAACTGAACACATCCCTGTAAACACACCCAGAAGCTCTGCCTTATTCTCCCTTTCAGTCACTGTCACCCCAAGGGTAACCACTAACCTAACTTCTAACACAATAAATTAGTTTTGCCTGGTTTACAGTTTAATGTAAATGCACTCATACAGTATATACTCTTTTGGGTCTGGCTTTCTTTCACTATCTGGTGAGATTTAGCCACACTTTTTAGAATAATTTTTGTTTGTTCACTTTCTTTTCTTTTCTTTTCTTTTTTTTTTTTTTTTTT
>NW_012115933.1:158042-174518 GCF_000951035.1 Colobus angolensis palliatus | reverse complement strand
TCTCAAAAAAAAAAAAACAAAAAAAAAAACTAAAAATACAAAAAGTAGCCGGGTTTGGTGGTGCGCACCTGTAGTCCTAACTACTTGGGACACTGAGGCAGGAGACTCCTTCGAATCTGGGAGGCAAAGGTTACAGTGAGCCGAGATGGTGCCACTGAACCCCAGCCTGGGTGACACAGTGAGAACCTGTCTGCCTGTTTTGTTTGTTTGTTTGTTTTGTTTTTGTTTTTTTTCTTCTGAGATGGAGTTTTGCTCTTGTTGCCCAGGCTGGAGTGATATGCCATGATCTTGGCTCATCGCAACTTCTGCCTCCTGGATTCAAGCCGCTCTCCTGCCTCAGCCTTCCAAGTAACTGGGATTACAGGCATGTGCCACCATGCCCAGTTAATTTTGTATTTTTAGTACAGACAGGGTTTCTCCATGTTCGTCAGGCTGGTCTTGAACTCCTAACCTCAGGTGATCTGCCCACCTCGGCCTCACAAAGTGCTGGGATTACAGGTGTGAGCCACTGTGCCTGGCAGGGCAGGACTTTTTAAATTCATTTTTGTGACTATCACAGGGTATGCACCTAAGCTCAGTAAACATTTGTTGAGCAATTAAAACTAACTAAAGGTGTGTTTTTTTTTGTTTGTTTTTGTTTTTTGTTTTTTTTTTTGAGTCTCACTCTTTACTCCAGGCTGGAGTGCAGTGGAACGATCTCAGCTCACTGCAAGCTCCGCCTCCTGGGTTCATGCCATTCTCCTGCCTCAGCCTCCCGAGTAGCTGGGACTACAGGCACCCGCCACCACACTCGGCTAATTTTTTTTGTACTTTTAGGAAAGACGGGGTTTCACCGTGTTAGCCAGGATGGTCTCGATCTCCTGACCTCATGATCCACCTGCCTTGGCCTCCCAAAGTGCTGGGATTACAGGCATGAGCCACTGTTCCTGGCCCCTGTTTTTTTTTTTTAAGAAGATCTTGCTCTGTCACCCAGGCTGGAGTGCACTGGTATGATCATGACTCACTACAACCTCACCTCCCAGGCTCAAGTGATCCCCCCAGCTCAGCCTCCCAAGTAGCTGGGACCACAGGTAAGTGCCACCATGGCTGAGACTATTTTCATTTCTTGTAGAGATGAGGTCTGGACAGTCTTGGAAGAAGTCTTATGTTAAATAGAAATTCAGGATGCAAAATTCTATATTCAGGCTGAGCATAGTGGCTTACCCTTGTAATCCCAGCACTTAGGGAGGTAGAGGCAGAATGATTGCTTGAGTCCAGGAGTTCAAGACCTGCCTGGGCAACATAGTGAGACCCTGTTCTCCACAAAAACGGGGGAAAAAGACAAAAAAAAACCCTATATATTCAATTATGATCTCAATTATTGAAAATACATGAATAGGCAACTAGAAAGAAATACATCAAAATATTAATGGTAGTAATTGCTGGGTGGTAGAAATCTACTATATATAGGAGTTCCAGAAAGAAAGAACAGACATGACAAATGTAATATTCAGTGAATAATTCAAAAACATTTCCCAGACTGAAGATAACAACTTGCCAGACTGAAAAGCTCAGCCCAATTAAGGAAAGTAGATACAGACATTGGCTGGGCACGCTGGCTCACGCCTGTAATCCCAGCACTTTGGGAGGCCGAGGTGGGCGGATCATGAGGTCAGGAAATCGAGACCATCCTGGTTAACACGGTGAAACCCTGTCTCCACTAAAAATACAAAAAATTAGCCGGGCGTGGTGGCAGGCGCCTATAGTCCCAGCTACTTGGGAAGCTGAGGCAGGAGAATAGTGTGAACCCAGGAGGCGGAGCTTGCAATGAGCTGAGATTGCGCCACTGCACTCCAGCCTGGGTGAGAGTGCGAGACTCCGTGTCAAAAAAAAAAAAGAGATGCGCACTAAGGCACATCATTGCAAGATCCCCTCCCCTCCCCTTCTTTTGGTGGAGTCTTGCTCTGTCACCCAGGCTGGAGTGCAGTGGTGCAATCTTGGCTCACTGTAACCTCCACCTTCCAGGTTCAAGCGATTGTCATGCCTCAGCCTCCCAAGTAGCTGGGATTACAGACATGTGTCACCATGCCCAGCTAATTTTTATATTTTTAGTAGAGACAGGGTTTCACCGTGTTGACCAGGCTGGTCTCAAACTCCCAACTTCAGGCGATCCGCCTGCCTCGGGCTCCCAAAGTGCTGGGATTACAGGCATGAGTCACCGCGCCCGGCCTCATTGCAAAATTTCTAGTCACTAGAATGAAATTCTCAGCTATGAACAGACACAATAACCTGAATATAGATTATTGATTTAACCAGAAATTGTAATATTGGGTATATGGAGAAGGAAATGCAGAGAGAATGGTAAAGTTTGAGAACTAAACCTCACCTACCATAAGATGTCAATAAATAATATCTAAAATTGATTAATGAAAAGATAATGGTATAGGTCTGGCACAGGGGTGGCTCATGCCCATAATCCTAGCACTTTGGAAAGCTGAGGCGAAGGATTGCTTGAGTCCAGCAGCTGGAGACCAGCCTGAGTAACAAAGCAATACCCTATGTCTATGAAAAAATTTAAAAATTAGTGGGTGTGGTGGTGTGCGCCTGTAGTCCCAGCTACTAATGAGGCTGAGGCAGTAAGATCACTTCAACTGATGCAGCTGAGGCTATTCAGGAGGTGGAAGTTGATTGCTGGAACCCAGGAGGTCAAGGGCCAGGTGTCGTGGCTCATGCCTGTAATTCCAGCACTTTGGGAGGCCGAGGTGGGGGAATCACTTGAGCCCAGGAGTTCAAGACCAACCTGCACAACAAAGTGAGACCCTGTCTCTACAAAAAATAGAAAAAAATTGGCTGGGTGTAGTGGCATGTGCCTGTGGTCCCAGCTACTCAGGAGGCTGAGGCAATAGGATTGCTTCAACTGGAGCGGTTGAGGCTGCAGTGATACCTGATAGAGCCACTGCACTCTAGCCTGGGCAACAGAGTGAGACCCTGTCTCAAAAATAAAGAAATAAATAAACCAATACAAATAACAGTATATACAAATTCCTTATGAAAATAGAAATATGTAAATGCCAGCACAAACAGCTAAAGTGGTTGGTTGTTTCTGGGGTAAAGGTCTAGAGGCATTGGGGTGGGATAAGGCAGATAAAATACCTTTTTTTTTGTTACAAGCCTTTTAGAACTATTTATAAAACATTTCCACATTTTATTTTCTCTTTTCTTTCTTTCTTTTTTCTTTCGAGACAAAGTCATACTCTGTCACTCAGGCTGGAGTGCAGTGGCATGCTCTCGGCTCACTGCAACCTCTGCCTCACAGGTTCAGGCAATTCTCCTGCCTGGTATTACAGGTATGAGCTGCCATGCCCAACCTCCGTGTTTTTCTTTAGGAAAAATAAAAATCAATTTAAAATAGTTTATTCGAGAAGTACATATACTCCTGAAAGAGAAGTGCCAGAGCAAACACATGGGCAACGATGTTGCGTTGTTAGAATTCAGTTTAACTAGACTTAAATTATTATTATTATTGAGACAGAATCTCACTCTGTCGCCGGGCTGATGTGTAGTGGCATGATCTCAGCTCACTGCAACCTCTGCCTCCCAAGTTCAAGTGATTCTCCTGCCTCAGTCTCCTGAGTAGCTAGGACCACTGGCACACGCCACCATGCTTTTTTTTTTTTTTGTATCATTAGTAGAGATGGGGTTTCGCCATGCTGGCCAGGATGGTCTCGAACTCCTGACGTGGTGATCTGCCCATCTTGGCCTCCCAAAGTGCTGGAATTACAGGTGTGAGCCACTACGCCTGGCCCCAACTAATTTGTTTGTTTGTTTTGAGATGGAGCCTCGCTCTGTTGCCCAGGCGGGAGTGCAATGGCGTGATCTCGGCTCACTGCAACCTCTACCCCCAGGGTTCAAGCAATTCTCCTGTCTCAGCCTCTCAAGTAGCTGGCTATCTCTATTTGACGTAGCCCTGAGGGCAAGTACAATAATTCACCCTGTATATTCATTGCCAGGCCCACAGTAAGCACTTCAAAAACAGTATGATAAAAGTGGATATAGCATGATGGCTCATGCCTGTAATCTCAGCCCTTTGGGAGGCCGAGGCGGGCAGATCATGAGGTCAGGAGTTCGAGTCCATCCTGGTCAACATGGCAAAACCTCGTCTCTACTAAAAATACAAAATTTAGCTGGGTGTGGTGGCATGCACCTGTAATCCCAGCTGCTCGGAGGCTGACGCATGAGAATCGCTTGAACCCGGGAGGCAGAGGGTGCAGTGAGCCGAGATTGCGCCACTGCACTCCAGCCTGGCGACAGAGTGGGGCTCTGTCTCAAAAAAAAAAAAAAAAAAGAATACATGCACACTTAGCAAATGAAAAAAATTCAGGGGGAAAGACAGTAGTTAAGAACCTGGCAGTTGGAATGGGAAAGAATTCTAAGTTCCTTCCCCAGTAGTTAACCTTACACTATGATTAAAGTGTAAGTATAGTCATATGCTGTATGACTACAGACAAACTTATTTGGCTAGTTTACTGATAAAACAGTGGAAAGTAATAGTTCCTGCTTCAGAAAGTTGTTCTGAAGATTAAATGAGATGATGCACACAAAGCCTTTGGCATGGAATCTGACTCACAGTAAACCCTAGATAAATAGTAGCTGTATCTATTATCAAATGGAGACTCTTGAATTTCTTGCGTCAACCCATGTGACTATTAATGCATATATTGTTTGAATATTTACTAAAGAGAAAGGAAAGACGGCCCAGGGTAGCTCATGCCTATAATCCCAGCACTTTGGGAAGCTGAGGTGGGAGGATTACTTGAGACCAGGAGTTCAAGACCAGCCTGGGCAACATAGGGAGACCCCCATATCTACTAAAGGAAAAAAAAAATTAGCCAGATCTAGTGGCTTGTGCCTATAGTCCCAGTTACTCAGGAGGCTGAGATAGGAGGATCCCTTGAGCCCAGGAGGTCCAGGTTTCAGTGAGCCATGATGGTGTATTGTACTTCAGCCCTGGTGATAGAGCAAGATCCTGACTCAGAAAAACCAAAACAAAATGAAAGAAAAGGGGATTTTTTTTTTTTTTTTGAGACAGAGTCTAGCTCTGTCACCCAGGCTGGAGTTCAGTGGTGCCATCTCGGCTCACTGCAACCTCTGCCTCCTGGGTTGAAGCGATTCTTCTGCCTCAGCCTCCCGAGGAGCTGGGACTACAGGTGCCCACCACCACACCCAGCTAATGTTTTTTGTATTTTTAGTAGAGACAGGGTTTTACCATATTTATTGGCCAAGCTGGTCTTGAATTCCTGACCTCATGATCTGCCCACCTCGGCCTCCCAGAGTGCTGGGATTAAAGGCATGAGCCACCGTGCCCAGCCAAAAGGGAGAAATTAAGATTTTTTTTTTCCTATTATATCCCAGGCACTTTGTGTATGTTATTTTAATCCTCACAATAATAGTAATTATTATTATCTCCATTTTACAGATGAGGAAACCAAGGCTGATAGAGGTTAAGTAATTTCCTTCAGGTACTCAATATATATTTATTGAGTAAAGCCTTACTTTGGTATAAGGCTTTGTTCAAGACACTGGGAAAATAATACTGAACAAAAAGACAGGGTCCCTAATGAAACTTACATTCTATCCAGGGAGACACACAATATATTGACAATGTAATATAGTGTCAATACACACAATATATTGACTGTAGTGTTATGAAGAAAATAGGCAGGGTTCTGAGATAGAAAGTTATAAGAGGAAGGCCAGGTGCAGTGGCTCACATCTGTAATCCCAGCACTTTGGGAGGCCGAGGAGGGCAGATTACTTGAGGTCAGGAGTTCGAGACTAGCCTGGCCAACATGGTGAAACCCAGTCTCTACTAAAAATATTTTAAAAATTAGCTGGGCATGGTGGGGCGCCTGTAATCCCACCTGTTCAGGAGGCTGAGGCTCAAGAATTGCTTGAATCCAGGAGGCGGAGGTTGCACTGAGCCAAGATCCTGCCACTGCACTTCAACATGAGGGACAGAGTGAGACTCCGTCTCAAAAAAAAAGAAAATTATGAACAATGTGCTTTAGATAGGGTGGTCAGGATAGGTGTTTTTAAAAGAGAAAGTTCAACTGAGAGCTGAAGAATGAGAATGGGTAAGCCATGCAAAGAGCCAAACACAGTTTAGGGCAGAGAATACCTCAGGTACAAGGACCTGGCCACAGGAAAAAGCTAGGAGCTCTGAAGCATGGTAATGAGATTTTTGGAAAGTGCCTTTAGTTGATTGTATGGACAAGGGCCAGATCATGAGGACCCTACAGGGCATGGTAATGAGTTTGGATTTCATTCCAAATACAAATGAGAAGATAGTGTAAGATGAAAAAGCAGATGAAGAGCATGGTCTTATTTTCTTATTTCTTAAAAGACACTTCCCTTGCTGAGTAAACGTAATGGAGGGTTCGAGGGGAGGAGAAAAGGGCAGAAGAGAATCTTGTTAAGGAGGTAGATGACAGTTGTTCAGGGAAAAGATAAGAGCCTTGGACTATGGGGTGATCCATCTCAGGGGAGATAAAATCAACAGGACTCCACTACACATGGAGGAATCAAAGGTTCTGGTTAGCTCCAGTATCCAGATGAGAAAGATTAAGGTGGAGATAAGATAGAGTTCCGTTTGGCATAGATCCCAGTTTGAAATGCCAGAGAGCCACCTAAGAGGAGATATCAATAGACAGCTGGCTACTCAAAATAGAGATGATGAGCAGAAGGAGCTATAGATGCTGATATTTCCTTGGGGCGGGGGGGCCAGAGGGGTGGGACGCATGTAGGGGATTAGCAAGTGGAGGAACATACAAAGGACATCAGAGCTTTCCACTACACCAGGGTGTTACTTAATAGACTAACACGACATTTAGGTTCTCATGGGTTGTGTGGGCCAGAAGCGCAGCTCCAGGAACCGACTACAACATAGTGTGGGATATCATGTTTCTCTTCAAATAACCCGATGAATCTTTTATTCTTTAATTCATAGTACCCTCCCCTTTTTCCCCTTTTTTCCCATTTTGCCTTTGTTAAATGCCCAGGCACGCCACAATACCAGGCGTTATCAATACCAGCTCACATTCCTTTCCTCATTTGAAAAGAGGACTAACTTTCTAGCTCATTACAGACACCCCTTCCCCTTTCCTCTTCGCCTTCGGTTACGTGCCCACCTTATCTAAAAAAAATCAAATGTTTAGCCAAACGGGATTAGTTTAGATTATACGACCCGACCCCAGCCAATGGGAAAAATATACAGGGGCAGGATTTGGGTCAAAAATAAAGACTCTCCTGCCCTTTTGTTCAGGTGTGCTCTCGTGGCGACTGGCCAAAAAAGCACCCCTCTGCGCAAAAATAACATTGCTTTGCTAAAAATCCTTTGTTCAAGTGTTCAATTTCCTTAAGATTTTAAACGTTATTCATAACAATAGGCTCCTGTTACAGTATTTCCTGATGCGGCGTCCCACACCTACAGCGGTCAAGTCACGCCCGGCACTGCCAAGAAGCCGAAAATTTCGCCTGCAGCAGGCCAGAGGTGACTGAGGGCGC
The DNA here is from genome assembly GCF_000951035.1 of Colobus angolensis palliatus. Lineage (NCBI taxonomy): Eukaryota > Metazoa > Chordata > Mammalia > Primates > Cercopithecidae > Colobus > Colobus angolensis. Next base: position 166,976 of record NW_012115933.1, on the reverse strand, counting down.
GCAGGCCCCAGCGAGCGCTGCATGCTGGGATTCGTAGGCCGGGGCGGCGAACGTTTGCGCAGCTTCCTTGAGATGCGACCGCCCGCTGCGCCGCGCGGACACCGGGTGCGCAGCGCGCCCGCGGCCTGCGTCAGTCGGTCAGTGCAGTCATTCTAAAATCAAGGCGGACCCTGCTTTCTTGCCTGGAGTCGCTTAGAGATGATGACCAAAGGATAAATTAAGAGTCCTCCAAATGGCATCCAGTGTCCATTTCATCACGATTTGGAACCTGTAGTAGCCTTATCTCTTAACACTTCCTAATTATTATTATTATTTATTTATTTTTGAAAAAGGGCATTGTTCTGTCGCCTAGGCTGTAGTAATCCAGCGGCATAATCCCGCCTCACTGCAGACTCGATCTCCCCTGTTCAGCGATCCTTCTGCCTCAGCCTCCTGAGTAGCTGGGACCAACAGGCACGCACCACCACACCAGGCTATTTTTCCCCCTGTTTATTGTTGAGACGCATCGGGGAGCGGGGGCGGAGGGGGTCTCCCTGTGTCGCCCAGGCTGGTCTCAAACTCCTGGCCTCAAGCTATCCTCTTACCTCAGCCCGTTAAAGTGTTGGGATTACAGGCGTGAGCCACCGGGCCCCGACATTAATTATTCTTCAAGACTATTCTGGGCCGGGCGCGGTGGCTCACGCCTGTAATCCTAGCACTTTGGGAGGCCAAGGCGGGCGGATCCTCTGAGGTCAGGAGTTCGAGACCAGCCTAGCTAATACGGTGAAACCACATCTCTACTGAAAATACAAATATTAGCTGGGTGTGGTGGAACATACCTGTAATCCCAGCAACTCGGGGGCTGAAGCAGGAGAATCGCTTGAACCGGGAGGCGCAGTGAGCCGAGATCCAGCCCGGGTGACAAGAGCGAGACCCCGTCTCAAAAAAAAAAAAAAAAAAAGACTATCCTGGTCTCTGCCTTCGGGATGGCGGCTCGCTTTGGACCTCTCTTCTGTGCTTCTATTGCCCTCCCTTACAATTCACTAATAATCATGGCGAGTGCTTACCATATATTCCGATCTATTTCCACGAGCTCATTAATTCTCACCCTAACCCTCTGAGATGGTTACTATTATTTCCTCTCTGCAGATGAGGGAATTTTGGGCTAGGGACGTTATGTAAGTTGAGCCACGCTACGCTAAAAGTTCCACGCTCAGTTCCAAAGTCTCAGCTCTGGACTACGAAGTTCCGGAGCAAGGGGACAGCCCAGCTCTTTACGTTCCCGCACGCCACGCTCCGAGGGCGGGGCTCCGGTGAGGACACTGCATCCCATGGTGCCTTGCGCGCCAGCGCCGTCATTGGTCCGGCTACTCGGCCCCTTTTTCAAATTGAGGCGCCGAGTCGTTGCTCGGTTTCTGGGGCTTGGGGTGGAGACGAGATTGGTGATTCAGCGGCTCCGGCTGGCGCGGGATAAACGCCACGGCCAGAGTACCGGGTAGAGAGCGGGGACGCCGAGCTGCGTGCATCGGTCCTCCAGGCCACGCCAGCGCCCGGGAGGGACCAGGGAGACTCCGGCCGCCGTCGGCCGCCAAGCCCCTCCGCGCCTCACAGCGCCCAAGTCCGCGGCCAGGCCTTGATTTTTTGGCGGGGACAGTCATGGCGTCGCAGCCAAATTCGTCTGCGAAGAAGAAGGAGGAGAAGGGGAAGAACATCCAGGTGGTGGTGAGATGCAGGTAGGGAGAGGGCTGACAGGATTCCGAGCGCGGGGGCTTCGCTGCTGGGCCCGCTAGTGCGCGGTCCAGGGAGAGGGATTTTATTTGCATTTCCTGAGGGTCCCAGTTTCTTGGTTCTCCGCGTTCTGTTCAATAAAAATGACACCCGGTTGCTGTGTGTGTCTGATTTTTAGCAGAAAATAGCATGTTTGCTTTGATCACTGTTCCATACTGAAAAGTGCGTTATTTTTAAACTTTAGTCAATAAGGACTTTGGTGTCACTTATATATGCTACTTCATGTAGTTTGTCAGTTTGGAAGTAAGACTGAATACCTGTTTTGCAGATGGTTTAGCGTTGGTATTATCGCCTCTAAAAAGCAATCAATCACTGTTGTCTTTATTCTAGATGCAATATTTTCTGCATCCCTACTAAATAAGTAAACATCTGTCTTTAAACATTAAAAATTAAGTTATAAAGTGAGTTTATGTTTTTTAAAAGATCAAGACAAGCTAAGCTAGTGTAAATTTCTGATTGTGCTACAGTTTTCCCTTTCATCTGCCTGTTTGTTCACAGACCAAATTAAATGGATATTTCGAGATAAGAGGATGTGGAGGGGTGTTCGGCCCTCCCCTGACTCGTTTCCAAATAACTTCCCAATTTTAAAATGAGCTAGAAACTGCTGTTTAGTTAGAATTGATGTATTCAACTTTTTAGAGGCTCTCCACAGTTTACTGAGTTTGTGTGTTTTGTGTGTCTGTTTTTGTGGCTGTTAACAGTTGCTGTTGCAACTTTTCTGTAAACCCCAAAGTATTCTAAAATTAAAAGGCTATTTTTTTGGAGGAACCTGTTTCAACAAACTTTCTTAGGCTATTGTTTACTCAGCCCTGGTAACTTGAATTGTAGATATCAAAGATGATGACTACGTTTCTAAACGAGGTGCCAGAGAGGAAATTTGGTGGCAATCTTAAATCTAGCCAGTGACACTTACCAGTTGTTGTACTCTGGGGCTTCTGTTAGTAGTTGTTTTGAAAATTTTTATTTAAAAATACAGTGCATATAACAAGTGCAAATTTTAAAATTATTTTGGTTGTTTAATAAAACCAGGCAATATTACCTTTTCCGTATGCCTTTATTTGATTTCTTTTTTTAATGTTAATTACAAAATACTTCAGACTTACAAAAGTTATTAAGAACAATGTAATAAACATTTGTATATTCATCACCCAGATTAAGAAACAAAACAATCATTGCTGGAGCCCCCCCTTTTCCCTCTCTATCCTTTTTCCTCCAGCCACAGTTAACCATTATCTTGAACTTGATGTTTATGATCCTCATACATTTCAAGCCTTGCCTTAGAGGAGATTTACTTTATCACCAGTGAATATAATGGTTGTTTGCTTGTGTCTAATATTTACAATAATTTTTGTGTAAAGAGATTTTTTTTTTCCATATTAGCCTTTTTCTTTCAAATAGCCTTCCTGGTGCAAGTCTGTTATTAAGCTTTAGTAAATAGGCAACTTATGAGCTGCAGGGTCCTCAGGGGTTGGTAAGCCTTTTCTGTAAAGGGCCCAAAGAAATAAATATTTATTTTATTTAAATACTTTAGACTTTGCAGGTCACATGTGGTTTGTTATTTTTTTTTTTTGAGGCATGGCCTTCCTCTCTCGCTCAGGCCGTAGTGCAGTGGTGCAATCTCTGCTCACTGCAACCTCTGCTCCTAGATTCAAGCGGTTTTCCCACTTCAGCCTCTCAGGTAGCTGGAATTACAGGCACACACCGCCATGCCTTGCTAATTTTTGTATTTTTAGTAGAGATGGGGTTTCACCATGTTGGCCAGGCTGGTCTCAAACTCCTGACCTCAGGGAATCCACCTGCCTCAGCCTCCCAAAGTGCTGGGATTACAGGCGTGAGCTACTGTACCCCTCCACATGTGGTTTCTGTCACATTATTTTCTGATCTTTTTTTTTTTTTTAAAGAACACTTTAAAACTGTAAAAATCATTCTTAAATCTGGCAGGGCAAGGGCCAGGTTTGACCCACAGGTTAAAGTTTACAGATCCCTACATAATGCACTACTAGCTATCTTTCTTATGCCCCTGCTATTCTCTCCCCTATTTTTTCCCCAATTTAAAGTCGTTTTCAAATACACATATATAAAATTTAGCATCTTAACCACTTTTAAGTGTACAGTTCAGTGATATTAAATACATAATATTCTGCAACCATTACTACCATTCATCTCCATAACTCTTTTCATCATGAAAAACTGAAACTCTATACACATTAAATAATAACTCCCCATTTCCCTCTCCCATCAACCCCTGACACCTACCATTCTACTGTCTATGATTTTGACTACTGTAAATACTTCATAAAATGGAGTCATAATACAGTATTTATCCTTTTGTGACTTGCTTATTCCACTTAGCATAATGTCCTCCAGGTTGGATCATGTTGTAGCAAACGTCAGGGGTTTCTTCATTGTTAAGGCTGAATAGTATTTATTATATGTATGTGTCACATTTTGCTTGTCCCTTCATATGTCAGTGGACACTTGAGTTACTTCTTAATTTTAGCTATTATGAATAAAGTTGCTATGAACATGGGTTTTCAATTCTTTTGGGTATTTACCCGGAATTGTAATTGCTGGATCATATGATAATTCTATTTTAAATTTTTTGAGGAACTGACAAACTATTTTCCACAGTGGCTGGACCATTTACATTCCCACCAACAGTGCATAAGGGTTCCCATTTCTCCACATCCTCACCAACATTTATTTTCTGTTCTTTTTTTTTCAAGTAGCCATCCCATTAGGTGTGAGGTGGTATCTCATTGTAGTTTTGATTTGTAGTAATGTTGAGCATCTTTTCATGTGTTTACTGGCCATTTTGTGTATCTTTGGAGAAATGTCTGTTTACGTCCTTTGCCCATTTTTAAATTGGTTTGCTTTTTTGTTGTTGAGTTTTAGGAGTTTTCTATATATTTTGGGTATTTTCAGATACATGATCTGCAAAAAATTTTTCTCCATTACTGTGGGTTGCCTTTTTACTCATTAATACTGTGGTCTTTTCCTTTCTTTTTCTTTTTGGAACCAGCACATGGCCTCTTTGCTGATTCTGTTTGGCCCCAGTGCAGCCCGTTCTGTGCTATGTGTCTGCAGTGCTGAAACCAGGCCTACCCTGTACCATATAGAAGTCCAGGCTGTAGATACCAATGCATGGGTCACATTTGTTACCCAAATCTATGTGTTCCTGCGTCTCCAAACCAGTTTCCAGTATCCGAGAAGTTGTTCTTTCTTGATTCACACTCCTGCATCTTTAGACCTTTCTCCAGGGTTTCTTCTGCTTTGGCCCTTTGCGCAGTAGGTGGCAATCTTTTCATTTCTCCTGATGCCAAAGGATCTGACAATGTATTTGGCTTTGGAGGACACAGGGATCTGGCTTATGAGCTGCTTCAACACCTTGGCTGCCGGGGTCAGTCATCTCCAGTCTCCTCCATACAAATGTTGAGACAGAAAAGCGCTCTGTCACCCAGGCTGGAGTGCAGTGGCACAGTCTCAGCTCACTGTAACCTCTGCCTGCCAGGTTCAAGCAATTCTTATTCTTCAGCCTCCCAAGTAGCTGAGATTACAGGTGTGCACCACGCCTGGCTAATTTTTTGTATTTTTAGTAGAGATGGGGTTTCACCTTGTTGGCCAAGCTGGTCTTGAACTCCTGGCCTCAAGTGATCCACCCATTTTGGCCTCCCAAAGTGATGGGTTATGAGTGTGAGCCACTTTGCCTGGCCAGAGTTCTCTTTTTTTACCTTGATCCTGCACCGTGATGGAGAAAAGGAAGAGAAAACTTTTTTTTTTCTTCCGCTTGGGTTTTTTTTTATTTGTTTGTTTTTGTTTTTTTGAGATGGAGTTTTGCTCTTGTTGCCTAGGCTGGAGTGCATTGGTGCGATCTTGGCTCACTGCAACCTCCGCCTCCTGGGTTCAAGCAATTCTCCTGCCTCAGCCTCCCGAGTAGCTGGGATTACAGGCATGCGCCACCACGCCTGGCTAATTTTGTATTTTTAGCAGAGACAGGGTTTCACCATGTTGGCCAGGATGGTCTCGAACTCCTGACGTGGTGATCTGCCCATCTTGGCCTCCCAAAGTGCTGGAATTACAGGTGTGAGCCACTACGCCTGGCCCCAACTAATTTGTTTGTTTGTTTTGAGATGGAGCCTCGCTCTGTTGCCCAGGCGGGAGTGCAATGGCGTGATCTCGGCTCACTGCAACCTCTACCCCCAGGGTTCAAGCAATTCTCCTGTCTCAGCCTCTCAAGTAGCTGGCTATCTCTATTTGACGTAGCCCTGAGGGCAAGTACAATAATTCACCCTGTATATTCATTGCCAGGCCCACAGTAAGCACTTCAAAAACAGTATGATAAAAGTGGATATAGCATGATGGCTCATGCCTGTAATCTCAGCCCTTTGGGAGGCCGAGGCGGGCAGATCATGAGGTCAGGAGTTCGAGTCCATCCTGGTCAACATGGCAAAACCTCGTCTCTACTAAAAATACAAAATTTAGCTGGGTGTGGTGGCATGCACCTGTAATCCCAGCTGCTCGGAGGCTGACGCATGAGAATCGCTTGAACCCGGGAGGCAGAGGGTGCAGTGAGCCGAGATTGCGCCACTGCACTCCAGCCTGGCGACAGAGTGGGGCTCTGTCTCAAAAAAAAAAAAAAAAAAGAATACATGCACACTTAGCAAATGAAAAAAATTCAGGGGGAAAGACAGTAGTTAAGAACCTGGCAGTTGGAATGGGAAAGAATTCTAAGTTCCTTCCCCAGTAGTTAACCTTACACTATGATTAAAGTGTAAGTATAGTCATATGCTGTATGACTACAGACAAACTTATTTGGCTAGTTTACTGATAAAACAGTGGAAAGTAATAGTTCCTGCTTCAGAAAGTTGTTCTGAAGATTAAATGAGATGATGCACACAAAGCCTTTGGCATGGAATCTGACTCACAGTAAACCCTAGATAAATAGTAGCTGTATCTATTATCAAATGGAGACTCTTGAATTTCTTGCGTCAACCCATGTGACTATTAATGCATATATTGTTTGAATATTTACTAAAGAGAAAGGAAAGACGGCCCAGGGTAGCTCATGCCTATAATCCCAGCACTTTGGGAAGCTGAGGTGGGAGGATTACTTGAGACCAGGAGTTCAAGACCAGCCTGGGCAACATAGGGAGACCCCCATATCTACTAAAGGAAAAAAAAAATTAGCCAGATCTAGTGGCTTGTGCCTATAGTCCCAGTTACTCAGGAGGCTGAGATAGGAGGATCCCTTGAGCCCAGGAGGTCCAGGTTTCAGTGAGCCATGATGGTGTATTGTACTTCAGCCCTGGTGATAGAGCAAGATCCTGACTCAGAAAAACCAAAACAAAATGAAAGAAAAGGGGATTTTTTTTTTTTTTTTGAGACAGAGTCTAGCTCTGTCACCCAGGCTGGAGTTCAGTGGTGCCATCTCGGCTCACTGCAACCTCTGCCTCCTGGGTTGAAGCGATTCTTCTGCCTCAGCCTCCCGAGGAGCTGGGACTACAGGTGCCCACCACCACACCCAGCTAATGTTTTTTGTATTTTTAGTAGAGACAGGGTTTTACCATATTTATTGGCCAAGCTGGTCTTGAATTCCTGACCTCATGATCTGCCCACCTCGGCCTCCCAGAGTGCTGGGATTAAAGGCATGAGCCACCGTGCCCAGCCAAAAGGGAGAAATTAAGATTTTTTTTTTCCTATTATATCCCAGGCACTTTGTGTATGTTATTTTAATCCTCACAATAATAGTAATTATTATTATCTCCATTTTACAGATGAGGAAACCAAGGCTGATAGAGGTTAAGTAATTTCCTTCAGGTACTCAATATATATTTATTGAGTAAAGCCTTACTTTGGTATAAGGCTTTGTTCAAGACACTGGGAAAATAATACTGAACAAAAAGACAGGGTCCCTAATGAAACTTACATTCTATCCAGGGAGACACACAATATATTGACAATGTAATATAGTGTCAATACACACAATATATTGACTGTAGTGTTATGAAGAAAATAGGCAGGGTTCTGAGATAGAAAGTTATAAGAGGAAGGCCAGGTGCAGTGGCTCACATCTGTAATCCCAGCACTTTGGGAGGCCGAGGAGGGCAGATTACTTGAGGTCAGGAGTTCGAGACTAGCCTGGCCAACATGGTGAAACCCAGTCTCTACTAAAAATATTTTAAAAATTAGCTGGGCATGGTGGGGCGCCTGTAATCCCACCTGTTCAGGAGGCTGAGGCTCAAGAATTGCTTGAATCCAGGAGGCGGAGGTTGCACTGAGCCAAGATCCTGCCACTGCACTTCAACATGAGGGACAGAGTGAGACTCCGTCTCAAAAAAAAAGAAAATTATGAACAATGTGCTTTAGATAGGGTGGTCAGGATAGGTGTTTTTAAAAGAGAAAGTTCAACTGAGAGCTGAAGAATGAGAATGGGTAAGCCATGCAAAGAGCCAAACACAGTTTAGGGCAGAGAATACCTCAGGTACAAGGACCTGGCCACAGGAAAAAGCTAGGAGCTCTGAAGCATGGTAATGAGATTTTTGGAAAGTGCCTTTAGTTGATTGTATGGACAAGGGCCAGATCATGAGGACCCTACAGGGCATGGTAATGAGTTTGGATTTCATTCCAAATACAAATGAGAAGATAGTGTAAGATGAAAAAGCAGATGAAGAGCATGGTCTTATTTTCTTATTTCTTAAAAGACACTTCCCTTGCTGAGTAAACGTAATGGAGGGTTCGAGGGGAGGAGAAAAGGGCAGAAGAGAATCTTGTTAAGGAGGTAGATGACAGTTGTTCAGGGAAAAGATAAGAGCCTTGGACTATGGGGTGATCCATCTCAGGGGAGATAAAATCAACAGGACTCCACTACACATGGAGGAATCAAAGGTTCTGGTTAGCTCCAGTATCCAGATGAGAAAGATTAAGGTGGAGATAAGATAGAGTTCCGTTTGGCATAGATCCCAGTTTGAAATGCCAGAGAGCCACCTAAGAGGAGATATCAATAGACAGCTGGCTACTCAAAATAGAGATGATGAGCAGAAGGAGCTATAGATGCTGATATTTCCTTGGGGCGGGGGGGGCCAGAGGGGTGGGACGCATGTAGGGGATTAGCAAGTGGAGGAACATACAAAGGACATCAGAGCTTTCCACTACACCAGGGTGTTACTT
>NW_012115933.1:150486-156122 GCF_000951035.1 Colobus angolensis palliatus | reverse complement strand
CACCGTGTTAGCCAGGATGGTCTCGATCTCCTGACCTCGTGATCCACCCGTCTCGGCCTCCCAAAGTGCTGGGATTACAGGCGTGAGCCACCGCGCTCAGCCAATCAGATTTTAAGAATAGGAGAAATGGAATTCTGAAAAACAAGTTTGGCATTTTTACAAGTTAAAACCTGTTAGTGGCTTGGCACAGTGTCTCACATCTGTAATACTAGCACCTTGGGAAGCTGAGGTGGGATGATCACTTGAGCCCAGAAGTTTGAGACCAGCCTGTGCAACACAGTGAGACCCCAATCTCTACCGTCAAAACAAAACAATTCTATTAGTATCTACTCTAAGAAGCTGCCAGAATTGTAATGTCTTACATATCTTTGAACATTTACAAAATTATATTTGTGAAACTTGAGACACTTACAATTTTACTGTCTGCTTTAGCAGTATCATTTAGTCCTGATTTAATCCCCATCACCAACAATGTGGTCAGAACTTCGCGTTCTTCTTGACAAATGTAGTTAGTGAAAATGTCGTTGATAACCTGAGAACTAAGAGCTCTTGAATGACTTTGTGTATTTCTTTTTATAGACCATTTAATTTGGCAGAGCGGAAAGCTAGCGCCCATTCAATAGTAGAATGTGATCCTGTACGAAAAGAAGTTAGTGTACGAACTGGAGGATTGGCTGACAAGAGTTCAAGGAAAACATATACTTTTGATATGGTAACATATGGTGCAATTTATTGATTATCCACTAATGTAAAATAATTTTAATATACATATTTTACCTGGAAAATGGTGTATATTTAGGAATTTTGGTTGTCTCTTTGAATTGTCAGATGGCTTCTAGTGGGCTGAATTATGAATTAACATACGAAAAACAAAATTATTAAAATGAGTAATTTTGAGTTTTTTTTTTTTAATTCTTTTTTTTGATAGGTGTTTGGAGCATCTACTAAACAGATTGATGTTTACCGAAGTGTTGTTTGTCCAATTCTGGATGAAGTTATTATGGGCTATAATTGCACTATCTTTGCGTAAGTAAAACAGTGTTTTTTCAGATTTATGAAAAAGCTTAAATGCGTGTGTTTTTTTTGTTTGTTGTTTGCTTTTTGAGACGGAGTTTCACTCTTGTTGCCCTGGCTGGAGTGCAATGGCGCAATCTTGGCTCACTGCAACCTCTGCCTCCTGGGTTCAAGCAATTCTCCTGTCTCAGCCTCCCAAGTAGCTGGGATTACAGGCGCCTGCCACCACGCCTGGCTAATTTTTGTATTTTTAGTGGAGACGTGGTTTCCCCTTGTTGGCCAGGCTGGTCTCGAACTCCTGACCTCAGATCTGCCTACCTTGGCCTCCCAAAGTGTTGGGATTATAGGCGTGAGCCACTGCGCCTGGCCTGTTTTTTGTTTTTTAGTCTATCACTAAGAGTCATATGGGTGTGTTTCCTTTGGATTTAACACTTGTTAATCTTTGCAGGTATGGCCAAACTGGCACTGGAAAAACTTTTACAATGGAAGGTGAAAGGTCACCTAATGAAGAGTATACCTGGGAAGAGGTATTTATTGTTTGTAATATACTTTTATCTCTAATGTGGCTGAAATTTAACTGTATAAAACTTGTTTGAGGGCCTCTGTCTTGAAATAGAGAAGATCAAAATACCTATGTCAAAATGAACTTAGGATAAACCACTACTACAGTAAAATTAAAGTGCATGGTATGACTCCTGTTTAAGAAACAGCCTCAATGGAAGACGAAGGACCAATATATATGGCACAGTTAAGTCATAAAAGAGGGGTCTTTTACGACAGAATGGTTGGAGCAGAATATTGTAGAAAAGTTGGCATATGAGTGAGGCTCGAAGGCAGGGAGGGCTTTGTACTGAAGGAATGGGTCTCAGAAAGTTAGCATGGCCAGGGGAAGTATAGTACTTTATTCATGATGATCTTAAGTGTTCAATAAATTAAGATGAATGTATTGTTTAATATTGCAGAAAGCATATACTACATTTTACAAAGATTTCCATGAATTTAAGTGAGTTTAATAACTATGGGAGAGAACCAATACTGGAAGAAAGTTGAAAGAAGAATAAGACAAGTTGAACTAGAGCTGAAGTGTTACAACTTTTTATAAAAAGTTTAGTTTTAAATTTAGTAATGTGTTTAAATTTAAATGAGTTTAATAACTAGTTAATTGGCCGGGTGCGGTGGCTCATGTCTGTTATCCAAGCACTTTGGGAGGCCAAGGCGGGCGGATCACCTGAGGTCAGCAGTTCGAGACTAGCCTGGCCAACATGGTGAAACCCCATCTCTACTAAAAATACAAAAATTAACTGTGTGTGGTGGTGCATGCTTGTAATCCCAGCTACCCGAGGGGCTAAGGCGGGAGATTCACTGGAACCCAGGAGGTAGACGCTGCAGTGAGCTGAGGTCGCGCCACTGCACTCCAGCCTGGGCAACACAATGAGACTCTGTCTCAAAAAACAACCAAAAAGCTAGTTAATTTTCCAAAAAAAGAAAAAAAATTATATATTTTTTTAAATTTTAAATTGATGGGGTCCTACTGTGTTCCCCAGGCCAGTCTTGAACTCTTGGGCTTCAGGAGTCCTCCCACCTCAGCCTCCTGAGTAGCTGGGATTAGAGGCACATACTACCTTGCCCAGCCAATTTTCCAAATTATTGAAAGTTGAGTAGAACCTTTTTTCTAGTGGTTACATAATTGAGTCATTAACTTACTTTACATATTTACATATATGGATAATAAAGTTATGAATTGTAACCGTAGGAGATATGGAATAGGCTTAAGGCATAGTTTCGTTGGGCAGAATTATTGAACTTGGCTTTTTTTTTTTGAGAAGGAGTCTCGCTCTGTCGCCCAGGCTGGAGTACAGTGGCTCAATCTCGGCTCACTGCAACCTCCACCTCCCGGGTTCAAGTGATTCTCCTGCCTCAGCCTCCTGAGTAGCTGGGACTACAGGTGCACACGACCAAGCCCGGCAAACTTTTGTATTTATTACAGATGGGGTTTCACCATATTGGCCAGGATGGTCTTGATCTCCTGACCTCGTGATCCACCTGCCTTGGCTTCCCAAAGTGCTGGGATTACAGGCATGAGCCATCATGCCTGGCTGAACTTGGCTTTTTAAGTAGATAGGTTCCATTGGTTTCTATGTAATGCTCAGGCATGAAGATGGCTAAGAAGTGTGACAGGTTTATGGAGCGTGTGAAGACTACTATTGAACAGATTGTTGTAAATGACTTTTCTAACATTAGCTTAGTTGTTTCTTTTTTTTATTTTAACCTGCTTTGCCATACTTATGTTTAAATATATTATAAAGGAGGCCCATGTATTTTAACTGCCACAGTAAATGGCATTCTTCCTTTATATTAGTCCTTATTATAATTTCAGGATCCCTTGGCTGGTATAATTCCACGTACCCTTCATCAAATTTTTGAGAAACTTACTGATAATGGTACTGAATTTTCAGTCAAAGTGTCTCTGTTGGAGATCTATAATGAAGAGCTTTTTGATCTTCTTAATCCATCATCTGATGTTTCTGAGAGACTACAGATGTTTGATGATCCCCGTAACAAGGTAATTCAGTCTTTGAGAATGAAATGTCTCTGAATTTTAATGTGTGAGGCTTTGAGAAGTCAGAGAGAGAGAGAAAATGTGTGTGTGTGTGTGTGTGTGTTTTAACCAATCTAATGGATGTTCTTTTGGTATTGGTCAGAGAGGAGTGATAATTAAAGGTTTGGAAGAAATTACAGTACACAACAAGGATGAAGTCTATCAAATTTTAGAAAAGGGGGCAGCAAAAAGGACAACTGCAGCTACTCTGATGAATGCATACTCTAGGTAAGAAAGCCATAGTCTCTTTCCTAGCCCCATTTTCTTTTAAGAAGAATTAGAAACTTGGAGAAAATCAAATTGGGGTGGGTCAGGGTATGTGAGTCACGTACCTAGATTTTGTGTTATAAGGAGGGGTCGTTGGTAATTGGCTTGAGATTTATAGGGAAGGAACCAATATTGGAAGAATGTTGAAAGGAGAACAAAGATAAGTTGAACCATAGCTGAAGTATTAAACTTTTTTTTTTTCTTTTTTGAGACCAAGTTTCGCTCTTGTTACCCAGGCTGGAGTGCAGTGGCATAATCTCGACTCACTGCAACCTTTGCCCACCAGGTTCAAGCAATTCTCCTGCCTCAGCCTCCTGACTACCTGGGATTACAGGTGCCCGCCACTAGCCTAGCTAATTTTTGTATTTTTGGTAGAGATGTGGTTTCACCTTGTTGGCCAGGCTGGTCTCGAACTCCTGACCTTAGGTGAACCACCTGCCTTGGCCTCCCAAAGTGCTGAGATTACAGGTGTGAGCCACCTCACCCAGCCTAAACTTTTTTGAAGTAGAAGAATCCTTTTATTCTAGTGACATCATATATGGAAGCCCAGGATAAAATGTGGCTGCTATAGTTGATTTTGGAATGGGACACTCTGAGGCTTACCTCCTTAGCCTTATGAAGGGGTCCCTGAGGCACTTTTGTGGAGCCCCCTACTGATGTTAGAATATAATTTGAAAACCCTTGCATTGAATAAGGATTAGAAGAAGTCAGGTCTTTTAAAATGTAGAAGTCAGGTCTTTTAAAATGGCTTCATTTTAATGTGGGAGACAGATGGTCACTAACACTGGCTTTCATGGGGTGAAAGGGATGATTTTTTTCTATCTAAATATCTTTTACTGAAATATAAAAATTCCTTTTTAAAAATTGTTTATTTTCCTCTCTCTATTCATTGAAATATAAAATCCCTGTCATAGATTTACCTAAGTTAGGAACTCCTTTTTTCTTGTAAAGACCCCTACAGGACAAATTCCAAATTCTACAAATATAGTTTACTAAAACGTGTGTGTGTGTGTGTGTGTGTGTGTGTGTGTGTGTGGTCTTTGAAGGAAACATCAGAATGTGATAGAAAAAGCAGCAGATTGGGAATTAGATATTTGTAGTCTCAGTTTCGCAGTTAATTCAGTATGTGACTTTGGGTAAATAAGTGAATTTATCTGCGTATCAGTTTCTCTGAACTACAAAATTATTGTTAGGATTCAAGTCTTATTTCTTTGCTGGCTTGTAGTTGAAAATTTCTATAAAATGCCATAGCAATTATAGTTGCAACTCTAAAAAAAGTTTGCATTTAAAGAAAAAAGAAAAATATAACATAAAAGTGATTAAGATCATGGAATTTTGGGTGATTTCAAAATTTTAATTAAATTTTCACTTAATGGCTTTCCAATAAAATGGAAATTTTATTCTGTGGTTGATTTATGACTTAATTTCATGTAGAATTTTGAGAACTGAACTGAAGACTAGGTAAAATTTCTTTAGGTACATTTCACTCAAGTATAAAATTTCTATTTTTCCTTTTTTCTTATATGTAGACTTGTGTAAAGGTCACTTTTTATGAATGTATGTGACAAAGAGGAGAAGCTAATACAGTTTTCCCAAATGAGAGCTAACGTCAATGCTTATTTGTATTAATTGCCTAATCTGGATTAGGAATGGTAGAAAAACAGGAGATGAATATTATTATTATTATTTATTTATTTATTTATTTTTTGAGATGCAGTCTTGCTCTGTCACCCAGGCTGGAGTGCAGTGGCCGGAT
>NW_012115933.1:147522-150140 GCF_000951035.1 Colobus angolensis palliatus | reverse complement strand
CCCACCACCACGCCCAGCTAATTTTTTATATTTTTTAGTAGAGACGGGGTTTCACTGTGTTAGCCAGGATGGTCTTGATCTCCTGACCTCGTGATCTGCCCACCTTGGCCTCCCAAAATGATTACAGGCGTGAGGCACCACGCCCGGTGGAGATGAATATTATAATTCAGATCTATAGTTTGCATTTATGTTTTTCCTTGTATCTTCCTCCTTTCCTGTAATTTTAAATAATTTAAATAATTTTTATAAAAATGCTACTTGGCTGGGCACGATGGCTCACACCTGTAATGCCAGCACTCTGGGAGGCCAAGGTGGGCGGATCACTTGAGGTCCGGAGTTCGAGACCAGCCTGGCCAGTGTGGTGAAACCCCGTCTCTACTAAAAATACAAAAACTAGCTGGGCGTGGTGGCGTGTGCCTATAATCCCAGATACTTGGTAGGCTGAGTCAGGAGAACTGCTTGAACCCAGGAGGCAGAAGTTGCAGTGAGCTGAGATCGAGCCATTGCACTCTAGCCTGGGCAATAAGTCTCAAAAAAAAGAAAAGATACTTAATTTTTTGTTTAAGTAACATGAAAGTACAAAGAAGAAAATTGAAACTTACCAGATTCTCTGTCAACTGTCAATGATATTAACAAACATAATAATGTTCACTAAATGCCATTGGATACAGATAGAATGTCTTTGGTCATCTGTATAATTTTTTTTCCCCTAAGATAAAAGCAGAGTATTTGGGTTTTTTTGTTTGTTTTTTTGCTTGTTTGTTTTTTTTTCCAAGACAACGTCTCACTTTGTCACCCAGGCTAGAGTGCAGTGACTCAGTCATGGCTTACTACAGCCTTGACCTCCTGGGCTAAAGTGATCCTCCCACCTGAGCCTCTAGGGTAGCTGTAACTGTAGGAGCATACCACCACGCCCAGCTAATTTTGAAATTTTTTTGTAGAGATGACAGTCCCACTATGTTGCCCAGGCTGGTTTCGAACTCCTGGGTTGAAGTGACCCTCCTACCTTGGCCTCCCGAAGTGTTGGGATTACAGGCATGAGCTACCACCCCTGGCCTGAATATCAGTATTTAGCATAAGGTAGACTTTTGAACATTTTATAATCTAGCAGTGATTATCTTGTAGTGTTTTAGTAATCAGGCTGTTTACTATTTCTGCTGTTAGGGGATAGGAGTCACCTATTTCTGATGACAGTCTCAAAGCAGAGAAGTGTACTTGTGCATGTACACAACAGCTGACATGGATGGGGAGGTGGAAGAGTAAACTAATGCCTTGCTTGGTACCATTTGAATTTATGGTAATGACATACTTCAAATGGTTCTTATGAATAGCAGATTGATTGCAAGCCATCTCTTCTTGACATACTAGGCAAATGTTTCCACTCCACCCACATCCAGCTTTCAGAGGTGCCTCAGGATTCTAAGTCTTTTAGAGTTTTTTTTCAGATAGCTTCTTATTGATGCCGCATTTGCAGGCAATAGATAGGAGAAAACAAAATCCTAATCACTGTTCTATCCATCTCCTATCTTCCAGAATATTCTTGATACCTCCTGTCTGATGTTATCTTTCTCTACCCATGTGGATTTAGATCTTCCTTTCCTATTTTCAGTATTTCAGAAGCAGGAAATGCTGTTTTACATTATAATGACTGGGCAACTTGATATTGTTTTCTAGTCGTTCCCACTCAGTTTTCTCTGTTACAATACATATGAAAGAAACTACGATTGATGGAGAAGAGCTTGTTAAAATTGGAAAGTTGAACTTGGTAAGCATCCACCTTAATACTACTGTTTCACTCTTAAACACCTTATCGAGCAGCTTGAAATTTTGCCCTTGAGACAAAGTTTTTGTGGTCACTGGGTGATTAGCTTTGTAGTGGGAGAACAAATTTGTTAATTACAGAAAAATTATTTTGCTGACTACTTAATACATTATGTATACTATAAGAATGAAAGTCTTTGAATCCAAATCCAATAGACTCACTTTTTATTTTTATTTTTGAAATTAAAGGTTGATCTTGCAGGAAGTGAAAACATTGGCCGTTCTGGAGCTGTTGATAAGAGAGCTCGGGAAGCTGGAAACATAAATCAATCCCTGTTGACTTTGGGAAGGGTTATTACTGCCCTTGTAGAAAGAACACCTCATGTTCCTTATCGAGAATCTAAACTAACTAGAATCCTCCAGGATTCTCTTGGAGGGCGTACAAGAACATCTATAATTGCAACAATTTCTCCTGCATCTCTCAATCTTGAGGTAAGCCCTTTGAAAGCAAGCTGCAAGTGTAGAAGCTGTAATTCTTATTTAGCTATTATATATTTTAAAAGTTCATTTACTAGGCTGGGCATAATGACTCACACCTGTAAACCCAGCACTTTGGAAGTCCGAGGTGGGTGGATCACTTGAGCTGTGGAGTTCGAGACCAGCCTGGGCAACCTGCTGAAACCCTGTCTCTACCAAAAATACAAAAAATTAGGTGGGTTTGGTGGTGCACACCTGTGGTCCCACCTACTTATGGGGCTGAGGTGGGAGAATCATTTAAGCCTGGGAGGCAGAAGTTGCACTAAACTGAGATCATGCCACTACACTCCAGCCTGGGTGGCAGAGGGAGGACACCATCT
>NW_012115933.1:141228-146221 GCF_000951035.1 Colobus angolensis palliatus | reverse complement strand
GCCGGGCGCGGTGGCTCAAGCCTGTAATCCCAGCTACTCAGGAGGCTGAGGCAGGAGAGTTGCTTGAACCCAGGAAGTGGGGGTTGCAGTGAGCTGAGATTGGGCTACTGCACTCAAGCCTGGGTGACAGAGCGAGACTTTGTCTCAAAAAAACAAAAAAGCTTTTTTAAGGTCTCCAACTTCCCCTTCATTAAAAAAAAAATCTTTATTGAGATTTAATTCACATATCATAAAATTCACCGATTTAAAGTATATTAATTCAATAATTTTAGTATATTAACAGAGCTGTCCAACTGTCACCAAAATCTAAGTTTTGAACATTTTCGTAACCCCAGAAAGAAGGCCTGTACCCATTGAAATTACTTTTCCATTTGTCCCACTCCCAGCTCTAGGACACTACTGCTATTTGCATCTATGGATTTGCCTATTCTGGATATTTCATACAAATGGAATTATGTAATATGTAGCTTTTTTGTGACTGGCTTCTTTCACTTAGCATAATGTTTTCAAGGTTCATCTGTGTTGTAGCAGCAATACTTTATTCGTTTTAATGGGTGAATAATATTCTATAGTATGGAGTGCAGTGGTATGGTCTTGGCTCACTGCAACCTTTGCCTCACTGCAACCTTTGCCTCCCGGGTTCAAGTGATTCCCCTGCCTCACCCTCCCGAGTAGCTGGGATTACAGGCGCCTGCCACCACGCCTGGCTACTTTTTGTATTTTTAGTAGAGACAGGGTTTCACCATGTTGGCCAGGCTGGTCTCGAACTCTTGACCTCATGATCCACCTGCCTTGGCCTTTCAAAGTGCTAGGATTACAGGCGTGAGCCACTGTGCCCGGCTGATATAGGACATTTTGTTTATTCATCAGTTGGTAGATTCATTGAGCTTTGCGTTTTTTTGTTTTTGTTTTTTTGTTTGAGACAAACAAACCTGTTGCCTAGGCTGGAGTGCAATGGCACAGTCACTGCAATCTCAACCTCCTGGGCTTAAGTGCTCCTCCTACCTCAGACTCCCAAGTAGGTGGGACTATAGGCACATGCTACCATGCCCAACTAATATTTATCTATTTATTGTAGAAACAGGGTCTCCCTATGTTGCCAAGGCTTGTCTCGAACTCCTGGACTCAAGTGACCCTCATGCCTTGGCCTCCAAAGTGCTGGGATTACAAATGTGAGCCATCATTGAGTTTAAGAATAGTCTAAAGGAAATTATCCTAAGGGTCAAGACTATGAAAATTGAAGAGAAGGGAAAAAGGGATTGAACAACTTCCTTTTTAAAGGTTGGGCATAGTAGTCTTAATGATTAGATTTTAAAATTAGATACAACTATAAAATATTACTTGTAAGTTATTATATAACATATTTTAGATAACAGAACTACATTGTTCTCACAATATCTTCACTAATTGACCTTTCCTTTCTGTGACAGGAAACGCTGAGTACATTGGAATATGCTCATAGAGCAAAGAACATATTGAATAAGCCTGAAGTGAATCAGAAACTCACCAAAAAAGCTCTTATTAAGGTAACTGTGAATTTTTGTAGCGTAATGTAATCTTGCTTGACAAATGTGAAAATAAGAAACTTGGCTGGGCGCAGTGGCTCACGCCTGTAATCCCAGCACTTTGGGAGGCCGAGGCGGGCGGATCACAAGGTCAGGAGATCGAGACCACAGTGAAACCCCGTCTCTACTAAAAAATACGAAAAACTAGCCGGGCGAGGTGGCGGGTGCCTGTAGTCCCAGCTCCTCAGGAGGCTGAGGCAGGAGAATGGCGTAAACCCGGGAGGCGGAGCTTGCAGTGAGCTGAGATCCGGCCACTGCACTCCAGCCTGGGCGACAGAGCGAGACTCCGCCTCAAAAAAAAAAAAAAAGAAACTTAAGTGGGAAATGATTGTTAAACAACATTTGTAAATTGCCCATGGAAGGCTTTTTATATAGTGATTTAAACTAAATATCTTATGTGTTAACATATTTTTTTTCTAATGCTAATATGTTGACTTTACCAACTTTATCAACTGAGTTGGTACTCTTAACAAAATTTTCATTTATTTACATTTACAATATTTATTTATTTGCGTTTTTGAGGTATAATTTACATGCCATAACATCCACCCCCTAATGTAAGCATACAATTCAATGATTTATAGTGCATTTACAGAGTTGTAGAATATAACCACGATCTAGTTTTAGAAAATTTGTATCACTATCCAGTTTCCCTTTGCTCCTTTACGATCATGTGGCCACCGAACTGCTTTCTGTCTATAGATTTGCCTTTTCTGGACATTTCCTATAAATGGAATCATGTAATATTTGGTCTTTTGCATCCAGTTTCTTTTGCCTAGCATAACATTTGGGGTTCCATTTATAACATGTATCAGTAGTTTATTTCTTTTTATTGCTGAATAGTATTCAATTATATGCTGATAATATGACATTTGGAGCATTTCCAATAATGCCATTGTGAACATTTCTGTACAAGTCTTTTGTGTTGATGTGTTTTCATTTCTCTTGGGTAGATATCCAGGGATTTAATTTCTGGGTTGTATAGTAAGTTTATGCTCTAAGAAACTTTTCGAAGTAGCTCTACCACTTTGTATTTCCTACAGCAGTTTATGAGGTCTGCAATTTCTCCACCTCCTTTTCAACACTTGTTTTGTTTTTGTTTTCTTTTTTTTTTTTGAGATGAAGTCTCGCTCTTTCGCCCAGGCTAGAGTGCAGTGGCACGATCTTGACTCACTGCAACCTCTGCCTCCCAGATTCAAGCAATTCTTCGACCTCAGTCTCCCGAGTAGCTGGGACTACAGGTGTGCACCACCACGCCCAGCTCATTTTTGTACTTTTAGTAGAGATGGGGTTTCACGATGTTGCCCAGGCTGGTCTTGAACTCTTGACCTTGTGATCCGCCTGCCTCAGCCTCCCAGAGTGCTGGGATCACAGGCGTGAGCCAATACACCTGGCTCCAGAATGGTTTTAATTAGCATTTCCCTAATGACTAATGACGTTGAACGTCTTTTCTTGTGCTTATTGTCTATTTGTTTATCTTTTTTGGTGAAATGTCTATTCAAATGCTTTCCCCAATTTTAATTGGTTTGTCTTCTTATTAAGTTGTAAGGAGTTCATGTAGTCTAGATGCAAGCCCTTAATGAGATATGATTTGCAAATATTTCCTCCCAGTCTGGCTTTACTTTTTCCTTTCCTTGGTGGGTTTTTTTTTTAATAAAGTTTTTATTATTGAGGTAATTATAGATTCACATGCAGTTATAAGAAATAATACAGAGAAAACAGGCCAGGCACAATGGCTCATGCCTGTAATCCCAGCACTTTGGGAGACCGAAGTAGGCGGATTGTTTTAGATCAGGAGTTCGAGACCAGTCTGGCCAACAGAGTGAAACCCTTATCTCTACTAAAAATGCAAAAATTAGCTGGGCGTAGTGGCGCGTGCCTGTAATCCCAGTTACTCAGGAGGCTAAGACAGGAGAATTGCTTGAACCCAGGAGACAGAGGTTGCAGTGAGCTGAGATCGTGCCACTGCACTCACAGAGTGAGGCTCTGTCTCAAAAAAAAAAAAAGAAGTAATAATACATGAGAAATCCTTTGTACATTTTCTTGAACTATAGAATATTACCACGGGGATATTGATATTAATAACAATCCACGGATCTTTCCCAATTTTCCTTACATGTGTGTGTATGTGTATTTAAGTCTAGACAGTTTTGTCACATGTATAGGTTCGTGTATTCACTACCACAATCAAGATACTGAACAGTTCCATCACTACAAGGACCCCTCATATTGCCCTTTTGTTACCACTTTTCTTCCCACCATCTCCCTCCTTTCCTGGTACCCAATAATCTGTCCTCTATCATTTCAAGACTGTTATTGATTGGAATCATATATTATGTAAAGGTCTGAGATTGCCCTATTTATTTATTTATTTTGAGACAGAGTCTCACTCTGTTGCCCAGGCTGGAGTGCAGTGATGCGATCTCAGCTCACAGCAACCTCTGCCTCCCGGGTTCAAGCGATTCTCCTGCCTCACTCTCCCAAGTAGCTGGGATTACAGGTGTTTGCCACCATGTCCAGATAATTTTCTGTATTTTTAGTAGAGACGGGGTTTCACCATGTTCGCCAGGCTGGTCTCAAACTCTTAACCTTGTGATCCACCCACCTTGGCCTCCCAAAGTGCTGGGGTTATAGGCGTGAGCCACCGCACCCAGCAGATCTTTCTTTTTTAGTACTAAGTAGTAGTCCATGGTGAGTATGTACCATACATACAGTTTTTGCAACTATTCACTTATTGAATGACATATGAGCTGATTTCAGTTTTTTTTGCTATTACAAACAAAACTGCTATTGACATTCATTTATAGGTATTTATGTAAACATAAATTTTTATTTCTCTTGGATAATTGCCCAAGAGTGCAATTGCTGGGTTGTATAATAATTGAATGTTTATTATTTTAGGGAACTGCCTGTTTTTCAAATTGACTATATCATTTTACAGTGTATGAGTGATCTAGTTTCTTCACATCCTCACCAGCATTTGGTGTTGTAACTTTTTTATTTTAGTCATTCTGCTAGGTGTGGTAGGTGATAGATATCTCATCGTGGTTTTTAACTTGAATTTTTCTAAAGGCTAATGATGTTGAGCATCTTTTTAATGTGCTTATTTGATGTTTATATATTTATATATATATAGCATATACATATATTGCATATTTATATGTATATAACATACACATGTATATGTAACATATACATGTGTGTATATATTTATTTCCTCTTATAATTTATTTGTGGAAATATCTGTATGTTTGTCCTGTAGAGTTTTACCATAGTATCTTTGACGTGTTCCTCTGTTCTTCGTATTTTCTGTAAATTGGTAGCTGAATCTTGAGGCTTAATTATATTCAAATTTTGTCTTATTTATTTTTGGCAAAACTAATTCATAAGCAGTAGTGTCTTCTTCCATTTAGAAGTATATAATGTCC
>NW_012115933.1:131815-140943 GCF_000951035.1 Colobus angolensis palliatus | reverse complement strand
ATCTCCTGACCTTGTGATCCGCCCGCCTCGGCCTCCCAAAGTGCTGGGATTACAGGCGTGAGCCACCGTGCCTGGCCAGTTCTTTGTCTTTTTTATGGGCAATGACAATATTCAGTGACTTGGTCAGTAGTTTTCTAAGGTTGCAAGATGGTAATATTTGAATTAAATTATTCTTTCTTAATTGATTGCTGAACCTCAGGTTGAATATCCCTTATCTGAAATGCATGGGACCAGAAGTGTTTTGGATTTCAGATATTTTGGATTTTGGAATATTTGCGTATACATAATAAGGTATATTGGGGATGGGACCCAAGTCTAAATATGAAATTCATTTTTGTTTCATATAACCATATATACATAGCCTGCAAGTAATTTTATGCAATATTTTGAATAATTTTGTATATTAGACAGTGTTTTAACTGTGACCTGTCACATGAGATCAGGTGCAAAATTTTCCATTTCTGGTGTCATGTTGGTGCTCAAAAAGTTTGGGACTTTTGGACCCAAACTTTTGGGTTTCAGGTTTTCAGATTAGGGATGTTCAACCTGTGCTTCTATTAAGAGGTTCTTTCTCTCATCTACTTAGAGGTATAGTTCTTATAGGAAAGGCAGGACACGTGCTTGATTAATTTCCTTTATTTGCCAGTTTTGAGAATAATGAGTTGGTTTCCTAGGTTTCTTAGTGTCATTATAATCTCATAGATTTAAATTGTTTGTGTTAACCGACTGTAGTTTTTCTCCTCACTGATGCTCAGATTGGCTCATCTTTGGACAGGGGTATGTTATTCTGTTTTCATGCTGCTGATAAAGACATACCCAAGATTGGGCAATTTACAAAAGAAAGAGGTTTATTGGACTTACAGTTCCACGTGGCCGGGGAGGCCTCATAATCATAGTGGAAGGCAAGGAGGAGCAAGTCACATCTTACGTGGGTGGCAGCAGGCAAAGAGAGAGCGTTTGTGCGGAGAAACTCCCATTTTTAAAACCATCAGGGCCGGGCGCGGTGGCTCAAGCCTGTAATCCCAGCACTTTGGGAGGCCAAGACGGGCGGATCACAAGGTCAGGAGTTCGAGACCAGCCTGGCCAATATGGTCAAATCCCGTCTCTACGAAAAATACAAAAAGTAGCCAGGAGTGGTGGCAGACGCCTGTAGTCCCAGCTACTCGGGAGGCTGAGCAGGATAATTGCTTGAACCCGGGAGGCAGAGGTTGTAGTGAGCCGAGATCGGGCCACTGCACTCCAGCTTGGGAGACAGAGCAAGACTCCATCTCAAAAAATAAATAAATAAATAAATAAAACCATCAGATCTCGTGAGACCCATTTACTGTCATGACAACGGCATGGGAAAGATCCGCCTCTACGATTCAATCATCTCCCACCGGGTCCCTCCCACAACAAGTGGGAATTATGGGAGCTACAAGATGAAATTTGGGTGGGGACACAGAGCCAAACTATATTAAGGGGTTACCTCTTCAGGTGGCTTCTTGCATCCTTTTCATTAGCCTAGTAGTCTTTGTTTAGCTTCTTTCCTCGTGTTATTTGACAAGATGTTCCGTGTTCATCTGGAGTGTTTCCTACCTCAGTCCTGGGATCAGATGCTTTTCTAAGGAATCCTGGTTCATTTTAGTGTGAAATATTGCTACCAACCTGGGTACTGGAGGTTGTGGTTTTTCTTGGGAAGTCCATATTTTTAGAATGAGTGCATTTAAAAAGGAGCTTTGAAAGACTTTATTTCTACACAAATTAATATTGATTAACAAGTATGGTTATAACTTTTTATCATACTTCTTTATGTTTTAAAAGACATAAAAAGGCTAACTTTACATTTTATTTGTTGCATATCCTTCCTAAACTGAATGAAAAAAAGTACTAAACTGACACCTTCAACATTCCTCTTGTGTAGGAGTATACAGAGGAGATAGAGCGTTTAAAACGAGATCTTGCTGCAGCCCGTGAGAAAAATGGAGTGTACATTTCTGAAGAAAATTTTAGGTAAGCCCTTGGCTATGGAGTTAATTTCTAAGAATAAGCATTTCTGATAACAGGCTATTTGAAATAAAACTTATGTAGCAGTAAGTAAAATCTTTATATCAAGTGCCGATAAATACTTCATTTCGTGTGTGTGTGTGTGTGTGTGTTTTCTTTTGAGGCTGACCCTGCTGGCGTGCAATGGCATAATCTTGGCTCCCTACGTCCTCAATCTCCTGGGCTCAAGTGATCCTCCTGCCTCAGCCTCCCCTAAGTGATGAGCCACCACACCCAGCTAATTTTTGCATTTTTTTGTAGAGACAGGGTGTCGCCATGCTGCCTAGGCTTCTATTTTGTTTTGACATTAACAAGTAGCTATCAAACACTTTTTATAAAATCTTTACTAACTTTTAATTTTTAAATCATTAATTCATATGAAGTTTCAAGAAGAGTACAAGAGAGGTTTCATGTATTCTTCACCCAGTCTTCCTCAGTGGTTATCTCTTATATAATTATAGTACAAGGCTGGGTGTGGTGGCTCACGCCTGTGAATTCCAGCACTTTGGGAGGCCAAGGCAGGTGGACCACCTGAGGTTGGGAGTTTGAGATCAGTCTGACCAACATGGAGAAACCCAATCTCTACTAAAAACACAAAATTAGCTGGGTGTGGTGGTACATGCCTGTAATCACAGCTACTCCAGAGGCTGAGGCAGGAGATTTGCTTGAACCTGGGAGGCAGAGGTTGTGGTGAACCGAGATAGCGCCATTGCACTCCAGCCTGGGCAACGAGAGCAAAATTCTGTCTCAAAAAAAAAAAAAAAAGATACATAAAAAACAGGCTGGGTGCCGTAGCTCACGCCTGTAATCCCAGCACTTTGGGAGGCTGAGGCGGGTGGATCACCTGAGGTCAGGAGTTCGAGACCAGCCCGGCCAACATGGTGAAACCCTGTCTCTACTAAAAATACAAAAGTTAGCTGGGCGTGGTGGCAGGCCTGTAATCCCAGCTACTTGGGAGGCTGAGGCAGGAGAATCGCTTGAACCTGGGAGGCAGAGGTTGCAGTGAGCTGAGATAGCACCATTGCACTCTAGCCTGGGGAAGAAGAGTGAGACTTCATCTCAAAAAAAAAAGAAGAAAGAAAATAATAAAATAAATAACAAATAATTATAGTACAATATCAAAGCTGGGAAATTGACCTTGATACAATATGTATATTAGTTTGTTCTTATACTACTATAAAGAACCACGGAGACTGGGTAATTTGTAAAGAAAAGAGGTTTAATTGGCTCACAGTTCAACAGACTGTACAGGAGGCATGGCTGGGGAGGCCTCAGGAAATTGACAATCCTGGTAGAAGGGCTAAGGGGAAGCAAGCACATCTTCACATGGCGGCAGGAGAGAGAAAGTGAAGAGGAGAGCGCTGCACACTTTTAAACAACCAGATCTTCTGAGAACTCATTTGCTATCATGAGAATAGCAAGGGAGAAGTCCATCTTTATCATTCAGTTATCTCCCACCAGGCCTCTCCTTCAACATGGGATTATAATTCAACATGAGATTTTGGTGGGGACAGAGAGCCAGACCATATCAACATGTGTATATACTTCTGTGCCATTTTGTCACTTGTATAGATTTGTGTAACCACCACTGTAATCAAGATACAGACTATCCTATCATCACAAGGAACTCTCTTGCTAATTCACTATAGTCACACTCAGTCCATCTTCTTCATGATTCCTAACCCCTGGCAACCACTAATCTGTTCACTTTTTAAAGCCCTGGAGTAGTTGTTCAAAGGAAAGCTTTTATTGAGGACCATTATATAAAACAACAATAATAACAGAGAAAACAAGGGGAAGAAGGCAAGAGGGATGCTAAGGACTATAACTTGAAAATTCCTGATTGTGTTTATCCTTGAAGATATTAGGAAGCAAGACTTCCACAGAGCATTTTTTAAAAGTTAATAGTGATAAAAGATATTAGACCTAATTAATAGTAATAACCAGAAGCATTTTAGTATAATCTTTTACTGAACTTTTTTATAGATGTTAACACTCTAATAGTATATAAATCATTTAATAAACTTACTTTTTTCTGTGTTATTTCCAGCTATCATAATGTATTCCATGAATGTGTAAGATGCCCTAGAATCAGAACAATGTAAGATTGTGGGTTAGATAACAGTTTACCACCTCTAAAGGAGGTGTTCTTTTTTTGATGCTTTAGAAGTAAAAAGTAAGTGGTGAGGCACTCAGTCCTGGTCTGTAATCTTTAGAAATGATATCGATTACTGGCTTTCATCTTTCTGATTTTATTTTTGAACTTAAGAAGTAACTTTGGTTTTCGTTTGTTTAATCCCATGATTTAAAATATGGTGTTTGCTCTTTTTTTTAACTTTTATTTTAGTTTCAGGGGTACATGTGCAGGTTTGTTCTATAGATAGATTGCATGTAACAGGAGTTGGTGTATATATTATTTTGTCACCCAGATAATAATCATAGAACCTGATGGATAGCTTTTCAATCCTTACTCTCCTCTTACCCTCCACCCTCAAAGAGGCCCAGGTGACTATTGTTCCCTTCTTCGTGTCCATGTGTACTCAGGGTTTAGTTCCTACTTATAAGTGAAAACATTCAGTGTTTGGTTTTCTGTTCTTGTGTCAGTTTGTTTAGGACAATGGCATCCAGCATCCAGCTCCATCCATGTTGCTGCAAAGGACATGATCTTGTTCTTTTTTTTTTTTTTTTGAGACAGTCTTGCTCTGTCACCCAGGCTGGAGTGCAGTGGTGTGATCTCGGCTCACTGCAACCTCTGCCTCCTAGGTTCAAGCGATTCTCCTACCCCAGCCACCCGAGTTGCTGGGATTACAGGCGCCTGCCACCATGCCCAGCGAATTTTTTTTTTTTAAGTAGAGACGGGGTTTCACCATGCACAATGTTGGCCAGGCTGGTTTTGAATTCTTGGCCTCAAGTGATCAACTCACCTCAGTCTCCTGAAGTGCTGAGATCACAGGCATGAGCCACTGCACCTGGCCATCTTGCCTTTTTTATGCCTGTGTAGTATTCCATGGTGTATATGTACCACATTTTCTTTATCCAGTCTACTGTGGATGAATAGCTAGGTTGATTCCACGTCTTTGCTGTTGTGAATAGTGCTATGATGAACATATGTGTGCATGTGTCTTTATGGTAGAACAATTTATATTCCTTTGGGTATATACCCAGTAATGGGATTGCTGGCTCGAATAGTATTTCTCTGTGTGTGTTTTATTTATTTATTTTTTTTGAGATGGAGTCTTGCTCTTTTGCCCAGAGTGGACTGCAGTGGCACAATCTTGGCTCACTGCAAACTCTGCCCCCCAGGTTCAAGCAATTCTCCTGCCTCAGCCTCCTAAGTAGCTGGGATTACAGGTGCTTGCCATCATGCCCGGCTAATTTTTGTATTTTTAGTAGAGGTGGTTTTACCATGTTGGCCAGGCTGGTCTCAAACTCCTGACTTCAGGTGATCCATCCCCCTCAGCCTTCTAAAGTGCTGGGATTACAGGTGTGAGCCACCATGCCCTGTGATAGTTTCTTTTGTTATGCAGAAGCTCTTTAGTTTAATTACCTCCCATTTGTTAATTTCTGGTTTGTTGCAATTGCTGTTAGCATCTTCATCATGAAAATCTTTGTCAGGGCCTATACCACCTATTTTTTTTTTTTGAGATGAAGTCTTGCTGTCTTGCCCAGGCTGGAGTGCAGTGGCATGATCTTGGCTCACTGCATCCTCTGCCTCCCACATTCAAGCAATTCTCCTGCCTCAGCCTCCTAAGTAGCTGGGATTACAGGTGCCCGCCACTACGTGTGGCTAATTTTTGTATTTTTAGTAGAGATGGGATTTCACCATGTCGACCAGGCTGGTCTTGAACTCCTGATCTCAAGTGATCTGCCCACCTCCGCTTCCCAAACTGCTGGGATTACAGGTGTTAGCCACCGTGCCCAGCCGGGCCTATATGATTTTATACCTAGAAAACTTCATAGTCTCTGTCCATAAGCTCCTAGATCTGATAAACAATTTAAGCAGAGTTTCTGGATATACAATCGTTGTACAAAAATCAGTAGCATTCCTATATACTAATAATGTCCAAGCTGAGTGCCAAATAGGAACGCAATCCCATTCACAATAGCCACAAAAACAGTAAAATGCCTAGGAATACAACTAACCAGAGAGGTGAAAGATCTCTACGGTAAGAATTATAAAACACTGCTGAAAGAAATCAGAGTTGACACAAACAAATGGAAGAACATTCCATGCTCATGGATAAGAAGATCCAATATTGTTAAAATGGCCATACCGCCAAAAGCAATTTACAGATTGAATGCTGTTCCTCTCAAACTACCAATGACATTCTTCACAGAATTGGAAGAAACTATTGTAAAATTCACATGGAAGTGGAAAAGAGCCCAAATAGCCAAAACAATCCTAGGCAAAAAGAACAAAGCTGGAGGCATCGCATTACCTGACTACTACAGGGCTACAGTAACCACAACATCACGGTACTGGCACAAAAACAGACACAGACCAATGGAACCGAATAGAGAGCCCAGAAATAAAGCCACACACCTACAGCCATCTGATCTTCGACAGAACATGCAATGGGGATAAAACTATCTGTTCAATAAATGGTGCTGGGATAACTGGCTAGCCATATGCAGAAGATTGAAACTGGACCCCTTCCTTAACGCCCGTATACAGAAATCAACTCAAGACGGATTAAAAACTTAAATGTAAAACCTAAAACTAAAAACCCTTGTAAAAATCCTAGGTGTTTGTTCTCTAATAGACATGAGGCATAATCTGAGATAGTTTTGTCTGAAAAAGCTTTTGGAATTAGTACAGTGTCAGTCAGAGAAGAATCACAAAAACTACAGCCAACATTTAAAACAGGATAATGCTTTATTTAAGCCAAGCTTAATAGACGTTTTAAAACCATGTCAAAATCATCTCATCCATACAATAACAATATTGTCTTACCCTTTGGCGTTCACTATAAGAAAAGCATTTCAAATAATCTCATTTTGCATAAAAGATCCATTTCTATTTATTTTATTTTATTTTTTGTTTTTGAGACGGAGTCTCGCTCTGTCACCCAGGCTGGAGTGCAGTGGCGCGATCTTGGCTCACTGCAAGCTCCACCTCCCAGGTTCACGCCATTCTCTTGCCTCAGCCTCCTGAGTAGCTGGGACTACAGGCGCCCGCCACCATGCCCTGCTAATTTTGTTTTTGTATTTTTGGTAGCGATGGGGTTTCACCGTGTTAGCCAGGATGGTCTTGATTTGCTGACCTCATGATCCTCCCGCCTCAGCCTCCCAAAGTGCTGGGATTATAGGTGTGAGCCACGGCGCCCAGCCGTAGAAGATCCATTTCTAATAAAAAGCTAATATATTTAATCAAAAGACTATTAGAATTAACTCTTCTCTTACAGCTCTTTTCTAGCTTTTCCTTTAATTAACAATATCTTTAGCTAATATGTTAAGGGAATTTGTATTCACAGAAGAATCTTTGTCATTTAAGCATAATGTGAAATATAAAATTGTTGGTTGTTATCAAAGAATTAGATGAGCAAATACAGGCATTCACTTCGGAAACTTACTAATACTCAAGACCCATTAAAGTGGGTTTGGAAGACCTGTGAGCTTTGTGCTTGAGAAAAGCATTGTTCTATTTTACTTTTTATGACTTCTTTTGACTTTGATTTCATCTTCTAATATTTTTGTTGAATTTCATTTTTGCTGTCAAATTTTTAGTTTCTGAAAACTCTTTTCTGCCATCTTTGTCCCTCCTTTTGAAAACTATAGCATCCTCTTATTTTATAGATCTGTTCCTTATCTCAGGAACATTATTAATGTTATTAACGTTTTCTTTTCTGTTTTTCTTTCCTTTGGGATCTTTTTTTCCCTTCTGTGATATCTGTTATTTGTATTTATTTTCTTCAAATGTCTAATGACTTTTGGCTGGCGATTAAGATGGATTAGAAGCTTTGTACATGGGTGAGGATTATGGACCTGTGAGTTCACTACAGATGAAAAAGTGATGATCTCAGTCTTAAGTCTGGGCTTCCATCAGATATCATTCTTTGTTGGATTTTTTTTCTTTTGGACAAGGCCTCAGTCTTTCCTGAGAAGACTTATCCAGTTTGCTTGGAGATTTTTCTAGCTGCTGATATTTTTTGATTAGAATGAGTATAGGAGGCTGAGGATCCCATCCTTTTAGTATGTAGATTTATACCTAAATGCTCATTTCTAGTCCCTAAACCTTCTACAATCCATGGTGTCTAGTGAAAGTGAACCTGGAAATTCTGCTGCAATTCTTGTAGACTAGTGGCTCTCAACGGAAGTGGTGTTTGGGGAGTGGTGGTGGTGGGTGATTTTGTCCCCCAGAGGACATTTGGCAGGGTCCACAGACATTTTTTATTGTCATGACTTGGATGGTACTGAACATCCTAAAATGTACAGGACATCCCCACAATGAAGAATTATTTGATCCACTAGTGCTGAGGCTGAGAAACTCTGCTCTAGAGAGTAATCCTTTGTTCTGATGAGGGTTATATGGTGGTGTGAGGGTGGTGTTTGTGCTGGTGTGTGTGCATGTTGCAGCAGCAGGTATAATTGCTCTGTATACATACTTTAAGTCTCAGTTTTTAACCCCTAATCTTACCCCTTCCTTCTGAGATACCTGATGCCTTCAAGTCCCACATTTTTCTTTTTCTTTTCTTACTTTTTTTTTTTTTTTTTTTTTTGAGACAGTCTCGCTCTGTCACCCAGGCTGGAGTGCAGTGGTGTGATCTCGGCTCACTGCAACCTCTGCCTCCTAGGTTCAAGCGATTCTCCTACCCCAGCCACCCGAGTTGCTGGGATTACAGGCGCCTGCCACCATGCCCAGCGAATTTTTTTTTTTTAAGTAGAGACGGGGTTTCACCATGCACAATGTTGGCCAGGCTGGTTTTGAATTCTTGGCCTCAAGTGATCAACTCACCTCAGTCTCCTGAAGTGCTGAGATCACAGGCATGAGCCACTGCACCTGGCCATCTTGCCTTTTTTATGCCTGTGTAGTATTCCATGGTGTATATGTACCACATTTTCTTTATCCAGTCTACTGTGGATGAATAGCTAGGTTGATTCCA
>NW_012115933.1:125995-131765 GCF_000951035.1 Colobus angolensis palliatus | reverse complement strand
CCGAGGCTGGAATGCAGTGGCATGATCTCAGCTCACTGTAAGCTCCGCCTCCCAGGTTCATGCCATTCTCCTGCCTCAGCCTCCCGAGTAGCTTGGACTACAGCGCCTGCCACCATGCCTGGCTAATTTTTTGTATTTTTAGTAGAGACAGGGTTTCACCATGTTAGCCAGGATGGTTTCGATCTCCCGACCTCATGATCTGCCCGCCTCGGCCTCCCAAAGTGCTGGGATTACAGGCGTGAGCCACTGCGCCCGGCCTAGTCCCACATTTTTCCAACATTCTGTGGGGCATATTTATATTCTGTATGCCTGATTATAGACACTTAGGTTGTATTCCCTTTTCTCTCTACTTTGTGTTACAGTCAGTCCTCTGTTAGCTTTCTAGCTTCTCAAATTTGGTACACACATACTTTTCCCTTCATAGGTAGGGATTCTTAGTTTCAGAATTTAGGGCAAGGGAAAAATATTTCATTTATAAAACAAAGACAAGGAATATAATTTGTTCTTTGTAATTTGTATTTATTGCTTATTGACACTTAGGTATCAAGTGACACTTGGGTATCAGGTGACACTTGGGTATCAAGTGATGGTGATAAATGTTGGAAATGAGTTTGTGTAGCTGTCACAATTGTGTTGGAATACATTTTGTAGGAGTTAGAAAAAATATTAACTGTTAAACTCATATTAAACTTTATTTTAGAGTCATGAGTGGAAAATTAACTGTTCAAGAAGAGCAGATTGTAGAATTGATTGAAAAAATTGGTGCTGTTGAGGAGGAGCTGAATAGGGTAAGCATTTAAAATGATATTTACTGTTATGTGAAAAGCAAATATTGAAAGAAAATGTTAGAATGTGAAAGACCTAATATTTTTTCCTTCTCTCTCTCTCTCTATATATATATTTTAGATGGAGTCTCACTCTGTCACCCAGGCTGGAGTGCAGTGGTGTGATCTCGGCTCACTGTAACCTTCGCTGCCTGGGGTCAAGCGATTCTCCTGCCTCAGCCTCCCAAGTAGCTGGGATTACAGGCATGTGCCACCATGCCCTGCTAATTTTTTTGTATTTTTAGTAGAGACAGGGTTTCACCATGCTGGCCAGGCTGGTCTTGAACTCCTGACCTCATGATCCACCCATCTCGGCCTCCCAAAATGCTCAGATTACAGGCATGAGCCACCGCACCCAGCTCCTTCTTTAAGATTTTATAAAAAAAGAAAAAAAAAAAAGAAAGATTTTATTTTGCTGACCCTTATACTGAAAGTAAGTTATATCATGATTTTTTACTATCATCAATCACATCAAAAAAGCTGACAGCTTATATTAATGAAACATTACAAAAAATTAACTGAATTGTTTGATAGTGAATGCTGAAGCATTTTTGTTAACATGTTTATCAGATGAAGGAATACAGATATTGGGAGAGACTGGATATTAAAGAAAAGTAATATAACTAGGGTAGGCAAGAGGCCTGACCTTTCAGGGCCACTCTCACATTAATACCTTTATTTATTTATTTATCATTATTATTATTATTATTATTATTATTATTATTATTTTTGAGACAGAGTCTCACTGTGTCACCCAGGCTGGAATGTGGCGTGATCTCAGCTCACTGCAAGCTCCGCCTCCCGGGTTCACGCCATTCTCCTGCCTCAGCCTCCCGAGTAGCTGGGACTACAGGCACCCACCACTGCGCCCGGCTAATTTTTTGTATTTTTAGTAGAGACGGGGTTTCACGGTGTTAACCAGGATGGTCTCGATCTCCTGACCTCGTGATCCACCCGCCTCGGCCTTCCAAAGTGCTGGGATTACAGGCGTGAGCCACCATGCCTGGCCATTTTTAATTATTTTTAGAGACAGGGTCTTGCTCTGATGCCCAGGCTACAGTGCAGTGGCGTAATTATATCTTACTGCAGCCTCAAACTTCTGGTCTCAAGCAACTCTCTTGCCTCAGCCTCCTGAGTAGCTGGACTTCAGGCATGCACCACCATACCTGGCTAATTATTTTATTTTTTTGTAGAGATGGAGTCTCGCTATGTTGCCCAGGCTGGTCTCAAACTCTGGGGCTCAAGTGATCCTCCTGCCTTGGCTTCCCAAAGTGCTGGAATTACAGGCGTGAATCACCTTGCCGGGCCACACTAACACTGTTATATTCAAATCCATTGGCAATGTTGAAGGAACCTGAAGAATTAATAGTACTACCCCAAACCTATTGTTTAATCTCAAAGTGTTGAGTAAGATTGCAGAAAGAAACCAGATGACATATTTTTGTTAATCTACTGGGTAACTTGTTACAGCTTTTGCATGGAAATAATTTGTTTCATTTTTCTAATCTTATGAACTAGCCAGATACCCTACCAACCAGATCAGCATTTTTTAAATTCTACTTTATATTTAGGTTACAGAGTTGTTTATGGATAATAAAAATGAACTTGACCAGTGTAAATCTGACCTGCAAAATAAAACACAAGAACTTGAAACCACTCAGAAACATTTGCAAGAAACTAAATTACAACTTGTTAAAGAAGAATATATCACATCAGCTTTGGAAAGTACTGAGGAGAAACTTCATGATGCTGCCAGCAAGGTTTGTCCCTTGTATTGATTTATACTCATATTAAATAGAGAATGGATAGAAATAATGTCTGTGCTTAAGCATTAATTATGATATTCTGTTTATTCACCCAAAATGGTATTTCTGTCCATTTAAAAAATATTATTTTACTATTTCATCCATATTTTTCTTAGCGGAGATGCTGACTTATGAAAAAACTACTCCTGCTCCTGGAGTTTGGAAAATAGAACATAACTTAGCCAGGCGTGGTGGCTCATGCCTGTAATCCCAGCACTTTGGGAGGCCGAGGTGGGCGGATGACCTGAGGTCAGATGTTCGAGACCAGCCTGACCAACATGGAGAAACCCGTCTCTACTAAAAATATAAAATTAGCTGGGCGTGATCGCGCCATAGCACTCCAGCCTGGGCAACAGAGCAAAACTCTGTCTCAAAAAAGAAAAAAGAAAATAGAACATAACTTTAAAATATATTTTGTAGACATTTAGAATGTGATGTTGTGATGCTTTTTCTTTGTGGGGATGATTGAACCTAATTAGTCATTAAGAATTGAGTATGTTCTGGCCGGGCACAGTGTCTCACCTCACACCTGTAATCCCAGCACTTTGGGAGGCTGAGGTGGGTGGATTGCTTGAGGTTAGGAGTTCGAGACCAGCCTGACCAACATGGTAAAACCCCATCTCTACTAAAAAAAAATACAAAAATTAGCCAGGCATGGTGGCACATGCCTATAATCCCATCTACTCGGGAGGCTGAGGCAAGAGAATTGCTTGAACCCAGGAGTCAGAGGTTGCAATGAGCTGAGATCATGCCATTGCACTCTAGCCTGGGTAACAGAGCAAGACTCTGTCTCAAAAAAAAAAAAGAAATTTAGTATGTTCTAATGATGAAAGATGTTGAAGGTATTTAATTTTTTATTAGTTGTACTTTTTTTTTTGAGACAGACTCTTGCTTTGTCTCTCTGTCTGTCGCCCGGCCTGGAGTGACAGTGGCACAATCTTGGCTCACTGCAAGCTCCACCTCCCACGTTCAAGCAATTCTTCTGCCTCAGCCTCCTGAGTAGCTGGAACTACAAGTGTGTACCACCACGCCCGGCTAATTTTTGTATTTTTAGTAGAGACGGGATTTCACCATGTTGGTCAGGCTGGAAAATTTACTAGTTCTTATCAAGATAAATCCTTATGTAGATACTTTCATTAGATTCTTTTCATCATATCCATTTTGTCTAACACTTATTTTTAAAAATACAGCTGCTTAACACAGTTGAAGAAACTACAAAAGATGTATCTGATCTCCATTCCAAACTGGATCGTAAGAAGGCAGTTGACCAACACAATGCAGAAGCTCAGGATATTTTTGGCAAAAACCTGAATAGTCTGTTTAATAATATGGAAGAATTAATTAAGGATGGTAGCTCAAAACAAAAGGCCATGCTAGAAGTACATAAGACCTTATTTGGTAAGTTCAGGCTGTTCTGTTCTAGTCTTGATGTGTTAAGTGTGATGTTGATTTCAAAACTGATAATTCAATTTTGTGAAACATAGATGACAGTGTCACCAATACTCTCTACCATGCACAAACTATTTGTTCAGGCTGAAGATTAATGCTTTACTGTCTGAATTAAAACAAATCTTTTTCCCTCCCAACCCTCCCTTCTGTTTTCTATAAAATGTTACATTTATTAAGTAACTGAGTATATAAACGTTAGAAGTAGAAGTCCTCCTTTTCCCTGACTCTGGCTCCTGTCCCTGGGTCATTCACCATAGGTGTTATTGTTAAATTTCTTGGGCCTTTTTCTAGAAATTTTCTGTGCATAAACATTCTGCAACTTTTTATTTGGGGTGGGGGCATGTATATCTTGATGGTTTGCTATATTGTCAGAATATGTTGGTGTCTCATTGTTTTTAACTATTCTGTTATCTCCCTTTAGAAAAAAGCATGTTTATTTAGTGTGAAATACTATCTTCATTATGGAAAATTTGGACATCCAGAAATATAAAAATTTAAAAAATCATCTAGACTCTAGTCTCATTAAGCCAAGCACAATCAATACATTTTGGTATTGATTTCCAGTTTTTCTTTTCTTCTGTAAACTTACCATAATTCTGTATATTATTTTTAGTCAGAGATTAATTGTAGAATATTCTAATTCTTTGTGCACTATGAATTACAGTTATGGGTCTGATACACTTACAAATATGTTAAGGGCTTACAGAGCACTATGGAAAATATGTAATGTGTATTTAAATATTTCCTTGCTTATGTAGTGAGCCAGTTCTTTTAAGCTCGTTATTACAAATTCTACAAGGGTATACTTTTGCCAACTTCTTTGAAATGGTTTGAACTGTATTTAATATATATGTGTATATATATGTTTATATCAAATGTCAAAGTTTACATCTTTCTGTTTTTTTCTGTTTGTTTGTTATAGGTAATCTGCTGTCTTCCAGTGTCTCTGCATTAGATACCATTACTACAGTAGCACTTGGATCTCTCACATCTATTCCAGAAAATGTGTCTACTCATGTTTCTCAGATTTTTAATATGATACTAAAAGAACAATCATTAGCAGCAGAAAGTAAAACTGTACTACAGGAACTGATTGTTAGTACATCCTTTAAAATATTTTTGAAGGGTTACATTTGATAAGTATTTGATAAAATATTTTGAAGGGTTACATTTGATAAATCTTCATAAACAATGTTAACTGCTATTCTTTCATCTTAAGCTTTGCTAGACACAGTCATAGACACGTCACTGTGAGTGTACATATATATATATTTTTTTCTTTTTCTTTTTTTTTTGAGATGGAGTCTTGCTCTGTCGCCCAGGAGTGCAGTGGCACCATCTTGGCTCACTGCAAGCTCCGCCTTCCAGGTTCATGCCATTCTCCTGCCTCAGCCTCATGAGTAGCTGGGACTACAGGCGCCTGCCACCACACCTGGCTAATTTTTTGTATTTTTAGTAGAGACTGGGTTTCACTGTGTTAGCCAGGATGATCTTGATCTCCTGACCTCGTGATCCGCCCGCCTCAGCCTCCCAAAGTGCTGGGATTACAGGTGTGAGCCACTGTGCCCAGCCAGCGTCTCTTTTTCTTTATTTTTATGTATTTTTTTTTTTTTTTATCCTCTCCTTTTCTCGGTTCACTGCAACCTCTGCCTCTTGGGTTCAAGCGATTCTCTTGCCTCAGCCTCCCGAGTA
>NW_012115933.1:122841-125509 GCF_000951035.1 Colobus angolensis palliatus | reverse complement strand
GATGGTCTCGATCTCCTGACCTCGTGATCCGCCCGTCTCGGCCTCCCAAAGTGCTGGGATTACAGGCTTGAGCCACCGCGCCCGGCCTAGAAAGATTATTTTCAAATGTATGGAACTAACTTTTGAAACCTTTTTCACTCATGTCTTGTAACATTAGGAGTAGGAGTTATTAGTGAGGCTTCTAATGACTAAAGGGCAAGTTTAGCACCACATGATAGCAAGGGACTTGTTAGTTGGCCCAGAAATTGATAAGTCACTTTTTCCTCAGGGGTCCTGGACCCAACCAGAAGGGGATATTGGGTAGTTAATTTTAAAACTACAGTAATATATGATAGTAATAATAGTGCAAGAAAAGTATCTTTTAGAATTCTGGGAACACATAACAATTCTTAGGGTTAGATCTGTGTGGCTATGCCCTTCTGGGCCATAACTGTATATCTTTTCTCCACAGTTCTATGGAAGTCACTCATCTAATTGCACTTCATATTACCTCCTTCATACTTGATTTATATATAGTCTTTATTTTAAAATTATATGGTTGGTCTAGGAAGTTCTTAGCCATATAATTTGTTTTCTTTGTTCAGGGTCTTTGCCTCCCTTTTTCAGTTTAACAATATTTATTAAACATTTTCCAAGTAAATACTACAAATGTTAGCTGACCCTCTGCCTCAATTCATTGCTTAGATGACATTATTTGATAGGTTTTCTCAATCACCCAAATTTGACAGTGTTAAAAGATACCCTGTCAGTACTAACTTTTCAAATATTGATTCATTCATTAAATGGTGGTCTCTATATATACAGGCATACTTCAGAGATGTTGCAGGTTTGCTTCCAGACTACTGCAATAAAGTGAATATTACAATAAAGCAAGTCATGAATTTTTTGGTTTCCCAGGGCATATAAAGGTTATGTTGACCAGGCACAGTGGCTCACGCCTGTAATTCCAGCAGACGCCTGGTGGGACAATCAAAACACAAACAACGTTTATCAATTACGTTTGCTGTCTTATAGGGGTACAGTTGATGGTACCCCAAGACAATTATAATAGTAACATCAAATGATCATTGATCACAATGTGTAATGAAAAAGTTTTAACTACTACAGTAGTTACCAAAATGTGATGCAGAAACAGAAAGTGAGCACATGATATTTGAAAAAAGTCACTGATAGACTTGCTCAAGGTAGGGTTGCCACAAACCTTCAATTTGTAAAAATTTGGTATCTGTGATGCATAGTAGGGTGAAGCACAATAAAATAAGCTATGCCTGAACTGATAGATTTCTACTTACCAAGTTACGATTTTTTCTTGAATTAAAAGAGGAATGTTGCTCTCACAAAATTAGTTGAAATTGATATGCTAGCTCTTCTTTCCAAAAGAATGCCAGTAGGCCTATAAGTATTTACTAATGTATTTCTGTTATACTTCCTCAGCCCTATCCTACCAAAAGGAGCTTAGATAAGGATTTTTTTCTTTTTATAAATATTTCCAATCTATACTACATTCTTAATTTTTCCCATTTCTTGACAAGAACAACATCTTTCACAAGTTCTTCTGATACAATAGGATATAAGTCATCTCAGATCTTCAGAGTTAAATACTTCCAGCCCAAGGGCTAATCTTGGTGACTACTTGGTCTCAGCCTTTTTGACTGGTAACCTAAACTTGTTTGAAATTTATTTTCTTTTTTTTTTTTTTTTTTTTGAGACGGAGTCTCGCTCTGTCGCCCAGGCTGGAGCACAGTGGCAGGATCTCAGCTCACTGCAAGCTCCACCTCCCGGGTTTACGCCATTCTCCTGCCTCAGCCTCCCGAGTAGCTGGGACTACAGGCGCCCGGCTAGGTTTTTTGTATTTTTAGGAGAGATGGGGTTTCACCGTGTTAGCCAGGATGGTCTCGATCTCCTGACCTCGTGATCCGCCCGTCTCAGCCTCCCAAAGTGCTGGGATTACAGGCTTAAGCCACCGCGCCCGGCCGAAATTTATTTTCTTAAAGTATACCTGTAGGTTTTTAAAAATTTATTTTCTTTGGAGTGATGAAATCTTATTAATTGACTGTCATTTTCCTCTCTTTTGAATTCTTCTGACTTCTATTTCATTGAACTATTAAGAAATTGTTCTGGCTCGTGCGGTAGCTCATCCCAGCACTTTGGGAGGCCGAGGTGGGTGGATCACTTGAGGTCAGGAGTTCGAGATCAGCCTGGCCAACACGGTGAAACCCTGTCTTTACTGAAATACAAAAATTAGCTAGGCATGGTAGCAGGTGCCTGTAATCCCAGCTACTCGGGAGGCTGAGGCAGGATAATTGCTTGAACCCAGGAGGCAGAGGTTGCAGTGAGCTGAGATCACGCCATTGCACTCCAGCCTGGGCCACAAGAGTGAAACTCTATCTCAAAGAAAGAAAAGAAAAAATTCTATGTTTTCACTGGGCTTGAAAAAAAGAGAAATTATTATATTTATTGTAATATAATAAATTATTGTATTATTATATTGATTTATCTATGTAGACTATAAAGAATGGAGAATGGGGCCGGGCATGGTGGCTCACGCCTGTAATCTCAGCACTTTGGGAGGCCTAGACAGGCAGATCACCTGAGGTCAGGAGTTCGAGACCAGCCTGGCCAACATGGTGAAACCCCATCTCTACTAAAAATACAAAAATTACCTGGG
>NW_012115933.1:114283-122644 GCF_000951035.1 Colobus angolensis palliatus | reverse complement strand
AAAAAAAAAAAAAAAAAAAAAGGAGAATGGAAATTGAGAATTTTAATGTGAATATTTAGCTACCAAAGTATTTAAGATATCATTTAGAAAGGTTTATGGAAGTGGAAATATTCTTTTTGAAGACCTATTTGTTTATTTTTAAAACCAGAATGTACTCAAGACTGATCTTCTAACTTCACTGGAAACGATTTTATCCCCAACTGTGGTGTCTATACTGAAAATCAATAGTCAACTGAAGCATATTTTCAAGACTTCATTGACAGTGGCTGATAAGGTAACAAATGCTGTGTTCTTAATATCTCAAAATTGATGTGTTGTTTAAGAAGGAAACTCATTTTTGTTTCTTCAAAGATAGAAGATCAAAAAAAGGAACTAGATGGCTTTCTCTGTATACTGTGTAACAATCTACACGAACTACAAGAAAATACTATTTCTTCCTTGGTTGAGTCACAAAAGCAATGTGGAAACCTAACTGAAGACCTGAAGACCATAAAGCAGACCCATTCCCAGGTATGTTGTTTAGCTGACTTGGGGAGTACAGAAAGAGAGTTTTAGGATGATTTGATATAACTTGATAATTAATCTATGTTATACAATCTGAATACTGTAAAACCTGAAACCTGAAAATACCATAGCCACTGTTGCTTATAACAGTAATTATTGTAAAGCAATTGAGAATACTTCTCTTAATATTTGAAGTTTTGCTACATCTAGAACCCCATGCAGAACCACAATATGACAAAACAGTCCTTTTCTCACATCGAGATGAAAGATTAATTTGGAGAAACATACCTTTAGAGAAGAATGGTTATAACATTTAAAGTGAACATGTATCTACATTAAAACCTGCTAAGTTGCTTCTTTCTAGGATGGCATGGATAGTTGTCTTTCATAAACCAAGTCCTACTTTTCTCTTATTTCTGTCTCATTGATAGACATTTAAAACATAGTAAATTGATACAATTTATAATTCTCATTGATTATAAATGTAATTCATGATTTATCTTCCCTGTAAACTGTTCCTCATTATATGAGGCTTTAAACCAAAACCAAGCCTTCAAACCATAATCTATAAATATCAGATATATGAAAAACAGCTCCTGGTATTCTTAAGACTTTAATAATGACTGTCTAAAGGTTTATTAAATAAGCTTATTATGATATGACTGAACTCTTATAATAGTTAACATTTATTGAGCAATTAACTGTGTGTTTATTCCTCCCATCAATATAGATATAAATTCTATTACTAGTCAGATTTAATGAGGAAACAGACCTTGTGAGCATCTAATAGTATGTAGATCATCTTACAGAAGGTGGGAGTGATTGTATTAACTGAAAAGCATCCATGTTTGAGTGTCTCTTCTGTGTGTTTCTTGGCAACTTAAAATTGCAGCATTTTCTCATACATCTGCATAGGTTATTTCCCTTAAACCTGTTGAGAAATTTTTAGGTGTATATTCTAAGGCTGATCTAAGGCTTTTTATAAATTTACTGTTTTGAAATGCTTAAAATTGTTAGGCAGTTGTTTAAAAAAACAAAACAAAAAAATCTGATCTGAAAAGTATCTTAGCAGGAATAGTTTGGCTTCCCTGGCTTTAAGGAAGCAAGTTCAGTTTGTGAGCTATTTCTTAGGTTTTCCAGAACTTGAAATGAGCACTATTAAAATAATTGTGTAAAACTTTGAACACATTTACATATGGATAAATATGATAATACCTGCATTAACATTCAAATTATTAATCTGATAATACCTTTGAGACTAGTAAAAATACTGACAGACTTTATTCATAATCAGAATGTTAGACATGTATTGTCAACTGATGTGTTATTCAGAGATACTGGCCAACCAGTAGACTGAACAGTGAATAAGAATGTTAGATGTATTTTCAGCTCTTCCTTTGTCATTAGGATGGCTTCTTCATTTTGCAATGTAGCATGTTATATGCCTACAAGAGCTTGTTTTCAAAAATGTAAAATATGAGCAAAGATAAGACTATTTACATTTTGTTAATATGATCCAACTAGGTTCTGTAAAATTTTTTAGCTCCGGTAATTGATAATATTTTTGGATTGCTTGACCCATTAGTATATCACATTAATTTTCCCTTCTAGTAGTGTTATCAGTTAAAAAGCTACTATATATATCTGTCAAAGTTGGTGTTAAACATAATGTGATATATGGGGTTGTTTGAGTAGTTTTGAGGTACACTGAAAGTAATTTGTTACCTAGAGCTAAAATAATAAAGTTTGCTAATTATTTACTTTTTTAAAAATCCTGGCTGGATGTGATGGCTCACATCTGTAATCTCAGCACTTTGAGAGGCTGAGGCAGGGTGATCACTTGAGGCTAGGAGTTTAAGACCAGTCTGGTCAACATAGTGAGACCACATCTCTACAAAAAAAAAAAATTGTTTAAATTAGCCAGGCATGGTGGCTCATGCCTGTAGCCCCAACTACTTGGGGGCTGAGGACGGAGGATCCCTTGAGCCCAGGAGGTTGAAGCTGCAGTGAGCCATGATTGTGCCACTGCACTACAGCTTGGACAACAGAGTGAGACCCTGTCTCTAAAAAAAAAAAATCCTACATTTTAATATCACTTCCACTGCTTTCCTCTGTGGAAGAAAGGTAGAGTTAAAGCTCTCTTGTCAAGAATTTATATAATTAACACCTATGGGCAATATTTCTTGTTTTGTTATCAGTCATAAAAAATGTTCAAGTGTCATAATTTTAAGTCTCCTCACTTCCCACACTTTTCTTACAGGAACTTTGCCAGTTAATCAATCTTTGGACAGAGAGATTCTGTGCTTTGGAGGAAAAGTGTGAAAATATACAGAAACCACTTAGTAGTGTCCAGGAAAATATACAGCAGTAAGCTATTTTTAAATTCTCTTAAACTTTTCTGTAAGTCTGAAATTATTTCAGAACAAAAAGCTTTAAATAGTACAAATAATTCCTCTGTGTACTTTCAAATTTTGTTGATATTTTATTATGTATGTGTATATATACATGCATATAAATGTCTTTTCATTGCGTATTTGTGCTCTCTTTTAAGACAGTGAAAAACCTGGCTGTTATCCACAATATATTTTCGAATTTCCTCAATCTTAGAAAACACGCTAAGTAATTTCACAATTTCTAACCTATATTACTAATGAAAAATACACTAAGTAGAGCAGGGTTTGGCAAACTATGGCTAGCAGGCTGGATGCCTGTTACTGCAAATAATTTCACTGGACACTGTCATACCCATCTATT
Organism: Colobus angolensis palliatus; assembly: GCF_000951035.1. Taxonomy (NCBI): domain Eukaryota; kingdom Metazoa; phylum Chordata; class Mammalia; order Primates; family Cercopithecidae; genus Colobus; species Colobus angolensis. Next base: position 119,386 of record NW_012115933.1, on the reverse strand, counting down.
TACATGTTGTCTTTGGTTGTCTTTGGCTACCTTTGCACTACAGTGGCAAAGTTGAGTCATTGCATCCAAGTCATTGAACAATAGCCTAAAATATTTGCTATCTGGCTTTTCAAGAAAAAGTTTGCTGATTCCTGTATTCGGGTTTTGTTTTGTTTTTTTATTTTTGTTTTTGTTTCTGAGATGGAGTCTTGCTCTGTCACCCAGGCTGGAGTGCAGTGGCGCGATTTCGGCTCCGTCCCACGGGTTTGCGCCATTCTCCTGCCTCAGCCTCCCGAGTAGCTGTGACTACAGGCGCCTGCCACCTCGCCTGGCTAATTTTTTGTATTTTTAGTAGAGACGGGGTTTCACCATGTTAGCCAGGATGGTCTCTATCTCCTGACCTCGTGATCCGCCCGCCTCGGCCTCCCAAAGTGCGGCGATTACAGGCGTGAGCCACCGCGTCTGGCCCTGTTTTGTTTTTTGAGACAAAAATAAACAGCCTGCTCTGTAGCCCAGGCTGGAGTACAGTGGCCTGAGTGCAGTGGCGTGATCTGGGCTCACTGCAACCTCCGCCTCCCAAGTTCAGGCGATTCTCCTGCCTCAGCCTCCCGAGTAGCTGGGATTATAGGCACATACCACCATGCCTGGCTAATTTTTTGTATTTTTAGTAGAGACGGGGTTTCACCATGTTAGCCAGGATGGTCTCTATCTCCTGACCTCGTGATCCGCCCGCCTCGACCTCCCAAAGTGCGGCGATTACAGGCGTGAGCCACCGCGTCTGGCCCTGTTTTGTTTTTTGAGACAAAAATAAACAGCCTGCTCTGTAGCCCAGGCTGGAGTACAGTGGCCTGAGTGCAGTGGCGTGATCTGGGCTCACTGCAACCTCCGCCTCCCAAGTTCAGGCGATTCTCCTGCCTCAGCCTCCCGAGTAGCTGGGATTATAGGCACATACCACCATGCCTGGCTAATTTTTTGTATTTTTAGTAGAGATGGGGCTTTGCCATTTTGGCCAGGCTGGTCTTGAACTCCTGGTCTCAACTGATCTCCCACCTCAACCTCCCAAAGTGCTAAGATTGCAGGTGTGAATCACTGCCTCCCGCCTATATTAGAGTTTAATGTTGCTTTGTAGCCTCATTGCTTGCCAGTTCCAGCCTGTATTAGAGTTTAAGGTTGCTTTGTAGCCTCATTGCTTGCCAGTTCCGCATACTTACCATACACTACAGTCAGACCTATGTTTTCTTTTTTAGGAATTTTATAACTTTATGGTTTAACATTTATATTCATAATCCATTTAAAAATTTTTATATAACATAGGAGATTTGTCGAGTTTCAGTTTTTTTGCCTATATTCTCATGAGGAGAAAGATACTATATTTACCCTATTTTTCCCCATTTAATTCCTAAATTAAACTTCCTAAAGTTTCAAGCTTTCTTTAGTGTGAAGAACTTCTTGTAGTCTTTAAGGGTGGGTCTGCTGGACACAAATTCTGTTTTCCTTTGTCCAAGAATGTCTTGATTTCCCCTGCATTCCTGAAAGGTATTTTCGCTGGCTATGGAATTCAGGGTTGACAATTATTTTTTTCCAGCATTTGAAATATGCTATTCATTTTCTTCTTCTGGCCTCTATGAAATGAGAAATCCACTGCCATTCAAGTAATTGTTCCCTTATAGGCAATCTCAGTACAGCTGCTTTCAAAACTTTTTTGTCTTTAGAAACTTGATTATATTTTGTCTACTCATATTTCTTTGAGTTTATTCTATTTGGGTTTTGTTTAGCTGCTTCAATCTGTAGGCTTATGCCTTTCACCAAAACTTGGGAATTTTTCATCTATTAATTCCTTGAATAGTTTTCAGCCCTATACTCTTTTTTTCTCTGCCCCTATGACTTTGATGACACAAATGCTAGATCTTTTATTTTGGTCCCTCAGGAAATACGTATAATATATTTCTTATAGATATATATATATTCTCTTTGTTGTTCACATTGGGGAAATTCTATTGATCTGTCTTCATATTCACTGAGTCTCCTTCTGTCATCTCTAACCTACTGTTAAATCCATTCAGTGAGGTGTTTTATTTCAGTTACTGCTTTTTTATTTTTAGTTTTATAATTTTCATTTGCTTTTTTTATACCTTGTTTCTTAGCTAAGATTTTTTTTTCCCCCAGGAGTATTTTAATTTCTTTTTAGAGCATTTTTATGATGGCTGCTTTAAAATCCTTTCCAGACAATTCTAACATCTGAGTTTTCTTGTTGTTGGTGTCTACTGATTGTCTTTTCTCATTCAACTTGTGATTTTGTGGTTCTTGATAAGTGATTCCATATTGTACCTTGAAGATTTTGGGTATTATGTTAGGAGATTCAGGATCCTATTTAAGTATTTTTTAGCTGGCATTTACCCTGTTTAGGCTTAGCATACAGATCCAGGCTCACTTTTATGGGCTGTGGTCCCACTGACAATTTAGTTTTTAGAGCCCTTGCAGTGTTACTCTGATAATGCTTTGTTTGTGTGCTACCCACATGAGAAAAATCTGTATTCTGCTTTTGTTGGATGAAGTGTTCTGTATGTGTCACTCTGATCAAGTTGACTGATAGTGCTATTCAGGTCATCCATGGCCTGAGTTTCTGCCTATTTGTTCTCTGAATGACTAAGAGGGGAGTATTGAAATCTCTAATTGTAGATTTATTTATTTATTTTTATTAGTTCTATCAGTTTTTGCCTCACGTATCTGAAACTCTGTTGTTGGGTGCATATACATTTAGGATTATTATACCTCCTTGGAGAATTGACCTCTTTTTCATTATGTAATATCCACTTTTATTTCTGATAATCTCTCTTGTTCTGAAGTCTGTTTTGTCTGAAATGAATACAGGTTCTCCAGCTTTCCTTTGATTGCTATTTGTATGATGTATCCTTCTCCATCTCTTTATTTTTGGTCTAAGTCTTTTTTTTTTTTTTTTTCCCAGACAGAGTCTCGCTCTGTCGCCCAGGCTGGAGTGCAGTGGCGCGCTCTCCACTAACTGCAAGCTCCGCCTCCCGGGTTCACGCCATTCTCCTGCCTCAGCCTCCCGTGTAGCTGGGACTACAGGCACCTGCCACTGCGCCCGGCTAATTTTTGTATTTTTAGTAGAGACGGGGTTTCACAGTGTTAGCCAGGATGGTCTCAATCTCCTGACCTCGTGATCCACCCGTCTCGGCCTCCCAAAGTGCTGGGATTACAGGCGTGAGCCACTGCGCCTGGCTAAAGTATACATTTTAAGATAATTTGAATCCATTATCAAATAATTTGCCATTTCATGTGTAGTGAAAGGACATTATAATAGTATATTCCTGTTTCCTCTTTCCCATTTGTCATTGTTTTCATATATTTTACTTAGGTGTTTGTATATGCAATAAACACCTAATACATTGTTACTTGGATTGCTTTATCTATTTTCTTTTTTAATGTATCTACTAGATTTTTTTTTTTTTTTTTGAGAGGGAATCTTTGGTCTGTTCCCCAGGCTGGAGTGCAGTGGTGCAATCTTGGCTCACTGCAACCTCTGCCTCCCAGGTTCAAGCAATTCTCCTGCCTCAGCCTTCTGAGTAGCTGAGATTACAGGCACTCGTCACCATGCCAGGCTAATTTTTGTATTTTTAGTAGAGATGGGGTTTCACCATGTTGGCCAGGCTGGTCTCAAACTCCGGACCTTGTGATTGCCTGCCTCGGCCTCCCAAAGTGCTGGGGTTACAGGTGTGAGCCACTGCGTCTGGCCGAAAATTTTTAATTGCATATGTGGCTCCTATTATACTTCTGTTGAGCAGTGCTGTTCTAAAACTCGAGCTATCATTTATATATCCCTACCTAACTTCTATCATTTGTTTTTCAACCCTGTTTTTGATCCTATTAAGTATAGCGTGTTCCATTGTGAACTCTTCCTATATGCTGAATCAAAAAGGTATTTCCTACTTTTTATTCCTGGTATCTAGACTGATGGATTTCTAGGCCATTCCACAGCTTTGGAGGAAATACTAGAGTAGGGTTGAGGTAGGAAGAGAAGTGTGATATAGTTTCTTAAGGCCCATGCAAATCATTTTTCCTGCTTTCCTGACATTTATTGTCTACACCAGTGTTTCCTAGTATGGTCTAGGGACTTTGTATTCATCACTCAGGAATCGAGGTGATGTTTATATACACACTGAACATAACTGCACTTGGCATTTATTGTCATGGCTTGTAATACTTTTAACTCAATCTCATCTTCCCATTAAGTTGTGAGGTTTTGTTTTGTTTTGAGACAGAGTCTCGCTCTGTTGCCCAGGCTGAAGTACAATGACACAATCTCGGCTCACTGCAACCTCTGCCTCCCAGGGTCAAGCAATTCTCCTGCCTCACTCTCTCCCAAGTAGCTGAGATTACAGGCACCCACCACCACGCCTAGCTAATTTATTGTATTTTTAATAGAGACAGGGTTTCACCATATTGGCCAGACTGGTCTCTAACTCCTGACCTCAGGTGATCCGCCTGCCTTGGCCTCCCAAAGTGCTGGGATTACAGGTGTGAGCCACTGTGCCTTGCCCTTTTTTCAGTCATTATGACTTTTATTTGTAGGTTTGGTTTTCAACATCTTTGCTGACTCACTTGGTTTACCCACGTGGAGTACCATCTAGTGGTAATAGAGAGTCACTTCATTCCACAAGGTTTAAATCTTGTCCTGTAAGATAACTTGGAATGCTATTATAGGAAAACTTACAAAGAGGGAAATTATCAATGAATTTTAAATGTATGTCTAACTAACATTAATTTTATATCAAGTTTATGTTATATTGTTCTATATGTATAATTTGTCACACCCCAATATAATTTTCTTTTAATTATTAGAAAGCTTTATAGCTAATTTAAACACAACATTTGTAATGTTCGTGATTTGTTTTATATACTAGGCAAGGGAAACTGCTTAATAACAGAATAAATGACTGATTGTCCAATTTAGGGACTAGACAAGAGGCTGTAGTAGATGCCCTGAAGTAACATTGCTTAGTAAGAGGAATAAAACAAGCAGACAGGCCGGGCGCGGTGGCTCAAGCCTGTAATCCCAGCACTTTGGGAGGCCGAGACGGGCGGATCACGAGGTCAGGAGATCGA
>NW_012115933.1:113379-113918 GCF_000951035.1 Colobus angolensis palliatus | reverse complement strand
CACTTCATTCCACAAGGTTTAAATCTTGTCCTGTAAGATAACTTGGAATGCTATTATAGGAAAACTTACAAAGAGGGAAATTATCAATGAATTTTTTTTTACTTTTCTCCAAGTACATTCAAACCTATTATTAAGTATTTAGGTTATTGTTCTGGTAACCAAAGGATACTTGATAGGTTTATGGATTTGCTTAAACTTAATACTTGCATGAGCCCTTTGTAACTTGGTTTTTTCTTTCTTTGCATTAGAAGGATTTTACTAACACTCTCAGGAAGTAGGTACAAAGAATTAAAAATTTTAATCTATATAAGCTGTTTTCACTAAAGGGAACTAGAGTTTGTATACAAATAGCTAATTTCAGATTTGCGATAGGAAATGTACAATATATGACCCTAGAGATCTTGTCATACCAGAAAGTAAGAAAGCTGTTAAAGATTTCTGAGGGGCTGGGCACAGTGGCTCAAGCCTGTAATCCCAGCACTTTGGGAGGCCGAGACGGGCAGATCACGAGGTCAGGAGATCGAGACCATCCTGGCTAA
>NW_012115933.1:105245-112769 GCF_000951035.1 Colobus angolensis palliatus | reverse complement strand
AAACAATATAGCATCCTAAAAAACAATATAGCATCCATCTGTCTTTCCATATCTTGGTTTAGCAGGGTAATGAAGAAAAGTTTTTCATTAGACTCTAAGCTAATAAAATGGAGAAGAAATGATAGAATATATCACCAGTATGTAACTCTTAATAAAATAACCCCTGTGGATATTAATGATGGCTTAAACCATTTGATCAAAAGCTGATGGGGAACTTTATAATTAATAGGCTAACCATACCTGAACTCACTGATAAATCTTAACATGAGAGACCCAGCAAAGCATTTTGTGTTTGCAGTACTACCTATGAAATATTCTTGCTAGAAAATTAAATCTGAATTAAATCAAGCCTTTAGGTCTAGCCAGTTTGTAGAAAATAAAGCATAGAAATGAAGTTGACCAAATCCAGAATTTGAGATGTTCAATAGGGTAAAGACCTCATGTCTTTTTTTTTTTTTTTTTTTTTTGAGACGGAGTCTCGCTCTGTCACCCAGGCTGGAGTGCAGTGGCCAGATCTCAGCTCACTGCAAGCTCCGCCTCCCGGGTTCACGCCATTCTCCTGCCTCAGCCTCCGGAGTAGCTGGGACTACAGGCGCCCGCCACCTTGCCCGGCTAGTTTTTTGTATTTTTAGTAGAGACAGGGTTTCACCGTGTTAGCCAGGATGGTCTCGATCTCCTGACCTCGTGATCCGCCCGTCTCGGCCTCCCAAAGTGCTAGGATTACAGGCTTGAGCCACCGCGCCCGGCCTAAGACCTCATGTCTTAAGCAACCAGTTTTTTTCCAAGGGAAAAAAGTAGGAGAAAAGATAACCTGTAGACCAAAAGAGACTTAAGACTAGAGGTCCTTAAGTTTGCCTGAGGCAGTCCTTGTTGAAGTTGTATTCGAATGATTATTAAGAATGGGACTTTTCACTCTAAAAGGTTTCCAATTTGGATGATAAATTATATAGTCACCAACTTAAGACCTATAAAACAAATCTAGTGGTGAATTCTGGTTCAAACAAAGCAATTGTAACAGACATTTGAGACAACTGGTGAAGTCTGAACATGGACTAGACATTTGATAAGAAGGAATCAGTGTTAACATTTTCAGATGTGATAGTGGTCTTACAGTGCTCTTACCTCTTAGAGATACATGCTGAAGTAAATGGATGAAATGATACAGGTTGTTTCAAAATAATCCTGGGTTTGTGGAGGAGTTAAGTGGCCAGTCCTGTTGGTAAATGTTTGTGCTCTACTTGTTGGTAAATGTTGAAGCTGGGTAATGAATACAAGGTGATTAATTATAGTGTTCTCTCTACTTTTGTATGTGTTTTAAAATCTTATTACTGAAGGCCAGGTGTGGTGGCTCATGCTTGTAATCTTTGGAGGCCAAGGTGGGCAGATTGCTTGACCCCAGGAGTTTGAGACCAGCTTGGGCAACATGGTGAAACCCCATCTCTTCAAAAAAATACATAAATTAGCCAGGCATGCCTCTAGTCCCAGCTACCTGGGAGGCTACCTGGCTTGAGCCTGGGAGGTCAAGGCTGTAGTGAGCCCTAGTCATGCCACTGCACTCCAGCCTGGGCAACAGAGTGAGACTTGTCTCAAAAAAAAAAAAAACTTATGGAAAAGGTAAGGGAAAATATGATATTGAATAAAACACTGGCAACTTTAATTTTAGTTATAAACACTTGTTTGCATCATTTACAGGTTGTAAACCAATGTTGTAAGGCTTCAAGTTCAGACATCACTGAGAAATCAAATGGACATAAGGCAGCTCATGAGAGGCAGCATAACATTTTTCTTGATCAGATGACTATTGATGAAGAAAAATTGATAGCACAAAATCTAGAACTTAATGAAACCATAAAAATTGGTTTGACTAAGCTCAATTGCTTTCTGGAACAGGATCTGAAACTGGATATCCCAACAGGTACTTTAAAAGAGAAATAGAATTGTTAAATTTTTTGAAGTTGAATTCAACTCTATGTAGTGTCAGATGTTCAGAAAAATTAGATCCTGCCATTGCCTGACAGGAATTTACCATCTCACTGTAATCAACTCAAAATGGGAAAACTGGAACCTTAAAATAGTTTTAATCAAGTATCATGATACAGGCGGTATCACAATTCAGTAAAATTTCACATACATTCAGGGAATTGACTTTGTTAATAGGGGATATTTTTAAAACAAATACAAACCAAGCACTGTTTGTAAAAGGACATTTTAATACCACAAATATTGGAGAGACATAACTAACTAAATCTAGTTTAATGCAAAGTTTACTACATTGTGCATTTTGTTCTGTGTTCCTCTCATTTTGTCAGACTATTGACATTTAGGAATCCCTGTTTTAAGAGATCAGGGATCACTGTGGACCACTGGCATTTAGGAATCAACATTTTGAGAGATCAGATATGTCAAAGATCATTGTAGGCTGTAATGATTCAGGGAGGTCTTCATGGAAGAGATGTAACAAGCTGTTTTTTTGTGTTTTTTTGTTTTTAGCAGCAAAACATTTAAATTTTATTGACAACAGAAATAATTTATAGCCCAACCCAGTACGCAAAAATGGTGGCTATGTCCCAGTGAGTTGATTTCATGACTCACTAATGAACTGTGACCCACAGATGGACGAATACATTGCAGGGTATTAAATGGCCTGGAGAATCATCAGAAAAGAACAGTCTTGCCTGTGCTTCCACAAACTGGGTGGCCAAGCAAACTGATAGTTCCAGAAGCACTCCATGTATATAACCCACATCCTCAAAACAATGCCTGGTGTCTCATAGAATCTGATGGACAAAACCTAAGTGACACCAAAAATCCTGACACAAAGGACTTTGAGAAACATAGTAAAGAAAGGAAAGCACACTAGCAGAAACTTCCAAAAGATTTTAATCAAGCTAAGCCACAGAATCAGTCCCGTATCTGCAATGAAGTGCTGCTTATGTATGAGAGACAGAAAAAGCTGGTGGCCGAAGTATATATTATTTCATTTATCTTATCCCTATAAATGGCATATTTTCTCGATTACAGCCTATTGCTACTTCACTTAGGGAAACTCATAGCTACAACTAGTACAATTTGCCTGATGAGATGAAATTCAGGGGAACAAACCAAAGGTAACAAATCCCCAAGTTACATGTCTTTCACAAACATACCTCTACCCAGTCAATAGAGGATTTATCAAAAGAAAGATTAATAGTGGAAAAATAAACTGAGGATTCTTTTCTCACCCTCATCACAAAGAATCTTAAGATTAAAAAGTTTTTAAACTAGTGAAGAGAAGGAAGAACAAGGAATACCTTTAATCTCTCCTTTTCATTTTAATTTCTTTTAGTTCAGCTTATGCAAGATTTTGTACCTTGTGAAAGAATTTAAGTTTACTGAATACAAAATACTGCTTAAGATTTAAAACAAAGCAAAATAAGTTGCTGAAGAGGGATCATTTGAGTTAAATACAGGGTTTTTTTTTTAAATCTGTAATTGATGTACATTTGATTTTAAGAAGACACTTTACATCAGGTCACCACAAAGCAGATTTACATACAACCATCAGTTGCAGAAAAACAAAGTTTCTTTTTGATCCAAACACAAAGAAAAACTTTGCGTTTTATTTTTTTATGATCTTTTCCTTGACCATAAAAAAAAAAAATTAAAAATGCAGTACTTTTCGAAGGTGAAGCTAGTAAGTTTGTAGAAGTGCAAAACACCAAAACACTTTAAGCAAAAACTTTTTTTTTTTTTTTTTTTTTAAGAAAAAGGCATGACTTCTCGTTTTCTGTTCTTGGTATAAATTTTAATCCTTTCCAGTAGAACCAAAACCTCCTGAACCCCTTTCGGTGTCATCCAAAGCTTGAATTTCTTCTATTTCTGGATAAAAAATCCATTCGCAAATGAGCTGTGCAGTTCAATCACCCTTTTTGACTTCAAACTTTTCTTTGCCAAAGTTAAACAGTACAACACCAACATTTCCTCTATAATCTTCATCTATGACACCAGCTCCTACATCAATAAAGTGTTTTGCAGCCAAGCCTGACCATGGAGCTACTCTTCCATAACACCCAGAAGGCAGCGCTATCTGAATGTCCGTTTTCACAAGAGCTTTCTCCATAGGTGGTATTGTGTAATCATAGGCACTGTACAGGCCGTAGCCCGCGGCCCACGCGGAGCCCTGGGTGGGGGCCGTGGCGTGCTTGGAGAGCCAGGCAAAGCAGAGCTGCATGCCGCCCTCCTCTGCAGGCCGGGGCCGCTTACTGGGTGAAATGGCGGGTGTCTTTCCAGAGCAGGGCATGGCAAAGCCAGAAGGTGAGCAAGGAGAGCCACAAGCTGTTTTACACAGCACAAATAATTGGGTTCTTCATTGGATTGTGGTGATGGTTGCATACCCTGTAAACTCACTAAAATCCACTGAACTGTCCACATAAAATGGGTGTTTTATGGTATGTCAATTATATCACAAAACTCTTTTTTTTTTTTAAATTTAAAAACCAATTGTTAAAAGGGGATGGTGCTACATAGAATGTTGGTTTATTTTTTCCCCAAGAGACCTGTAAGATTTACTGTCTACTTTTCAGTGAAGTTAGGAATGTAAATGTTGAGTGAAAAGGCAAGTACTTTTGTAAATTACGAGAGCATGAGCTCATTACAGATAAATATAACTGGACGCCTGATGCGATGGCTCATGCCTGTAATCCCAGCACTTTGGGAGGCCAAGGCAGGAGGATCGTTTGAACCCAGGAGTTCAAGACCAGCCTGGGCAACATAGTATATATATAACTGGTTAATATTTAACCACCACACCACATTTATAGTGAAATGATTACTCCTATCAAAGTAACCATGTTGGGAAATCTGCTCATTCCAATAATGCTGCCATTTTTTTCAGAACACTACAACTCCTTTTAGAGCTTATAACACATCTTTTATATATCCTCAGAGATGGTAAACTTCATGTTTTAGAGAGTAGGATGAATCTTGAAAATAGTAAAATCTGTTGTCAAATTAGAAAATATTGTTAGTTGCAAACAATGTCTGCCTGACAGGTAGCAAGACTGATCCTCTCATATGGCAATTATACTTTTATATTTTATATTTTTAGAAGACAAGATTGATTAGGAAGTTTTAGTACTTTTTAAAAATATTTACATCTCATACTTTAATTGTTACCTCTTATCTAATGTCCATTAAAGGTACGACACCACAGAGGAAAAATTATTTATACCCATCAACACTGGTAAGAACTGAACCACGTGAACATCTCCTTGATCAGTTGAAAAGGAAACAGCCTGAGCTGTTAATGATGCTAAACTCTTCAGAAAACAACAAAGAAGAGATAATTCCGGTAAATTTAAAGGATCATAATTTTATAATAGAACTCTCTTGTGAACTCTTGATGTGGTTGACTTCATGTGAGGAATTTTACTTTTCGCTCCTTAATCTTACCCTGCCTCTCATTAATGATAGGCCTAGCCCTTAGGCTTGTTTCTTTTAATCTTACTAGTTTTTAAATTATGCTAGTAGATGATAATTGCCAATATTTAATATTGTGCTTAGTAACATTGTTATATAGGAACCTCTACTCTCTATAAAAATATATTAGGAATTATTTTCATTAATTTGTAGACTTTCTAATAATTTTGTTGAGGTTTCACTTTCATATTATACCATGGGCATTGTGTTATATTCAAAGAAGAAAACTACCGTTACTCTTGCGATGACTTTTAAGCCCTTGGACTTAGTCACTCATCTAGTTTCTTCTTTTAGGATGTGGATGTAGAAAAGGCAGTTCTGGGGCAGTATACCGAAGAACCTCTAAGTCAGGAGCCATCTGTAGATGCCGGTGTGGATTGTTCATCAATTGGCGGGGTTCCATTTTTCCAGGTATATCATATCAGATAACCCTTCCATATCTGATGTAAGTCATTCATTTACTATTCAGTATAAAGGCATTATTTGTGGTGAGTAGAACAACAAAAACCTTTCAGTTATTCCTTAGGATGGCTTGTTAAGGCTTATGATTTGAATTATTTACAAAAATCTGATATTGATAAGGGGTTTTCTGTAGAATAAATGAAGGCAGAATTTGACTTAATCTACATCCTTAGCTGATAGTCTTTAGCTATTGTATTTATTCCTTTTCTGCTTCCTATATACTCGGACACTGAGAGCAGTCATTTCTCTTCCTTCTACCTTTGACATGTAAGTCTTGGAACCTATCTCTGCCCATAATCAGACTTTGAAGGCAAAGTGATTGAAAAGATTGAGAGACTGGAGACTGCTTAGGTTATATTAGTGATTTCCCCTGCCTGAGGCTCTTCTCTTGTAAACTGTTACCCCATGTTTCCTGAGCACCTTGCCTGCTCTAATCCAATGTAATTAAATCCTGTGACCTCTCCTACCCACTTTTTTTTTTTTTTTTTTGAGACTGAGTCACCCAGGCTGAAGTGGAGTGGCACAATCTCGGCTCACTCAGCCTCCACCTCCCGAGTTCAAGTGATTCTCCTGACTCAGCCTCCTGGGTAGCTAGGATCACAGGTGTACACCACCACACCTGGCTAATTTTTTTGTATTTTTAGTAGAGATAGGGTTTCACTATGTGGGCCAGGCTGGTCTCAAACTCCTGACCTCAAGTGATCCACCCTCCTTGGCCTCCCATAGTGCTGGGATTACAGGCGTGAGCCACTGTGCCCAACCCTCTACCCATTTTTTTTCTTTTCTTTTTTTTTTTTTGAGATGGAGTTTCGCTCTTGTTGCCCAGGCTGGAGTGCAATAGCGCAATCTTGGCTCACCGCAACCTCTGCCTCCTGGGTTCAAGCAATTCTCCTGCCTCAGCCTCCCAAGTAGCCAGGATTACAGGCATGCGCCACCATGCCTGGCTAATTTTGTATTTTTTTTTTTTTTTTTGTAGTAGAGACGGGGTTTCTCCATGTTGGTCAGGCTGGTCTTGAACTCCCAACCTAAGGTGATCCACCTGCCTTGGCCTCGGCCTCCCATAGTGCTGGGATTACAGGTGTGAGCCACTGCGCCTGGCCTCTCCTACCCACTTTTTAATGCTGTTGAGAACATAGTTGGTTTATGATTCATCTCAACATTGATGACTTGAGTACACAATAAATGTCACCAGCCCTTAATGTTCTCTATGGTTAAGTAAGTAGGAGGATTCCAATGAAATACAGTTTCCAAGTGAGGCTCTGTAAAGTGCTGGTATCTTTTCCTCGAGGTTCTTTTTCCTTGAAGGTACAAGCCTAGACCGGGTGTGTGAAGCAAAAATTTCCTTACGTAGGACATTGGTATCTATATTTATAGTTGAAGTACTACCTCTGAGATGCATATGCTTGTACCTTTCTTTTTTTAATATATGGAGAGGGTCTTGCTATGTTGGCCAGATTGGTCTCGAACTCTTGGCCTCAAGCAGCCGTCCCACCTCAGCCTCCCAAAGTGCTAGGATTACAGGCATGAACCACTGCGCCTGACTGCTTGTACCTGCTTTTGTTTTTGTTTTTGAGACGGAGTTTCACTCTTGTTGCCCAGGCTGGA
>NW_012115933.1:78581-104005 GCF_000951035.1 Colobus angolensis palliatus | reverse complement strand
GTCTCGATCTCCTGACCTCGTGATCCGCCCGTCTCGGCCTCCCAAAGTGCTGGGATTACAGGCTTGAGCCACCGCGCCTGGCCTTTATCCTTTTTTTCTATCTTATAAAGTTAGGAAAGGGGGAAGGATAAGAGAACCTGGTGACTACTTAATCCCTGGTCAGAAATTCTTTTATTATTATTACCTGTGGCATTTTGAATTAGGCTTGGTGATTCAGCTATGGCAAGGAAGTCCCTACAATACCAGAAAGGGTTTGGGATGGGGTTTTAGACCTTCAGCTGAAGTCCAGAAATGATCTTTTCCCTAGTAGCAGTGTGATATGGGGATTTTCTCTGGGTTTAAAACTTTAAAAGTTGGTTTATAATTTGTCTCAGCATTGATGACTGAGTGTACAATGAATGTCACCAGTCCATTAATGTTCTGTACGGGTAAGTAGGATTCCAATGAAATAGAATTTCCAAATGAGGAATATGAAATAGGTTTTACAAATAAAATATAATTTTTAAGAACTAAGCAAAACTGTTTTTAAGGTGTCCCATATACCAGTTTCTCTGCTTAAAACAGAACTGGCTTTTCTGCATGACAGCAAATCTTTGTTTCCTTAGAGCAGGGTTTCTTGACAGCAGTGCTATTGGCATTTTAAACTGGGTAATTCTTTGTTGTAATGGGCTTTCCTGTGGACTGTACTATGTCGGTACACAAGAAAAACAGTGTACTATGTAAATACTCAAAGTCAGTAGCACTCCCTGGTTGTAACATTAAAAAAGTCTCTAAACATTGCCAAACGTCCCTTGTGGGAGCAAAATTGCTCCCTGATGAGAACCACTACCCTGGAATAAAATCTGTAACTATGTCTTAGAAAATAACACAGAAAATTAATATTTCTTTCACTCTACTCCTTCCATTAGTGATCAAATAAAGAAGGTTCTACTTGCCAAATTGTTGGCTCAAACTTGTGCTAAACCTTTTCTGGTTTTCTACACTTAAGTTTTCTTGCTTATAACCCAGAGAATTTTGAAAATAGAGTGTAGTTAATGTGTATTAAATGTTACTTTATATTGACTTAATTTCCCCCCCTTAAATCCACAGCATAAAAAATCACATGGAAAAGACAAAGAAAACAGAGGCATTAACACACTGGAGAGGTCTAAAGTGGAAGAAACTACAGAGCACTTGGTGACAAAGAGCAGATTACCTCTGCGAGCCCAGATCAACCTTTAATTCACTTGGGGGTTAGCAATTTTATTTTTAAAGAAAACTTAAAAATAAAACCTGAAACCCCAGAACTTGAGCCTTGTGTATAGATTTTAAAAGAATATATATATCAGCCGGGTGCGGTGGCTCATGCCTGTAATCCCAGCACTTTGGGAGGCTGAGGCAGGTGGATTGCTTGAGCCCAGGAGTTTGAGACCAGCCTGGCCAACATGGCAAAACCTCGTCTGTATTGAAAATTAGTCGGGTGTGGTGGCATACTCCTGTAATCCCAGCTACTAGGGAGGCTGAGGCACGAGAATCACTTGAACCCAGGAAGCAGGGGTTGCGTTGAGCCGAGATCACACCACTACACTCCAGCCTGGGCAACAGAGCAAAACTCGGTCTCAAAAACAAAATTTAAAAAAGATATAAGGCAGTACTGTAAATTTAGTTGAATTTTGATATCTACCCATTTTCTGTCATCCCTATAGTTCACTTTGTATTAAATTGGGTTTCATATGGGATTTGCAATGTAAATACATATTTCTAGTTTTCATATAAAGTAGTTCTTTCATAACAAATGAAAAGTATTTTTTCTTGTATAGTATTAAGTAATGAATATATAAGAACTGTACTCTTCTAGGCTTGAGCTTACATAGGTAAATATCACCAACACCTGGCCTTAGAAAGGACCATCTCATGTTTTTTCTTGCTATGACTTGTGTATTTTCTTGCCTCCTCCCTAGACTTCCCTATTTCGCTTTCTCCTCGGCTCACTTTTTCCCTTTTTATTTTTCACCAAACCATTTGTAAAGCCACAAAAGCTATCCTTTCTTATTTTCGGTAGCCAGAATTTTATCTAGAAATCTTTTAGCACCTTTTTAGTGATTTATTTCTAAAATCACTGTCAACAATAAATCTAATCCTAGTTGTATCCCTTCTTTCAATATTTTTCACTTGTTGCCCCAAATGTGAAAGCATTTCATTCCTTTAAGAGGCCTAACTCATTCACCCTGACAGAGTTCACAAAAAGCCCACTTCTCTAGAATATAAATTGCTATTATAGGAGACCACCTAGATGTCTGACTGATGGCTCTGTGCCCACACTCCAAGACCTGTGTCTTTTGGAGAAGATCACAATGATTTAAGGACTTTCTGAAACTTCCAATTATGTCTATAATTTATATTCTTTTGTTTACATGATGAAACTTTTTGTTGTTCCTTGTTTGTATATAATAAAATATGTATATGTATCTTTTTCTTGATTCAAATCTTAACCCTTAGAAGGACTCTGGTATTTTTGATCTGGCAACCATATTTCTGGAAGTTGAGATGTTTCAGCTTGAAGAACTAAAGCACTAAGAAGGAATATGTACAAAGAATAAATTTTGTGCCCACAATGAGTTTAGTGTGTAAAGTTTAGAGACATTTGACTTTGATAGCTAGATTAAACCAAACCCTATTGAAGAATTAGAATATATGCTCCTTCAAGAAACTAAATTGATCTTGTAGAATTATCTTAATAAAATAATGGCTATAATTTCTCTGCAAAATCAGATGTCAGCGTAAGCTGTGGATAATATCTAATAAACTGCCCTCAGTGAATCCATGGTTAATAAATGTGGTTTCTACATTAACCTGCTTGCTCCATTATTTCTTCTCTGGCAATGGGTATGTTTAGAGAGCTAGGCAAGCTGCATTCACATTCCCAAAATAAACTATGCAGGTACCACCAAAGAAGAAGGAGCCTAGTAAACATGCAAGGTTTTAGTTGCACTCCAAGGGACTATCCTACGTGCAAGGTTAGTGAGAAATAGGCCCTCACACAGCCTGAAGTCCAGTTTTAAGTCATCTCATTCCATGACTGTTTAAAAGTTATCTGAGAATGCTGATGCAACTAATTTCACTGCCTCACAGAAGCAAAAATCTCCAGAGAATTTTAACATCCAGAGCCATAAATTAGCTCTACCAATTTTCATACACAATGTCGGGCCCTCAGAATAACCAAGAGTAGCATCAGCAAAAATGGCCAAGTAGGTAGCTTCAAGGACCTTTTCCTCCACAGAAACATTGAAAAATCAAGCAAAAACATTCAGAAACAACTTTGTCAGAACCCAGGAAAATAGTTTACAGCACTAAGCATTTGCTGAATCAAGAAAAAGGCAACCTAAAAAGAGAAGGGAAGCTTGGCAGTGTTTTACTTGCCCTTTCCCCATTCTCAGCTTTGCAACAGTCTTGAAGACACACAGACCATATTCTCAGCGTGGGGTCCTGGTCCTGGTTTCTAGGGAGAAGAGAGATTTTTTTTTTTTTTTGGAGACAGAGTCTCACTCTCACAGAGGCCAGAGTGCAAACTGGCATGATCTTGGCTCACTGCAACCTCCCAGGTTCAAGCAATTCGTGCCTCAGCCTCCCAAGTAGCTGGGACCACAGGCACACACCACGACACCCGGCGAATTTTTGTACTTTTAGTAGAGACGGAGTTTCACCATGTTGACCAGGCTGGTCTCACACTCCTGACCCCAGGTGATCCACCCTTTTCCGCCTCCCAAAGTGCTTGGATTATAGGCGTGAGCCACTGCACCCAGCCCCAGAGATCTTATTCTTGAAAGATTATGTTTGTTCTGACCAGTCTGGCAGCTTCAAGGACTGACACAAGGCATCTGCATTTGTTTCATCTAACTCAGAACTCAATCAGGGTTGGAAAGAAAGTGGCAGGTTTGTCTCTAAATATTGTAAGACGAACAACCCGCTGCCACCTGAGGCAAAAAATTACAGTTTAGGTAAACAAAGGAATGCCTAAAGCCTGAGAGGAAAGCAGCAGAGAGAATTTCTTAGAGAAATGAGGTTATTCAAAAGCACCCATGTATATTGGGGGATTTAGAAAGCCATGCACATTCCCAGGTCAGTCTGCACATTCAAACCTGAGACGACCCCAAGATTTCATGTCTGGCTGATGTGCAGGCTCAGTGCAAGCAGGAAGTAAAGGCTAAGGCCAATTTAAAATGGCCCAGATAGACACTGAAGGTGTGTCCCAACACAGCCAATCAGCAAAAACAGGGTTTTTTTCTTCCTTTGTTAATTTTTGGGGCAACCAGTTTTCAAAGAAATCTCAACACACTGGCTGAACACAAGCAAAAGGAAGACGCCTTACAGACCACGTAAGTCAAAGAACAGAAACTTTACAAAAACAGGTCAGAGAAGTCACTAGGACTGGGTGCTGTGGCTCACGCCTGTAGTCTCAGTACTTTGGGAGGCCAAAGTGGGAGGATCACTTGAGTCCAGGAGTTCGAGACCTGCCCGAGCAACATAGTGAGAGCTCGTCTCTATAAAACAAATTTCTCTTTTTAATTAGTTGGGCATGGTGGCATACGCCTATAGTCCCAACCACCTGGGAGGCTGAGGTGGAAGGATCAGTCGAGCCCAGGGATTTGAGGCTGCAGTGAGCTATGATTGTGCCACTGCATTCCAGCCTCGGGAACAGAGCGAGACCTTGTCTCTAAATATATGTAAATCACTAAACAAACCACTACAACCCAGAGCAAGTAACAAAAACCCTGAGGAGTGAAGAATCTGGTTTCCAGAGTTACCGCATGATAGTAAAGTAATATTCAGCTTCCAATAAAAAACTGTGAAGCATGCAAAGAAAGTATAGCCCACTTACAGAAAAAATTAGACTATCTGAGGAAGCATAGACATTGGACTTGAAGACAAAATTTGTAAATCAACTGTCTCAAAAGTGCTCAAAGAGCTAAGGGAATACAGGGAAACAATGTCCCATAGAGATTATCAAAGGAATTATAAAAAGGAACCATAAAAATTAGCTGAAAGGTACAATAAAAAAGGGGGGATAATCACTGAATGGTTCTAATAGCAGATATGGCCAGACAGTAGAAAGAATCAGTGAAGCTAAAGGTAGATCAGTTGAAATTACCCATCTGAGGAGCAGAAGAACAAAGGAAAGAAGCAATTTAAGAGGCCTGTGGGTTACCACCAAGCATACCAACCTTTGCAAAGTAGGAGTTTGAGAAGGAGAGAAGAGAGAAAGGGGCAGAAAGAATATTTGAAGAAATAACAGCCCCAAACACCTCACATTTGTGAAAACACTTGAATGTACCCATCCAAGAAGTTTGTAGAACTCCAAATAGGATAAGCCAGGAGAGATCCATGTCAAGACATACATAAACTGTCCAAAACTGAAGAGAGGATCTTGGAAGCAGTAAGACAGTGGCCATCAGAGAAAAGCAAATCCAAATCACAGTGAGATACCACTTCACATCCAGAAGGATGGCTATAACAAAAAAATACAGAAAAAACAAAGTGTTGTTGGGGATGCTGGAAAATGGGAACCTTTTTGTTTTCTGAGATGGAGTTCGTTCTGTCGGCCAGGCTGGAGTGCAGTGGCTCTGTCTCAGCTCACTGCCACCCCTCCCCTCTGGGTTCCAGTGATTCTCCTGCCTCAGCCTCTGGAGTAGCTGGGATTACAGGTGCCCATCATCACACCCAGCTAATTTTTTTTCTGGCTAATTTTTATATTTTTAGTAGAGATGGGGTTTCACCATGTTGCCCAGGTTAGTCTTGAACTCCTGATCTCAAGTGATCCACCTGTCTTGGCCTCCCAAAGTACTAAGATTTCAGGCATGAGAGACCCCACCCAGCCTGAAAATCGGAACCTTGTACATTGTTCATGGGAATGTAAAATGGTTCAGTCACTGTAGAGAAAGAATTTGGTGGTTCCTGAAAAAGATAAAGAGAATTACCATATAGCCCAGCAATTCCATTCCTAGCTGTCTGCCCAAGAAAAAACATGCATCCACAAAAATTTATACACAGATGCTATAGTAGCACTACTCACAGTGACCCAGTGGTGTAAACAACCCATCAGTATATGAATGTTTAAACAAAATGTATTATATACATATGATAGATTACTCAGCTATAAAAATGAAGTACAGATACATGCTACCATATGGATAAACATCGAAAACACTATGCTAAGTGAAAGAAGTAAGACACAAAAATTCACATATTCTATGATTCTAGTTTTATGAAATATCCAGAATAGGTAAATTCATAGAATCAGCAGACTGGTGGTGGTTAAATCTGGTGTGAGGAGGGGAATGAAGAGTGACTGCTTAATGGGTATGGGATTTTCTTCTGGGGTGTTGGAAATATGTTGAAACTAGCCTGTAATCCCAGCACTTTGGGAGGCCGAGGCGGGCGGATCACGAGGTCAGCAGATCGAGACCATCCTGGCTAACACGGTGAAACCCCGTCTCTACTAAAAATACAAGAAAATTAGCCGGGCGTGGTGGCGGGCGCCTATAGTCCCAGCTACTCCAGAGGCTGAGGCAGGAGAATGGTGTGAACCCCCGGGAGGCGGAGCTTGCAGTGAGCTGAGATCCAGCCACTGCATTCCAGCCTGGGCGACAGAGTGAGACTTCAAAAAAAAAAAAAAAAAAGAAAGTAGATCATGATTAATTCATGATGTATCTTATAAGCCTTTGGGCAATAACTAGGCAACATTTTTAATGGATATAAAACAGATTCATAAAAGTACTCAGTTAACTTTAGAATTACAGAAAATGAGGAAAAGGGGACAAAGAATAAAGAAAACAAACAGAAAAGAAGTAGCAAATGGATATATTTAAGCCCAATAACCACATTAAATGAAGTGGTTTAAATAAACGAATTAAAAGGTCATCAGATTGGATAAAAAGTAATTATAATCTATCTATAAGAAGCCCACTTCAAATAGAAAAGCTACATACAGATTAAGAAGAAAAGGATGGGAAAAGATATACAAACCCTCATCAAAGCTGGAGTGTCTATATTACTACCAAAGTTGACTTTAGAATAAGGAATGTCACCAAGGATAATGAGGAACATTACATAATGATATTTTAATGAACATCTTAAATAACAGAACTAGAGAGAAAATCAATAAAGATATTGAAAACCTGACAGCTCTGTCAACCAACTTGACCTAATGAATGTTTACAGAACAATACACCCAACAATAGGAGAATATATTATTTGTGAAGTGCTTGAAACATTCAAACAATATGAACTATTGAGTCATTAAAAAACAACTCCACAAGTTTTAAAGAATTGAAATCATACAAGTATGAAGTCAATACATACAACTTGAAGTCAATAATACATACAACTTGAAGTCAATCCAAGTCATACAATTTGAAGTCAATAATACATAGCTGGAAAATCCCCAACTATGTATTATTGACTTCAAGTTTAACTCAATTTTAAGTCAAGTTTAATTCCCCAAATATTTCCAAATATTTGGAAATTAAACAATACAATTCTAAACCCACTGATCAAAGAGGAAGTCACATGTAAAATTAGAAAATGTTAAATGGTGGCTTGTGCCTATAATACCAGCTACTCTGGAGGCTGAGGCAGGAGGATCTCTTCAGGTCAGGAGTGTGAGAGCAGCCTGGGCAACATAGCAAGACCCCATCTCTACAAAACAAAAGAAAATAAAAAATTTGGCCAGGTGCAGTGGCTCACGCCTTTCATCCAACACTTTGGGAGTCAAATGCAGGCAGATCACTTGAGCTCAGGAGTTCAAAACCAGCCTAAGCAACCTGGTGGGGCCCCCATCTCTACTAAAAATAGAAAAAATTAGCTGGGTGTGGTGGAGCATGCCTTTATTCCCAGCTACTTGGGGAGGCTGAGGTGGGAGGATGGCTTGAGCCCAGGAGGCAGAGGTGGCAGTGAGCCGAGATTGGCATTCTGGCCTGAGTGATGGAGTGAGATCCCATCTCAAAAAAAAAAAAAAAAAAATTAGCTGAGTGTGGTGACACACACCTGTAGTCCCAGCTGAGGCTAAGACAGGAGGATCACTTGAGCTCAGAGTTTGAAGCTGTGGTGAGCTATGCTTGTGTCACTGGACTCCAGCCTGGGAGACAGAGCAGGACTCTAGGAAAAAAGAAAAAATTATATAAAATATATGTATATTATACAATATATAATATGTGTGTTATATATATGTAGGTATGTACATACATGTATGTTTGCATATGTACATATATGTATACATAATATATATACATATATACATATATGTATGTAGGTATAATTATATGATATATGTAGGTATGTACAACTATAAATTTCTTTCTAAGCACTGCTTTAGTTACATCCCATAAATTTTAGTATGTTGTATATTTGTTTCTTTCCTCTCATAGTATTATGTAATATCCTTTGTGACTTTTTCTTTAACCAACAGGTTATTTAGGAGTGTGTTGTCTAATTTCCTCATATGTGTGAACTTCTCAAATGTCCTTCTGTTGTTTATTTCTAATTTTGTTCCATTATAGTGGGAGAAAAATACTTTGTATTACTGCAATCAATTTAAATGTATTGAGATTTGTTTTATGGCCTAACATACGGTCTATCCTGGAAATGTTCCATCCCCACTTGAGAAAAATGTATCTTATACTGTTGTTCGGTGGAATGTTCTACAAAAATCTGTTAGGTCTAATTGGATTACAGTATTGTTCAAGTCTTTTATTACTCTCTTGATCTTCTGCCTATTTGTTTTATTAGTAAAAGTGGCATATTTGGCCGGGCGCAGCGGCTCATGCCTGTAATCCCAGCACTTTGCGAAGCCAAGGTGTGCGAATCAAGAGGTCAGGAGATCCAGACCATCCTGGCTAATACAGTGAAACCCTGTCTCTACTAAAAATATAAAAAAATTAGCCGAGCTTGGTGGCGGGCGCCTGTAGTCCCAGCTACTCAGGAGGCTGAGGCAGGAGAATGGCGTGAACCGGGGAGGCAGAGCTTGCAGTGAGCCGAGATGGCACCACTGCACTCCAGCCTGGGGACACAGCGAGACTCTGTCTCAAAAAAAAAAAAAAAAAAAAAGTGGCATATTTAAGTCCCCAACTGTTATTTTTTAATTGTCTCTTTCTCTCTTCAATTCTGTTATTTTTTGTTTCATGTATTTTGGGGTTCTGTTGTTAATTACATATGTTTGTAGTTAAGCCTTGCTAATAAACTGATACTTTTATCATTAAAATATGTCCCTTTTTATAACACTTTTTGCCTTAAAATCCATTTTGTGGGATATTAGAATAGCCACCTCAGGTCTCTTCGAGTTACTGTATGCATGGTGTAGCTTTTGCCATCTTTTTTTTTTTTTCTTGAGACGGAGTCTCACTTGTCACCCAGGCTGGAGTGCAATGGTGTGGTCTCTGCTCACTGCAACCTCTGCCTATCGGGTTCAAGCAATTCTCCTGCCTCATCCGCCTGAGTAGCTGCGACTACAGGCTCATGCCACCACACCCGGCTAATTTTTGTATTTTTAGTAGAGATGAGGTTTCACTATGTTGGCCAGGCTGGTCTCGAACTCCTGACCTCGTGATCTGCCCGCCTTGGCCTCCCAATGTGCTGGGATTACAGGCATGAGCCACTGCACGCAGCCGCCAACCTTTTACTTTCAATATATTCATGTCTTTGAATCTAGTGTGTTACTTGTAAGACAACATATAGTTGAATCATTTTTTAAATCTATTTTGCCATTCTCTTACTTTTGACTGGAGTGTTTAATCAATTTCACGTCATTACTATTAAGGAAGGAATTACGTCTGCCATTTTGCTATGTTCTCTATATGTCTTATGTCATTTTTCCTTTCTGTGTTCCATTATTCTCCTCTTTTGTATTAAATAGATATTTTCTAATATACTATTTTAATTCCTTTGTCATTTCATTTTTTTACCATGTATATTTTTGAGTCATTTCCTTTGTTGTTTTGAAGATTACAATTAACAACTTAATTTAACGATCTAGTTTACGTTACTACCAACTTAATATCAATAGTATACAAAATCTAGCTCCTACGTAGCTCTGTTCCCTTCCCCTTCTTTGCAATGTTGTCATAATTACATCTTCATACATTGTGTGCCTATCAGCACAGGTTTATAATTATAACTTTATGCAGTAGTCTTTAAAATCATTTAAAAGAAAAAAAGAATTATAAGGAAAAATATATTAATATGGTCTTTTATGTTTATCTATTTAGTTTCCTTTACCAGTGCTCTTTATTTCTTCATGTGGTCTCAAATTACTGTCTAGTGTTCCTTCATTTCAACTTGATGAACCCCCTTTAGTATTTCTTGTGTGACAGGTTTGCTAATGACAAATTGTCTCAGTTTTGTTTATCCGGGAATACTTAAATTTTGCTTCATCTTTGAAGGTTGGTTTTGCTGGATATAAAATTCTTGGTTGACAGTCTTTTTCAGCACTTTGAATGTCATCCCATGGCTTTCTGGCCTCCATGGTTACTGATAAGAAGTCAGCTGTTAATCATGTGAAGGAGCTCTTCTAAATGATTAATTGCATTTCTCTTTCTTCAAGGACAGTTTGATTATGATGATGTGTATAAGTGTGGATCTTTTTAAGTTTGTCTTAGTTGGAGTTCACTGAGCTTCTTGGATATGGAGATAAATGTTTTTCAACAAATTTGTTTTTCAGCAAAAAATACTTTTCAGCAAATTGTTTCTTCAAATATTATTTCTGTCCTTTTCTATTCTCTTCTACTAGGATTCTCATTATGTATATGTTGGTAGACTTGATAATGTCCTGCAGGTCTCTGATGTTGTATTCATTTTTATTTATCCTTCTTCCTGTCTGTTCCTCAGACTAGACAATCACAACTGACTTTTCTTCAATTTTTCTTCAAATGACTTTTTTAAGAACTTCAAGATATCTCTTGCATGAACTTGTAGGTTTTGTTTGTGAGTTATCGTTGACTCTAAAGGAACACCTCATTGCAGAAACAGGAATCAGGTCTAGGAGTTTTACTGTCAAGCCATAGAAATAGGCCTGACAGTAGGCCTTGAGCCATTTGATATATTCTTCACTGATAATTCTGGTGTTCCTAGAGATCCAATGGATCCAAAAGGACTTTTGCTGATTCTTGGTTTTTGCTTAATCACATTTGCTTGTGAGTCCCTCTAGTGAATTTTTAATTTCAGTTATTGTGTTTTTTAACTTTTTTTTTTTTTGAGATGGAGTCTCGCTCTGTCACCCAGGCTGAAGTGCAGCGGTGACATCTCAGCTCACTGCAAGCTCCGCCTTCCGGGTTCACGCCATTCTCCTCCCTCAGCCTCCTGAGTAGCTGGGACTATAGGCACCTGCCACCAAGCCCGGCTAATTTTTTGTATTTATTTATTTATTTTTTAGTAGAGATGGGGTTTCACCATTGTTAGCTAGAATTGTCTCCATCCCCTGACCTCGTGAAGCCTGCCTCGGCCTCCCAAAGTGCTGGGATTATAGGCATGAGCCACTGTGCCCGGCCACTTTTTAACATTTTTAAAAACATGATTTCCTTTAATGCTTTGAACACATTTAAAATATCCTCAAGGATAGTTTCTATAGATTGCTATTTTCCTGTGTAAGAACAATACTTTATTTCTTTGCTTGTCTCATAATTTTATACAGAAAGCTGACATTTCTTTTTTGTTGTTATTGTTTGAGACAGAGTGTCACTATTGCCTAGGCTGGAGTGCACTGTTGCGATCTCAGCTCACTGCAACCTCTACCTCCCAGACTTAAGTAGTTCTCATGCCTCAGTTTCCCAAGTAACTAGTACTAAAGGCGTGTGCCACTACGCCTGGCTAATTTTTGTATTTTTAGTAGAGATGAGGTTTCACCATGTTGGCCAGGCTGGCATCAACCTCCTGACCTCAAATGACCCGCTTGCCTCAGCCTCTCAAAGTGCTGGGATTACAGGCGTGAACTATCATGCTGGGCCAAAAACTGACATTTCTAATAATACAATGCGACTACTCTGGAAATCAAACTATTTCCACTTCTAACGACTTGTTGATGTTGGGGTTTTTTTAGTGGCTTTTCCAGATGAATCTGTGAAGTATGTCTTCTTTCTCACTAAATTCTCTGCTCACTTGGCTTAGTGGTCAGCTAGTGATTAGATAGTTACTTAAATGACTGAATCTGTTTACCCTCCCAGCCATTTCCAAGAGGCTCTGTGTATGTTTGTGTTGGGGCACCCTTCACACTCAGGCAGGCATTTAAAAATGCTGACAGCTTTTGCTATTTTTTTTTTTTTGCAGTGCTTCAAGGTCAGCCAGATGTTGTGTTAGAACTTCAGACCTTCTTAGGTCTTTCCCGGGCATGTGGACAGATTTGAGCATGCACATAGCCCATGCATGTGCGTGGCCTTCTAGAGTCCCATGAATATGTCAGCAGTTTTTGTTTTGTTTTGTTTTGTTTCATTTTTTGAGATGGAGCTTAGCTCTTGTTGCCCAGGCTGGAGTGCAGTGGCGCAATCTCAGCTCACTGCAACCTCCGCCTCCTGGGTTCGAGTGATTCTCCTACCTCAGCCTCCCGAGTAGCTGGGATTACAGGCGCCCACTACCATGCCTGGCTAATTTTTGTATTTTTAGTAGAGATAGGGTTTCACTATGTAGGTCAGGCTAGTCTCCAACTCCTGACCTCAGGTGATCCGCCTGCCCCAGCCTCCCAAAGTGCTGGATTACAGGCATGAACCACTGCACCCAGCCCCTAATTTTTCTATTTTTAGTAGAGACGGGGTTTCATCATGTTGGCCAGGATGGTTTCAAACTCCTTACCTCAGGTAATCTGCCTGTCTCAGCCTCCCAAAGTGCTGGGATTACAGTTGTGCAGTATGTCAGCAGTTTTGAAAGCCTCCTATGGACACCTCATTCCTCAGCTCTTTTTTTGATTTTTTTTTGGCTGGGGTGGGGGGCAGCTTGTTTGCCTCAACTGTTACCACTACCTTAGTTAGCTGCATGTTAGCCATGCTACTGATTATTTTCAACAAATGTCCCAGGTGAAAAGCTATTCTCACTGAGCATGGTCTGAGTTGGGTCAAATAAAGGCAAACATTTGTTTTTTAATTTTATTTATTTATTTTTTTATTATACTTTAAGTTCTAGGGTACATGTGCACAACGTGCAGGTTTGTTACATACGTACACATGTGCCATGTTGGTGTGCTGCACCCATTAACTAGTCATTTACATTTATTTTATTTTCTTTAGAGACAGAGTCTTGCTCTATCACCCAGGTTGGAGTGCAGTGGTGTGACCATAGCTCACTGAAGCCTCGAACTCCTGGGCTCAAGCAATTCCCCTGCTTCAGCCTCCCAAGTCGCTGAGACTATAGGTGTGTGCCACCATGCCTAATTTTTTTTTATTTGTTGTAGGGGCAGTGTCTTACTCTGTTGCCCAGGCTGGTCTTGAATGCCTAGCCTCACACAATCCTTCCACCTCAGCCTCCCAAAGTAATGGGATTATAGGCATTAGCCACTGTGGCTGGCCAAGGCAAGTCTTGTGAATGAGGATTTCCAGGGAATTGTCAGACAGGCCAAATAAGGACAGGTTTCAAATAATGCTATT
The DNA here is from genome assembly GCF_000951035.1 of Colobus angolensis palliatus. Classification (NCBI taxonomy): domain Eukaryota; kingdom Metazoa; phylum Chordata; class Mammalia; order Primates; family Cercopithecidae; genus Colobus; species Colobus angolensis. The sequence continues at coordinate 90,407 of NW_012115933.1, read as the reverse complement.
TTGGGGATCTCCAAACCCATTTTGTCCTAACAAGTGGCTGCTAGGCTACTGGTCTTCACTATGATTGTAGAACTGTTGGTTTTGAAGACTAATGAGGAGTTAAGGAGAGTGTTGAGAATAAGGCAAGTTAAAACACCACAAAGCTCACCATTCTTACTGAGATACAGCCTTTAAAAAAAAAGAAAAAAGTTCCTTGGGTTACTGCAAAGCTTTGGTTAATTTCAGAATTCTGAAAATTTTTATTTTACAAGTTATCTCAATATTCTCACTGCTTTTATGGAGGAATAGGTTTTCAGAGGCCCTTACTCCACCATTCCTACTGACCTCACCTCATTCAGTAATTTGAAGGCATCATGCCATTGTCTGCTTCATTTTTTCTGTTGCAAAATCATAGTCAGTTTAATTATTGTTCCTATGAAAATAATCTTTTTCTCCTTGGTTACTTTTTTTTTTCTTGGAGACAGGGTCTGGCTCTGTCACTCAGGCTGGAATGCAATGGCACGATTTCAGCTCACTCCAACCTCCATCTCCCGGGCTCAAGCCATCCTCCCACCTCAGCCTCCTGAGCAGCTAAGAATATAGTCATGCGTGACCATGCTCAGTTAGTTTTTGTATTTGTAGTAGAGACAGGGTTTTGCCATGTTGCCCAGGCTGGTCTTGATCTCCTGAGCTCAAAGCAATCCACCTGCCTCTGCTCTTTGGTTACTTTTAAGATATTTCTTTATCTTTGGTTTTTAGCAGTTTTGCTATGATATACCTCAGTGTGACTTTGTATGTATCCTGTTTAGGGTTTATACAGTGCTATAGACCTAATTGTGTCTCCCCACCCCCCAGTCCACATATTGAAGCCCTAACTCTCAATGTGAATGTATTTGGAAATAGGGCCTATAAGGAGTGAATTAAGGTTTAATGCAGTCTTGAGGGTGGGGTTCTGATACTACAGAATATATCCTTGTAGAGAAATACCAGAGAGGGCCCTTCCCCCACTATATCCCACTCTGCCATGTGAGAACACAGTGAAAAAGCACCATCTGCAACCCAGGAAGTGAGCTCTCACCAGAACCCAACTGTGCTGGCACCCTGATCCGAGACTTCCAGCCTCCACAATTTGAAAACATTTCTGTTCAAGCCACCCATTCTGGCTAGGTGTGGTGGCTCACACCTGTAATCCCAGAACTTTGGGAGGCCAAGCCAGGAGGATCACCTGAGGTCAGGACTTCGAGACCAGTCTGGCTAACGTGGTGAAACTACGTCTCTACTAAAAATACAAAAATTAGCCAGGCGTGATAACACTCACCTGTAGTCTCAGCTACTTGGGAGGCTGAGGCATGAGAATGGCATGAATCTGGGAGGTGGAGGTTGCAGTGAGCCGAGATTGCACCACTGCGCTCCAGACTGAGCAAAACTCCATCTAAAAAAGAAAAAAAAGAAGCCACCCATTCTACGGTATTTTATGGCAGCATGAGCTGACTAATACATAGCACTTCAGTCCCATTCTTTTTTTCCGAGACGCCAGTTACATGTATGTTAGACTTCTTTACCATAACCTCTTTATGTTTCTCATCCTTTTGCCTACCCATGCCTTAGTAACAGATGACCCTTAAGTAATGCAGGGGTTGGGGGTGCTGTCCCACCCCATGCAGTTGAAAATTTGTGTATAACTTTTTTTTTTTTTTTCGAAGACAGAGTCTTGCTTTGTCGCCAGGCTGGAGCTCAGTGGGATGATCTCAGCTCACTGCAACCTCTACCTCCTGGGTTCAGGGTTCAAGCGATTCTCCTGCCTCAGCCTCCCGAGTAGCTGGGATTACAGGCACGCGCTACCGCACCGGCCTTGTATAACTTTTCACTCCCCTAGAACTCAGCTATGAATAGCTTACTGTTGACTGGAAGCCTTACTGATAACATAAACAGTCCATTAACACATATTTTGTATATGTATTATATACTGTACTCTTACAATAAGTAAGTTAGAGGGAATAAAATGTTATTTAAAAAGGCATGAGGAAAATATATTTACTATTAAGTGAAAGTGGATCATCATAAAGGTATTTGTCTTTATTGTCTTCATGCTGAGGAGGAGGAAAAGGATGAAGAGGAAGAAGAGGAGGGGGAGGAGGAGGAGGAAGGGTTGGTCTTGCTGTCTTAGGAGCAGCAGAAGTGGAAGAAATCTATGTATAAGTGGATCCACACGGTTCAAGCCCATGTTGTTCAAGGGTCAACTGTAACTATTTTCTTACAGCTATCACCCAGTCTTTTTCTCTTTTTAACTGACTAGTCAGTAAGTAAACCCATCCCCTGTTCACAATTTTTTGCATTTTTCAATTCTAGAATTTCCATCCAATTACTTTTTATAGTTTTCAGCCAAAGTACTCCATCTTGTCTTTAAAGTTTTTGAAAATTCAATTTTTAAAAATTTTGTTTGGGCTGGGCATGGTGGCTCATGCCTATAATCCCTGCACTTTGGGAGGCCGAGGTGGAAGGATTGCTTGAGGCCAGGAGTTCAAGACCAGCCTGGGCAACATAGGGAGACTTTTTGTCTCTACAAAAATTTAAAAAATTATACCAGTGTGGTGACATGCACCTGTAGTCCTAGCTACTTGGGAGGCTGAGGCGGGAGGATCATCTGAGCCCAAGAGTTGAAGCTGCAGTGAGATATAATCACACCACTGCATGCCAGCCTAGATACAGAGCAAGATCCTGTCTCAAAATCTTGTTTTACAACTCCATTAGCTGTATGGTGCTTTTTTTTTTCACTGTTATAATAACTTTAATTTAACTTGCATTTTACAGAAGTCTAGGAACGGTTTTAAAAAAGCACCTCCTTACCCCATATCATGTTTCTTTGACAGGTGTTAAAGGAGACAATGAGTATGTCAACAGCTTGAGCATCAGCGTCTTGCAAGGACTTCAGATCAATCAACAACTCGCCAAAACTCTTGGCAGCTTTTTTAATCTTGTTTTTAATACAACGGTACATCCACTCTGATGGCAAACCTGTCCAGCCACATCTCCACAACACACTTTGCAAAATCAGTGATTAGCAAATTACTTAGCTTTGGCACGGAGCTTTGCTCGCCTGCCCATGACAGCCTGGAAGCCGGTTTTGATGCTGGCAACAGAACATCTAGAATGACAAGTTTCACACTGTAGGAAATAGAGTCACGTGTCCTTCTGCAGGATTGTGTACAGTAATTGGCACATGTGACAAGTGACATATTCCTTGATATATCTTCTCAAGGCATTTTCTGTTTCTGTTGGAATCTTCTTTTGATTACAAGTTGATTATTACCAGCTATAGAACTACTTGTACCCAATTCAGCCAACAGAAATGCAAGGAGATGTTTGGGCTGACGATGTAATAGTTTACAGATATGTGTAAAGTTGACAAAAGAAATTTTCTTGGTTCCTAGTCAGATGAACTGTGGAGGTTTCATGACAAATTTCCTTTTCTCCCCAGCAACCATATCCGGATTCTTTTCCCTCGTGATGTCGAACACTCGATTCAGTAGCTCCTCATACGTGTAGTCTCTTTCTGAGCCTGCCCAAGCAGGGCCTATCTGATTACTGAATGAGATACCATCATCTTTTTTGCTGTCTTCATCTTCTAGAGCTTCATCTTTCTCTAGTATTTCATCCTCATCTGGGAACTTGACCTTCTTTTTCTTCTTTTTATTGCCAAGCATAATGTCAAGGTTATCCTCTGGTTCAGTTAGTTCTTGAACATCACTTTTTTTTTTTTTTTGAGACAGAGTCTCTCTGTGTCACCCAGGCTGGAGTGCAGTGACATGATCTCGACTCACTGTAACCTCCGCCTCCCAGGTTCAAGCAGTTCTCTGCCTCAGCCTCCCGTGTAGCTGGGACTACAGGTCACCATGCATGGCTAATTTTTGTATTTTTAGTAGAGATGGGGTTTCACCATGTTGGTTAGGCTGGTCTCCAACGCCCGACCTTAGGTGATCCACCGGCCTCAGCCTCCCAAAGTGCTGGGATTACAGGCGTGAGCCACTCCGCCTGGCTTGAACATCACTTTCAATCTTAAGATCCTTTACGCTTTATTCAGCTTCATCAGTATCAAACATCTTTTTAGTTTTTTTCTTCTTTTTCTTTTGATTAAAGAAGTTCAAGTCATCTAGATCACCAGAAGCATCTTTTTCCCTAGTGCCCTCTTCATCAGCTTCCAAATCTTTGTCCTCATTTGGCTCTGGCTCCACTTCTTTTGTTTCTGAAGGCTGGTTTTCTCTGTTTGGGTATCCCCTTCCTCATCTAACATAAAAGGCTTCTTTTTCTTCTTTTTCTTTTTGCTCATAGTAGGATCAAAAATCATCTCCTCCCCAGACATGGCTGCGGCTCAAGTGTGCTTGGCACGGACAGGAAGTCAGACTGGTGAGCCCCAGGCCCCAGCGGCAGCGCTGCTCCTGCCGGTACCTCTCCCACCACCGCACTGGTGCTTTTTTTTTTAATTTTTTTTATTGTCTGTCTTTTCTCTTGGTTTTGGATCAAGAGCTATCTCCTTGTATGCCAGATTCTTTCTTTTCTTTTTTTCTTTTTTTTTTCTGAGACGGAGTCTTGCTCTATTGCCCAGGCTGGAGTGCAATGGCAGGATCTCGGCTCACTGCAATCTTTGCCTCCTGATTTCAAGCGATTCTCTTGACTCAGCCTCCCGAGTAGCCGGGACTACAGGGCGCCCGCCACCACGCCCAGCTAATTTTTTATATTTTTAGTAGAGACGGTGTTTCGCCGTGTTAGCCAGGATGGTCTCGATTTCCTAACCTTGTGATCCACCCGCCTCAGCCTCCCAAAGTGGTGGGATTATAGGCGTCAGCCACTGCACCCCGCCTGTATACCAGGTTCTTTTTTTAAGGAGTGTAAACAGCTGTATTTTATGGGTGCACAATGTTTTTAAAATTGTAACATTTAAAAACTTTGTCATATCTGCTAATTAATTCTACAAACAATATTGATGTCTCTTTGATATATGATAGGACACTATTTGTTTTCTTTCAAAAATTTTTTTAATAATAATAAAAAGACTATTGGCTGCGCGCAGTGGCTCACGCCTGTAATCCCAGCATTTTGGGAGGCCAAGGCAGGCAGTCACCTGTGGTCAGGAGTTCGAGACCAGCCTGGCCAACGTGGTGAAACCCCATCTCCATTAAAAATTTAAAAAGTAGCCGGACATGGTGGCAGACACTTGTAATCCCAGCTACTTGGGAGGCTGAGGCAGGAGAATTGCTTGAACCTGAGTAGCGGAGATTGCAGTGAGCTGAGATCGCCCTATTACACTCCAGCCTGGGCGACAAGAGCAAAACTTCGTCTCAAAAAAAAAAAAAAAGAAGAAGAACCTAATAACAGTACACTTTCAATTATTCTCTTTAATCTTTTCTATGATTGCTTTTATTTTATTTATAAATGTACAATAAACCCACAATACATTCCACTATATTTCTTTTTGAAAGTCAATAATTTTTAGAGATCAAAAATAAAAGTAAAAAGTTTTTATATGTAATTTTAGTCATATCCAGAAATCTCCATTTTTTGTGTGTAGATTTCTTTGCTTTGTGTGTAATACCAGATTCTGTGCTATCATATTCCTCTTGCTTAAAGAACTTCCTTTTTTTTTGAGGCAAGTTCTTGCTTTGTCACCCAGGCTAGAGTGCAGTGGCACAATCAAAGCTCACTGCAGCCTCTACCTTTTGGGCTCAAGCAGTCCTCCCACCCCAGCCTCCCAAGGAGCTGGGACTACAGGTGTGCACCACCATGCCTGGCTAATTCTTTCCTCTTTTTTTTGTAGAGACAAGGTCTCACTATATTGCCCAGACTGGTCTCAAACTCCTGGGCTCAAGTGATCCACCTTGGCCTCCCAAAGTGCTGGGATTATAGACGGGAATGACCACGCCTGGCCTAAGAACTCCTTTTAACATTTCTTTTCTTTCTTTCTTTTCTTTTTTTTTTTTTTTTGAGATGGAGTTTCACTTTCACTCTTGTTGCCCAGGCTGGAGTGCAATGGTGCGATTTCGGCTCACCACAACCTCTGCCTCCCGGATTCAAGTGATTCTCCTGCCTCAGCCTCCCGAGTAGCTGGGATTACAGGCATGCACCACCACGCCTGGCTAATTTTTGTATTTTTGGTACAGACGGGCTTCTCTATGTTGGTCAGGCTGGTCTTGAACTCCCGACCACAGGTGATCCACCCGCCTCAGCCTCCCAAAGTGCTGGGATTACAGGCGGGAGCCACCATGCCTGGCCAATATTTCTTATAGTACAGGACTGTTGGTAATAAATTGTTAGGTTTGTTTTCTAAGGAAGTATTTATTTTGCCTTCGTTTTTGAAAAGTATTTTCATTGAGTATAGAACTCTGGTTAAAAGTGGGTTTTTTCAATATTTTTTAAATGTCACTTTATTGTCTTCTGGTTTGCACAGTTTCTAATGAAAAACCTGGTATAATTATTATCTTCATTCCTCTGCATTTAACGTGCCTTCTGTTTTTGGTTGTCTTCAAAGTGTTCTCTTTCTGGTTTTCAGTAGTGTGGCAGGGGGCTAGGTTGCTAGAGGGTGTTTCTTTTCTTTTGAGACAAGCATCTTGCTCTGTTGCTCAGGCTGGAGTACAGTGGTGTGATTACAGCTCACTGCAGCCTCGAACTCCTGGGTGGGAGTTGACTCCTGGGCAGGAGTCACTACAGGGCAGCAAATGTTGAGATTTCACAGGGGCCTCTCTGGAAACCTCGCCCTCAAGGCCCCGGCTTGTCTTAAAGAGCTCTGAAATGCCTCTGCGATCATCCTTCCTTTGCCTTAATAAACGGAACCTGGTTTTCCTCTATTCCTACTAATCTCTTTAGCAAATTGTTGCTTGGCCATGGCCTTGGTTTGCTCTCCTGAAGATGCCTTTTCACTCTTTACCAGGCCAGGCTGTGAATTTTCTAAATCTTTCTTCTCTGCTTCCCTTTTAGTGATAAATTCAATCTTTAAATTATTTCTCATCAGGCCTAGTGCGGTGGCTCACGCCTGTAATCCTAGCACTTTGGGAAGCTGAGGTAGGTGGATCACTTGAAGCCAGGAGTTCGAGACCATCCTGGCCAACATGGTGAAACCCTATCTCTACTAAAATTACAAAAATTAGCCAGGCGTGGTGCTGCACGCCAGTAATCTCAGCTACTCAGGAGGCTGAGGCAGGAGAATCGCTTGAACCCGGGAGGTTCAAGTGAGCTGAGCTGAGATGGCGCCACAGCACTCTAGCTTGAGCGACAGAACCAGACTCCATCTCAAAAAAGAAAAAGAAAGAAATGAAATTAATTATTTCTCATCAGTTCCTTGGTGGGAGTAAAAAAATTCTTTCTATCCTGTCATATCTTACTACATGCAGTTAAAAGTAGCCACAAAGCTCCTTCAATATTTTGCATCTTAGAGATTTTTCCAGGAGATATTCTATTTATTTTTTATTGTTGTTTATTTTTTTGAGATGGAGTTTCGCTCTTGTCACCCAGGTTGGAGTGCAATGGCACAATCTTGGCTCACTGCAACCTCCACCTCCTGGGTTCAAGCGATTCTCCCGCCTCAGTCTCACAATTAGCTGGGATTACAGGTGTACATTACCACTCCTGGCTAATTTTTTTGTATTATTAGTAGAGACAGGGTTTCACCATGTTGGCCAGACTGGTCTTGAACTCCTGACCTCAGGTGATCCACCTGCCACGGCCTCCGAAAGGGCTGGGATTACACGCATGAGCCACCGTGCCCAGCCCAGATATTCTATTAATAGTTCATCACACTCAAGTTCTGCCTTCCACAAAGCCCTAGGACATGGACGAAATTCCATCAAGTTCTTTGCAACGGTGTAAGAAGGATGGTCTTTACTCCAGTTTGCAATATCTTATTCCTCATTTCTATCTGAGACCCCATCAGAATGGCCTTCATTGTCCATATTTCTTCGTTTCTTTTTTTGAGACAGAGTCTCACTCTGTCTCCCAGGCTGGAGTGCAGTGGTGTGATCTGGATTTACTGCAACCTCCGCCTCCCAGGTTTAAGCGATTCTCCTGCCTCAGCCTCTCGAGTAGCTGGGATTACAGGCACACACCACCACGCCCGGCTGATTTTTGTATTTTTAGTAGAGACAGGGTTTCACCATATTGGTAAGGCTGGTCTCGAACTTCTGACCTCAGGTGATCCACACACCTTGGGCTCCCAAAGTGTTGGGATTACAGGCGTGAGCCACTGCGCCTGGACTACTGTCCATATTTCTATGAACATTCTAAGCAACATCACTCTAGTAATCTCTAGGAAGGTCCAAACTTTGCCAACAGCTTTTCTCTTCTTCGGAGCCTTCTTGAGAATTGCCTTTAGTGCTCCACTCATGGCAGTCTAGGTGTTTTCTAGCCTGCTCTTCCAAATTCTTCCAGCCTCTATGCATTACCCATTTCCAAACTTGCTTCCACATTTTCAGCCATTTGTCATAGCATCAGCCCTGCTTCTTGGTACCAGTTTTCTGTCTTGGTCCATTTTGTGCTGCTATAACAGAATATCTGAAGACTAAGTAACTTATAAAGAAAAAATGTATTTAGCTCCCAAAATTCCGAGTTCTGGAGCCTGGAAAGTCCAATATGAAGGCTCCAGCATCTAATGAGGGCTTTCCTGCTGCATCATCCCATGGTGGAAGATGAGATAGTGGCAAAGGATAAGAGAGGGCTGGCTCGATTTTATAACAAACCCACTATCTCGACAATGAACCCACTCCCATAATAACAACCTTAATCCATTCATGAGGGCAGATCATTCATGACCTAATCACTTTTTACACATCCCATCTCTCAACACTGTTGCATTAGGGGATTACATTTACAACACAAAACTTTGTGGGATATATTCAACTCATAGCATTTGCATAATTTATGAAGTTAAAAAATCAATCAACCAAAAAATTGTTTGCCCTTAAACATGGGAGAAGGAAAGATGGGCTGAGCTAAGGTTTTTGGGTTTTTTGTTTGTTTTTGTTTTCATAGAGATGGGGTTTCACCATGTTGCCCAGGTTAGTCTTGAACTTCTGAGCTCAAAAGATGCTCCTGCTTCAGCCTCCCAGATTGCTGGGATTACAGGCATGAGCCACCATGCCTGGCCTGAACTACTTTTTCCTACAGCTATTTTTCTGCCACCAGGCAAAATTTATTCGACTCTCCTCAAACAGAAGGAAGTAGAGAACTTACTGGGTCAGGCATAGCACTAAACATTTTAAAACCATATGATATGAGTGTGATTATTAGCCAGCCTTTTTTAAAAAGGCTAAACTCAAAACAAAACAATAAAAAAACACACCCTGAGAAAGAGTAAATGCCTTGCCGAACGTCACAGAGTTAGGAAGTTTAGAGAAAAGTCCATACTTTTAACTACTGGGTAACACTACCCTCTATATTCAGGAATATATATAAACACTGTACAAAAAATTCAGTTGCTAAGCAAAGGTAAGAAGATGAGACTATTGTCCATGTGATATTTGGCACATTGCCACACTAGGGACTAGAGAATCTAGAGTATTAGATTCATTGAATTTCCAGCTCTTGAATCTTCATGTTATAGATTCATTATAATTAAATCCACTACAATAACACCAACAAAAATCAGATAGTCTGGAGCTTTTCAGGACATTCATTTACCAATACCATTATAACAAAGCTCCTTGAGGGCAGGAGCCTTGTCCTATTAATATTTATATTCTCCACTAGATATTTATATCTAGTACGATAGACCCTGGGTAAATTTCTAACCGAAAACCTCCCTATAGTAACAGATTTCCAAAATCCAGACAAGGCACATTTATTTCAAGCAATATTTGCTAGAGAAATGCTCTATTTTACCATAAAAGAATTAGAAGAGCCCCTTGGGCTACTTTTCTCCATTATCATTATTGTAGTTGTCATTGGTATTATTATTATCACCATGGCAACTATCATTTATTAAGTGCTTACTCTATGCTAGTGATTTACTGCAACAACTCATTTTATCATCGCAATACCATTATGAGAAAGATATTACCATCCCTATGCTACCTAAAGGACACTGGGGCTCAAGAAACTAATCAGGCTGGGCTTGGTGGCACACACTTGTAATCCCAGCACTTCAGGAGGCTGAGGCGGGCAGATCTCAAGGTCAGGAGTTCAAGATCAGCCTGACCAATACAGTGAAACCCCATCTCTACTAAAAAATACAAAAATTAGCCAGGCGTGGTAGGGCACACCTGTAGTCCCAGCTACTTGGGAGGCTGAGGTGAGAGGATTTCTTGATCCCAGGAATGCAGTGAGCCAAGATCGCGCCACTGCACTCCAGCCTGGGCGACAAAGCGAGACTCCGTCTCAAAAAAAAAAAAAAAAAAAAAGGCCGGGCGCGGTGGCTCAAGCCTGTAATCCCAGCACTTTGGGAGGCCGAGACGGGTGGATCACGAGGTCAGGAGATCGAGACCATCCTGGCTAACACGGTGAAACCCCGTCTCTACTAAAAAATACAAAAAACTAGCCGGGCGAGGTGGTGGGCGCCTGTAGTCCCAGCTACACGGGAGGCTGAGGCAGGAGAATGGCGTAAACCCGGGAGGCGGAGCTTGCAGTGAGCCGAGATCGCGCCACTGCACTCCAGCCTGGGCGACAAAGCGAGACTCCGTCTCAAAAAAAAAAAAAAAAAAAAGACAAAACTAATCGAAGCACACAGTTAAATTGGTGGGACTTGAATTCAAAATCATGTTTGCATGTGACCCATTATTGGGTATATTCTCAAATAAATATAACTCATTCTACCATAAAGATGCATGCACTTGCATGTTCATTGCAGCACTGTTCACAATAGCAAAGGCAAGGAATCAATCCAAATGTCCATCCAAAGTAGACTGGAAAAAGAAAATGTGGTACATATACACCATGGAATAGTACACAGCCATAACAAGGAATGAGATTATGTTCTCTGCAGCAACATGGATGGTGATGGAAGCCATTAACCTAAGCAAACTAATGCAGGATCAGAAAACCAACCACCACACGTTCTCGCTTATAAGTAGGAGCTGAACATTGAGATAAAGAAGGGAGCAATAGATGCCAGGGTCTAACTGAAGGTGGAGGGTGAGGACTGAAAAACTACCTAAAGGGTACTATGCTCATTACTTGGGTGACAAAATAATATGTACACCAAACCCTTGCAACATGCAATTTATCTGTAGAACCAACCTGTACATGTACCCCTGAAACTAAAAGTTTTAAACAATCATGTTTATTTGACTCCACTCATGCAGCTTTTCAAAAATACCTATTGCGCACCTACTATATGCCAGACGCTTTTTAGAAACCGGGTTCAAAATTCAAAAAGTACAAAAGTGGCAGCATAAAGCCACTTCCCATCTCATTCTCCCCTGCCTCTCTCCACCACTGTGTCTACACCACCAACCAGCTTCCTTCTTTTGAGCAACCAATGTTATCAGTTTCTGGTGACGCCTGTAACTTCAGTCAGGGAGTTCCTTTTTGGGTCAAACCTTGGCATGGGCAATCTCTCCTACCACTCCCACACCTCTCCGAATGACCTCAGACTTCTTCAATAAGCCAATCTTTTTTTTTTTTTTTTTTTTTTTGAGATGGAGTCTTGCTCTATCACCCAGCCTGGAGTGCAGTGGCACGATCTCAGCTCACCACAACCTCTGCCTCCCGGGTTCAAACCATTCTCCTGCCTCAGCCTCCCGAGTAGCTGGGATTACAGGCACGCGCTACTGCACCGGCCTTGTATAACTTTTCACTCCCCTAGAACTCAGCTATGAATAGCTTACTGTTGACTGGAAGCCTTACTGATAACATAAACAGTCCATT
>NW_012115933.1:74696-77856 GCF_000951035.1 Colobus angolensis palliatus | reverse complement strand
CCCAGCTAATTTTTGTATTTTGAGTAGAGACGAGGTTTCACCATGTTGGCCAGGTTGGTCTTGAACTCCTGACCTTGTGATCCACCCACCTCGGCCTCCCAAAGTGCTGGGATTACATGCATGAGCCACCGTGCCTGGCCAGCGATAAGCCAATCTTAAATAATTCAGTGTTTCAGGCCCATTTCTCGTCTGGGGGAAACATGTGTCTCGGGAAGCCAGTTTATGTTTGAAATGAGATGAAGTCCTTGTGGAACGGGAGGGTGAGTTCCTGTAGGTTAATTCACAATGTCTTTACCATGAAGCCTGTTTTTCTAGGAGGTGGCCATCCTCAGCTCTCATAGATCCCCACACTTAGAAAGTCCACACTGCTTCCCTTCCACCTCTGTCTGAACCGAGCTCTCTCTGACACTGGCAGCCCTGCAGAACACGGGTCTTGCGACTTCTTTGTGGGCCTGGCATCATGACATTTGTTGTCTTTTCCTTTTCTCAGTGTGGAATCTTTACAGTGCTCCTTAAAGTGAAGGATGGTGGAATTTTGTGGCCATAAGATCTGAGACGACATTGTGAAAATTTTAAAATCAGGAACAGAATTTGGACTGGCTTTCAGGTTTTCTAATAGACTTTGAGATCTCTGGCAGTAAGTCCCTCTTCCCCTACTTTCTCGGTGGTGATTAGAAGGGCACCTGGTTGGTGAAAAACATGCAAATTAAAAGGCACAGGATCAAGAGGAGCAGGCTGTTCCTCTTGAATAGAGGTGTCCATGGTCCAGACAGCATGAGTCCTGGTTTATCATTGAGATTAATAGTACTGGCCAGGTGTGCTGGCTCATACCTGTAATCCCAGCACTTTGAGAGGCTGAGGCTGGCGGATCACCTGAGGTCGAGAATTTGAGACTAGCCTGACCAATATGGTGAAACCCCATCTCTACTAAAAATAAAAAATTAGCCGGGCTGTGGTGGCATGCGCCTGTAATCCCAGCTACTCAGGAGGCTGAGACAGGAGAATTGCTTGAACCTGGGAGTCAGAGGTTGCAGTGAGCCGAGATCATGCCACTGCACTCCAGCCTGGGCAACAGAGAGAGATCCTGTCTCAAGAAACAAAAAACGGCCAGGCGAGGTGACTTGCGCTTTAATCCCAGCACTTTGGGAGGCTGAGGCTGGCGGATCACCTGAGGTCAGGAGTTTGAGACCAGCCTGGCCAACATGGTGAAACTCCGTCTCTACTAAAAATACAAAAATTAGCCAGGCATGGTGGTGGGCATCTGTAATCCCAGCTACTCTGGAGGCTGAGGCAGGAGAATCACTCGAACCCGGGAGGTGGAGGTGCAGTGAGCTAAGATCATGCCACTGCACTCCAGCCTGAGCACTCCAACAAAACTGAAACTCCGTCCCCCCACAAAAAAAGATGTCGACAGTACTTTCTCAGGGCTTGTTGCCTAGGAGTTTGGCTGTATATCTACAGATTTAGATTATATGTAGAAATCTCACTTCTGATATTGTAACCCTCGTTTAAAATTATTATAGGGTACATTACTGGCTTTCATATGATATCCTTTCATCGTCTAAAAAAAAACTACGTAGAGGCTGGGTGTGGTGGCTCACACCTGTAATCCCAGCATTTTGGGAAGTTGAGGCAGGCCAATCACTTGAGGACAGGAGTTTGAGACCAGCCTGGCCAACATGATGAAACCCCATCTCGACTAAAAATACAAAAATGAGCTGGGCATGGTGGCACAGGCCTGTAGTCCCAGCTACTCGGGAGGCTGAGGCACAAGAATCACTTGAGCCTGGGAGGCGGAGGTTGCAGTGAGCTGAGATCACGCCACTGCACTCTAGCCTGGGTGACAGAGGGAGACTCTGTCTCAAAAAAAAAAAAAAAAAAAAGAAGAAGAAAAAAAGTTTTATTAAAGCTATTCACAAAGCTGTGTAACAACCACCACAATAACTGTTAGAACATTTTCATCACTCCAGAAAGAAACCCTGTATCCACCAGCAGTCACCCTTCATTTATCCCCAACCTCCTCAGCCTTGGCAAACACTACTCCACTTTTCATTTCTACAGATTTGCCTATTCTGAACATCTCATATACAGCAGGGGTGTCCAATCTTTTGGCTTCCCTGGGCCACACTGGAAGAAGAACTATCTTGGACCCCATTAAATACACTAACGATTGCTGATGAGCTGGAAAAAAAAAAAAAAAAAAAAAATCACAAAAAATCTCATCATGTTTTAAGGAAGTTTCCGAATCTGTGATGGTCTGCATTCAAAGCCATCCTGGGCCACATGCGACCCATGGGCCGTGGGCTGGACAAGCTTGAAAGATACATACAATATGTGGGCTTTTGCATCTGACTTCTTTTGAAAATAAATCTTTTCAAAGTTCATCCATGTATCAGATGTATCTTTTTATTACCAAATAATATTCCCTTGTATGGATATACCACTTTGAACATATCCATTCATCATTTGAGGGACATTTGGGTTGTTTCCACTTTTTGGCTATTATAAATAATTCTGTTGTGAACATTTGTGAACAAGTTTTTGTGTGGACATATGTTTTCATTTTGTGGGAATATACCCAAGAATAGAATCATTGGGTCATGTGGTAACATTATGTTGAAACTTTTCAGGCATTGCCAGACTGCTTTTCCAAGCTGCTGCCTCATTTTACATTGCAATTAGCAAAGCATGGGGTTCCAAATCTCCACATCCTCACCAACACTTGTGTTTTTAAAATTATTATAGCTATCCTAGTGGATGCGAAGTGGCAACTCATTGTGGTTTTGATTTGCATTTCCCTGATGACTAATGATGTTGAACATCTTTTCATGTGCTTATTGGCTATTTGTATATCTTCTTTGGAGAAATATCTATTCAGACCTTTAGCCCATTTAAAGAACTGGGTGCTCTTTTTATTATTGAATTCTTCATCACTTTTAAATTGAGCAGTTACCTAAAGCTCTACCTAAAGCTCCATGGTCAGTAAAATTCACCTACATGACAGTGGTATGTGATGCACCTTGTAGTATGTAAAATGTGGAAAAAGGCTAGGTGTGGTGGCTCATGCATGTAATCCCAGCACTTTGGGAGGCTGAGACTGGTGGATCACCTGAGGCCAGGTGTTCAAGACTAGCCTGGCCAACATGGCAAAACCCCATCT
>NW_012115933.1:67493-74581 GCF_000951035.1 Colobus angolensis palliatus | reverse complement strand
AAAAAAAAAAAAAAAAATTGGAAAAAGAACATCACTGAAGCAATGTCATGATGCCTACTGCTTATGTATTTCAGGGCTCTGATTCCATTTATGATGTGGATGAGGCATTTCTATTTGATCAGATTAGTATTTTGTAAGTTAGTAAACCACTAAAGCACTAATTAGATTTTGTCAAATATTTGAAAAATATATGATTTGATATGAAATTCAATAAATGCTTTAGTCATCCCAACAGTTGAAGATAAAACTTACTGTAAGTATAAATAGAACCAAGTTGTTATAATAAAATCCACTGATGCTTTCAAGCTATAGCTAACTTGAATTTTTACCTCTACATATATTTATTAAGTTGCAAAATGTTTACCTAAATTCCTTCTAGATAAATTACAAGAAACTTTTTACAAATTTGGTCTTTTGCACAACAGCAATGGCTAAAATAAATGGGGCCAAATTTTTGGAGAAAGTCTTGTTTAATTCAGAATATAATTAAAATCTCATGTAGCTTTATTGGTTTTAGTATCCAGCAGAGAAAAAATATTGAAACTCCAAGAGATTTTGAATTAAATAGCTACAACAGTTTTGTTTTATTAGTTCTGACTGTGTGAAAAAAAATCATAAGGACAACTTTGGAAAAATCTAGTTCTTTTAGGGCCCCAAATGACTTTTAAAACAATAAAACAAACTATAAAACGTACACAAGTGATATTAAAAATTATGTAGTTCAATAAATGTGACATTCACAAATGTGGTTGTAATTTTTTTTTTAACTTTAGCTAAGTGAACATGGATCTGACGATTAGATGTAGAAAAGGTAGTGTTATATAGCTTAACAGAATTAAGTGCTTCAGTTTGCCAGTGAGAATTATGTAGCTGAGTTGGAATGTTTTACCAATGCCTTCTCAGATCTCCATCTACTTCCCAGGATCTGTGGCTAAATCAAAGAAAGAGAGGATGCTTCCTTTATTAGTGATTATTTAATAATTCTATGCTAGTGATTATTTCCCTAGCATTTTAATATATATTTTTAGAAGATTTGTAGATTTAGATCTTTTGGCTGGTGGCTGAATCATGCACAGAATAAACCAGTACCACAAACTCATACTATTTCTGAAGATGGGGAATAAAGGCTGGCTAGTGATTTACTGTGAAAGCACTAAATGAATTGGAGTCATCATCTGTTACTTGCGGAGTAGAAGGGGCAGAAAAAAGGAGAACAAAAAAATAAGGGGGAAACATTTTGTGAGAAAAATAATAAGCACAGTTTTCTGCTTAGTTTACTGAGGTCCCAATCTTTGAAGACCCAAACATAACTTGTGAAGGTAGGTTTGAACTTCAGATAATAACTGTTCTTTCTTGGTCCCCAGAGCTTGTCTCTGTCCTTGGAACACAGAAGAGCACGTTGAATTCATCAGGCCATTCGTGAGAATGATGACTGGTGGAGATGGCATAACATTGGAGCTGACCCACAGAGGGATCAATGATTCCCAAATAACCCTTCACTGATAGTTTCCAGGGGCAAGGCACTACCTGAAATTGTATGCAGTCTTCACAAATTATTCAAAACATTTTGCCTTTAAAAAAATGGATGGTAGGCCGGCCACGGTGGCTCACACCTGTAATCCCAGCACTTTGGGAGGCCGAGATGGGAGGATCATGAGGTCTGGAGATCGAGACCATCCTGGCTAATACGGTGAAACCCCATCTCTACTAAAAATACAAAAGAATTAGCCAGGCGTGGTGGCAGGCGCCCGTAGTCCCAGCTATTTGGGAGGCGAGGCAGGAGAATGGCGTGAACCCAGAAGGCAGAGCTTGCAGTGAGCCAAGATGGTGCCACTGCAGTCCAGCCTGGGCGACAGAGCGAGACTCCATCACAAAAAAAAAAAAAAAAAAGGGATGGTAAAAAGGAATTTGAGATTTAAAAAAAGAAATGGTGTTTTCATTTTTTTCTCATTTTTACATTGAAACTTTCAAATCTGTAGGAATTACGGTAATTTAATTACTATGTGTAATTATAAAAAAGCTAAAATTAGAGTACAACAAATACGTGTATACCCTGAAATTATAGTAAAACAAATGCCTGTGTACTCTTCGCCTAAATTCAACCAATTAATAATTCTCGATACAGGCATACCTCATTTTATTGTGCTTCACTTTATTGTGCTTTGCAGATTGTGCTGTTTTTTACAAATTGAAGGTTTGTGACACCCCTGCATCCAGCAAGTCTATTGGCACCATTTTCCCAAGAATATGTGCCCATTTCATGTCTTTGTGTAACATTTGGGTAATTCTTGTAATATTTATTATGATATCTGTAATGATGATCTGTGATCAGTGATCTTTGATGTTACTGCTGTAATCGTTTTGGGGCACCACAAACTGCACCCATATAAGATGACTAACTTAATAAATGTCGTGTGTTCTGACTGTCCTACGGACAGGCTGTTCCCCAGTCTCTTTCCTTCTCTCCTTGGGCCTCCTTATTCCTTCAGAGACAACAATATTGAAATTGGGCAAATTAATAACCCTACAATAGCCCCTAAGTGTTCAAGGGAAAGCAAGAATCGCATGTTTCTTTCAATCAAAAGCAAGAAATGATTAAGCTCAGCAAGGAGGTCATGTAGAAAGTTAAGATCCACTAGAAGTTAGACAAGCTGTGAACACAACGGAAGAGTTCTTGAAGGAAATTTAAGGTGGTACTCCAATGAACAAATGAATGCTAAGAAGTGAAACAGCCTTATTGCTGATCTGGAGAAAGTGCAAGTGGTCTGGATAGAAGATTAAACCAGCCACAACATTCCCTTACACGAAAGCCTAATCCAGAGCAAGGCCCCAACTCTCTTCAATTCTATGAAGACTGAGAAAGGTGAGGAAGCTGCAGAAGAAATGGTGGATATTAGATGAGGTTGGTTCATGAGGTTTAAAGAAGGAAGCCATCACCATAACATAAAAGTGCAAGGTGAAGCAGAAAATGTTGATAGAAAAGGTGCAGCAAATTACTCAGAAGATCTAAGATCATTGATGAACATGGCTACACTAAACTGATTTTACACATAGATCAAAAACCCTTCTATTGGAAGAAGATGCCATCTAGGACTTTCAGAGCTAGTGAGAAGTCAATGCTGGCTTCAGAGTTTCAAAGGACAGTCTGACTCTTTTGTTAGGTGCTAATGCAGCTGACATTTAAGTTGAAAGCAATGCTTATTGGCCATTCTGAAAATCCTAGGGCCCTTAAGAATTATGCTACATCTACTCTGCCTGTGCCCTATAAATAAAACAACAAAGCCTGGATGGCAGCACATCATTTTACTGTGTGGTTTACTGAATATTTTAAGCCTACTGTTGAGATCTACTGCTCAGGAAAAAAAATATGCCTTTCAAATTATTACTGATCATTGACAATGCACCTGGTCACCCAAGAGCTCTGAAGATATACAAAGAGATGAATGTTGTTTTCATGCCTGCTAACACAGCATCCATTCTGCAGGCCATGAATCAAAGAGTGATTTTGATTTTCAAATCTTATTACTTAAGAAATACATTTTGTAAGGCTATAGCTGCCATAGATAGTGATTCCTCTGATGGATGTGGGCAAAGTCAAGAGAAACTCTTCTGGAAAGGATTCACCACTCCAGAGGCCATGATTCATGCATGGGAGGAGGTAAAAACATCAACGTTAATAGAAGTTTGGAAGAAGTTGATTCCAACCCTCACAGATGACTTTGAGGGGTTCAAGATTTTGGTGGAGAAAGTAATTGCATATGTGCTGAAAACAGCAAGAGAAATAGAAGTGGAGCCTGAAGATGTGACTGAATTGCTGCAATCTCATGATACAACTTGAATGGACGAGGAGTTACTTCTTACGGATGAGCAAAGAAAGTGTTTTTTTGAGATGGAATCTACTTCTGCTGAATATGCTGTGAACATTATTGAAATGACAACAAAGCATTTAGAATATTACATAGCTGGATGCAATGGTTCATGCCTGTAATCCATTTAGGGAGGCGGAGGCAGGAGAATAGCTTGAGCCCAGTAGTTTGAGACCTGCCTGGGCAATGTAGTGAGACTCCATTCTCTACAAAAAGGAAAAAAACAGGACCAAAAAAAAAAAAAAAGAGAGACTATTACACAACCATACTTGATAGAGCAGCACAGGGTTTGAGAAAATGAACTCCGATTTTGAAAGTTCTACTGTGGATAAAAATGCTATCAAACATCACCACATGCTACAGAGAAATCTTTTATGAATGGAGGGGTCAACAGATGTGGCAAACTTCATTGTTGTCTTTAAGGAATTGCCACAGCCACCCCAATCTTCTGTGCCTCCCACCCTGCAGTCATCCACATCAAGGCGACATCCCTCAAAAGCAAAAAGATTATGACTTGCTGAAGGCTCAGATGACTGTTAGCAATTTTTTCTTTTTTTTTGAGATGGAGTCTCATTCTGTTGCCCAGGCTGGAGTGTAGTAGCATTATCTCAGCTCACTGCAACCTCTTCCTCCTGGATTCAAGCAATTTCCAACTCATTTTTGTATTTTTAGTAGACACGGGGTTTTACTATATTGGCCAGGCTGGTCTTGAACTCACGACCTCAAGTGATTCGCCGCCCTTGGCCTCCCAACATGCTAGGATTACAGGCGTGAGCTAACACCCCTTGCCGATAGTTAGCAATTTTTTTAGTAACAAAGTATTTTTAAATTAAGGTATGTACATTGTTTTTTAAGACATAATACTATTGAACACTGAATATAGTATAGCGTAAAGATAACCTCCTTTATATGCACTGGGAAACCAACGAATTCATGTGACTTGCTTTATTGCTATGTTTATTTATTGAAGTGGTCTGGAACTGAACCTGTGATATCTCCCTTTTTATATATACATATATGTGCATATACATAGATATGTGTGTGTAAATATACATGTAGATGTGTGTGCACATATATGTATATATTGAAGCATATGAAAGTAAGCTGCAGATATGACCCATTACCCCTAAACATTTTAGCTTGCAAATCCCAAGATCGCAGACATTTTCCAAAGTAACTTACAATACCGATATCACATCTAAAAGAAGATTAATAATGTCAACTAACATATACTTCATAGTTTGTCCCCATTATCCCCCCATAAAAAGCAGTGTCTTTCATAGTTTTTTAAAACCTAGAATCCAGTTAATTGGGATATTATGAGGCCTTGTGAAAATCCTCATCCTCAACATTTCACTCGTTAGTTGACGATGACTCGTGAAAGAATTATTACATTTTTTGATTGTACCAATTTTTCTGCATCTGTTAGCTGGCATTCTTTCAGCTTTCACATCCACTGCACCTTTCCCTCTCTGAGTACCACTACGGACTCACGAATTGTTATATTCAAAGTGGTATAAATCCACGATGTATTTTTAAAGCTTAAATCACCCCAAATTTTGCCAATGGAAACCACTCCAAGGTGGTCCCTATTTTCTTTTCACGGTTTCTGGCACAAGATGTCTTTGAGCTTACCTTGTACTTTTCTTGCCCTAGACCTAGAATCAGTCACTTCTTCAAGGACTTACTTATACGACAAATAGGTCATACATCCATCTAGTGCAAGTCTCCAAATATTCACAGCTATACATGCTCCCTCCAATCCACCCCTTTCTTCATAGTCAACCAATGTTCGTTATCCTTCCAGAGATAGTTTATATCATAGAATATATAAAATTATAATTTATATGTACTATATAATAGAGCAATTATATTCTTACCTACCCCCAACATGCTTTAACTCGAATGACAGTGTAGTACATTTCTGAGTTTGTCTGGGCTTGTAGCTCTTGTCTGTCCTTAGATTCTGAAAGATACCTATTAACACTACCCTAAAAAGATTAGGAGCCTTTAGGCCAAGTCTCAAATGTTTCAGGTGAGAAAAATGCAGGGACGGTGACTTGATGAAGGTTGCATTAACAACGCTCACATGCTGTTCTCTGGACTTGGAATGTGAAAGCACCCTGGGCTTGCTGACACCTACTCACTTTTCAAACATCAATTCTTGGGAAGCTTTTCCCTTCCTTAATGTCCCCCAGATAGCTGATGTCCCCTTGTTACAGGTTTTAGATCATTATGTACATCTCCTTCCTAGCACATACATGTATTAAAATTTGTTTCCTGTCTCCGTGAGGAGACGGACTACATCTGTCGTTTTCACTGCTGGCACACACTAGTTGCTCAACAAAAATGTGCGAAGTGAAACTCGAACAGGCGAACAGGCGGTCAGGCTCACAGTCCACGCCTCTTCCTACTGTGGTCCCGCTGCGTTTGGACAAATAGTTCCAAATTATAAACTTTAAAACCTGAGAAGTCTCAATAGAAAAAGCTGGGAAAAAGCTGGGAAGTCTTTCCATTTCCACGATTAATGGAGCACCTTAGCAGAAACGGCTCACCGCGAGGTGTGACAACCGCAGGAGGGCGTCAATCAAGAAAATGCCCCCTTGCCCCGGAGGCGAGTGGAGCCGCACAGAGCCGCGGCCATACGGGCCAGCGGTACGGACTGCTTCAATAGAAAACACGTGCAAAACCAGAGTCAGACTGCGCGCAGCTGCGACCCTCAAGAGTCGGCAGAAAAGACACGGAGCAGCCCCCACTGGATTGAAGACTGCACAGCCTCCGCCCGGCGCTGTAGAACCCGGGTCTCCACTTGATTGCTGCTCGGTGCGGCTTCTGCCAGCATCCTCGCGGAAGTGGCTTGAGTCCGAGGCCTCCAAATGAAACCGGGTGGAGCGGCCAACAGGCCGCAGCACCTGAAAGCCAGCCATCCGAACCCCGCCGGGACGCAGCTAAGGGCCGCGGAGCAGCCCTAGGAACCCAAGGCGCTGTCCCGCTCTGAGCTCGGGAGACGGCCAGGGTGACAGCCAGCGCCACTGTTAATCCAGGGAGCGCACCCACTGGGAAGGCGTCTTAGGCCAGCGGCCTCTGCTCCCGCCGAGTCCTGCTGCCCCCCGCCTGGAAACGGCTGCTGCCACCCCGGGCCCGGGGCCGGACGGCGCCCCCGAATTTCGGCAGAGGTGCCTCGGGACCGCGGACAGGGCCGCTGGAGCCCGCACTCCAGGC
>NW_012115933.1:46760-66979 GCF_000951035.1 Colobus angolensis palliatus | reverse complement strand
CCCGCCGCACCCACGCCCGCCCCCACGCTGCCGTCCCCCAACTCCTCCTTCACCAGCCTCGTGTCCCCCTACCGGACCCCGGTGTACGAGCCCACGCCGATCCACCCCGCCTTCTCGCACCACTCCGCCGCCGCGCTGGCCGCTGCCTACGGACCCGGCGGCTTCGGGGGCCCTCTGTACCCTTTCCCGCGGACGGTGAACGACTACACGCACGCCCTGCTCCGCCACGACCCCCTGGGTAAGGCGGCCGGGCGAGGGTGGGGGTGAGGAGGCGCCACCCGGCAGGTGGCAGCGCCGGAGAGGCCAAGGGGGCTAAGGGGGCAGGCAGTAGACGGCTGTGGCAAAAGCGGTGGAAAATCGGCTGTCGGGCACGCGCGGCGACAGGAGGCGCGCGGCCGGGGCTGACCGCACCGTGACTCAGATTGGTTTTCCTGCACCTTGCAGGCGTCTGGGCCCGCGGGCAGGCGATAGACCTCGCGGCGAGGGCAGCCGTGGACCGCGCGTGTCACCCGGGGTGGGGCTCCCTTAGCGGGAGGGATGGCGAAAGGGGCGTCGAGGCGCCTGGACCGGCCCCCGTGGGGCAGCCCGGCCCGGGTGACTACGGGGCTGGACCTGGTTCAACAGGCTTGTGCAGTGAAAGAGCCTGACCCTTTCCGTTCATACAGGAAATCTTGAGTTCTCGATAGGAGTAAATCTGGTTTCAGAAGCTGTTAAGTGTTTTCCTGGCTGCATGAAGCAGACCCTTCCCCCGGAGTAGTGCACGCTGCTGATTATTTTATCGACATCCTCAATACAGACAAATTCAGGAAACACTCGACTTCTGATAGCCGGGATCCGTTTTTCTGATATTGTTCATTTCCTCTGTGTGGGATGTGACTTTATGGCAGCTAAAATAACCAGTTGCTTCCTATTTTTTTTTTCGAGGCTGTTTTGCACCAGTCTGAAGCCTGACGCAAGCAAAATCTCGAAAAAACAATGCTAGCTTTCAAAGCGTTGAGGTGCAGGCCTGCACTCTGACGGACATACCGACCGACACTACTTTGGGAGTAGGAAGCAGCAGCTGCTGGTCACCAGTTAGAAGGGAAGCAGGGACACATAGGGCATATATTCCAGAACTTCGGGGCTTGTCCCCTCACTGTGCGGCCTAAGAAATAAGCCGCCCGAGGTCCGCGCTGTGGGTGACCCTTGGCGCCTTCGAGGTCTGGAGCCCTAGGGTAAATAAGGAAACGGGGCGCCTCTAGAGTTTTAAATGAACTCTGTTATTAGAAGCTTCAGTAGGGACCCTGAAAACAACGTCTTAATTAGCATTTTAATGTCGCCATTATTATGGTGCGGCCTCTAGCTCGGCCCTCTACCTTACCTTCTAGCCGTTACAGGGAGGGGGATTGTATTTTTAGTTCATCTTTTGTGATTTTGAGTTGTTATCCTGTCTGATTCCAGCCTCGAGGGTTTGATGATGCGACCCGAGCCTGGCTGTGGTCGCCTGTCGGGGCTGGAGCGGGAACCTCAGCCGGGCCGGACCTGGGGGCTAACGTTTTCACAGTGCGCCCTGAGTTTCCTTGGGTTATTGCTGGGACCGCGCAGGAGGAAGCAAAGGGTTTTTCGAGCTAGACCAACAGGAAACACATTGACGGAAATGTTGCCATAGCCCATGGGGTGGCTTTAACTGGCCGCCCCCGCGGGCTGGGTGTGAAATCAGAGGAGGCCGCGGCTCCCCCAGCCAGGATTGGAGGCTCCTCGCGCGGCCTAATGCGGGCGTCCGGGCCGGAGCGCTGCCTGCGCAGCCAGGCCTTGGCGGTGCAGCAGCCCCGCTCCTCCCCAACACGCACACACCCGGTGTTCGAAAGTGCGGCCCACCAAGGGAGATCCAACGGGGCAAAAAGTTACATATAAATCCGAGATCCACTGGTGAAAGAGGGTCGTGTTATCGTAAGCCCAGCAGGTAGTGCGCATTTTTTTCTGGGTTAAAGATATGTCTGGATTTAGTTCTAGGTGTGACAGCTGCGTGTCTGTGTACAAGGCTGTGTGCATCTGCGGTGTCAGGTGTGACTTTGGGTATGTTTGTGTGTTGATGGGAACGTGTTAGGTCCACGTGCCGGTGGGTGTATGTGAACGTGTCTGGTTGGGTGGCCTCCTGGCCTACCTTTGTCATCTCCTGGGCCCGGCAGCTCTGGGGTCTGGCCAGGCCGCTCCAGGGCCGTGGGTGAGCGTCGCTCTTTCCGCCCGCAGGCAAACCTCTACTCTGGAGCCCCTTCTTGCAGAGGCCTCTGCATAAAAGGAAAGGCGGCCAGGTGAGGTTCTCCAACGACCAGACCATTGAGCTGGAGAAGAAGTTCGAGACGCAGAAATATCTCTCTCCGCCCGAGAGGAAGCGTCTGGCCAAGATGCTGCAGCTCAGCGAGAGACAGGTGAGCTCGCTCGGGGGCTCGCTCGGGGAAGGGAAGGCTTCTGGGGCAGGATCGCCGGGTCACCGAGAGAGAGGCGAGGAGCCACCCTGCCCTCTGGCACGTCCCGACGGGGGCTCGTGGCAAGTTTTCTTTCTCTCTTTCCTGTAGGTCAAAACCTGGTTTCAGAATCGACGCGCTAAATGGAGGAGACTAAAACAGGTATGGTCATGGTTCTGTTTCTATGGAAATAAATATTTTTATCACGTTATCTCAGTGCAAGGCTGTTATGAGTTGTATGCAAAAGTCATTTAAGAGACTATTTAACCTCTTCACCTTGATTAAAAAGACAAATAGTCCTGCTGAAATTCAGGATGAGTTGCTCAGGTGGCAGTAATGCTAAAAGCACCTAATGGGGTTCCTATATCAATTATGCTTGGGTTTTCACACACTGGCTAGTAAAACTCCCAGCTAATTGTTTTATAAATCCCATATGTTGTTTATCTAATTAACGCAGGAAAGATAAAGTAATTGACAGTAAATGACTTAAGCAGTTATCTTTGGAAGAAAATTGTTTCTTTTATTTACACAGCCATAATAAAACCAGGCAGAACTCAAGGGTAAATAGAAAGAAACAAACACCTTTAAGTCTTGTTTGCACTGTTTTTTTTTTAGAAGAATTAAATGTCAGGGAGTTTAAAAATTATTTTCCATCTAATGCTAGCTCTTAAAATGAAATATAAAACTTGTAAGAAAATATTCAAGCCTGTTTGGAAAGTAGCTTAAACTTTCTAACAGTCTTTCTTCCAGTGACCTTGTTTCGCAATATGCGATAAAAAGTAAAGGCTAATTTAGTTTTTTAAGAGAAGGTCTATTGACTTAAAGCTAAACATTCATTTTTGATGTCCTAATCTGGATATATTCTGCATAGTTATCTGATAATTGCTGAATTGTTCACTTGCCATTGTATATACAGTTTATAATAAATACTTTGAAACAATGAGGAGAGAAATTTAAAGCAAAGTGGATTTTAAAATTTATTGATCATTACTTTTTCATTAAAAAGAAAGTGTCCCAAAGAATATTTTGAAATAGAAAATAAAATTCCTGTAATTTCATTACTGTAATGCGATTTAAATATTTGCAGATTCACTCTCAATTTGTGACCTTGTACATCTATTTGTTGAGACTATAGGCTTGCAACTATATAACAAATAGATGTTGTAATATTTCTGTGTAGTATTTATATGCATTTTAGACAAGCATAGGATTAAAAATTCACTAGCTTATATACTTAATAGTTCTTGGTCAAAGGCTTGACTCTAGTTTACCAGAGACCTTAAAAATAGTGGTTTCTATGTAATATGGGGATATTTCCCAGAAATTTGCCCCAGATTTTAAGTAAATTGTAGCTAATTGTCTACGTTCTCAGTTGGCAGCCGCCTTCCAGATACACATTTTTTTCTTTGCCATGATTTTTTAACTTGTTATACATTTACACATGTAGATGTTTATAAATTTGCTCCAGAAAATGACTGAAAAAAGATCCAATCTAATAATTTTGAAACTTTATTCTTAATTCACCATTTAGCATTCTTATTTTTAAAATGTTGGAAAGACTGTTAATTGGCAAGGTTTAAATGTTTAAAGAATGAAGTTAAGGTGTCTCTGTAGTGATTGGATTTTCTTTCCCCCTTAAACTTTTGAGAATATTGAAACCATGGGTCTGGGCTGGTGTTAAGTAACCAGAATTCATGTTCAATTGGTATAATATATCACACTTATGTTCATGACTGGTTCTCATCTTTTAAGCATATAATCTTTGATATGACAGAAACTTTTCTTACAAAGTGAGAGAAAAGCACAAGTATGTATCTCCTGAATAAGATTATAAACTAAAAACAGTAAACTAAAAAGATAGAATAGGATGAAGAGACATTTTGATTTATTCCTCTCACTATCCACATTTTATGATCCTTCCAATCTCCATTTTCATTTCCTTTATTCAGGAGAACCCTCAAAGCAATAAAAAAGAACTGGAAAGTTTGGACAGTTCCTGTGATCAGAGGCAAGATTTGCCCAGTGAACAGAATAAAGGTGCTTCTTTGGATAGCTCTCAATGTTCGCCCTCCCTTGCCTCCCAGGAAGACCTTGAATCAGAGATTTCAGAGGATTCTGATCAGGAAGTGGACATTGAGGGCGATAAAGGCTATTTTAATGCTGGATGATGACCACTGGCATTGGCATGTTCAGAAAACTGGATTTAGGAATAATATTTTGCTACAGAAAATCTTCATAGAAGAACTGGAAGGCTATATAAGAAAGGGAATAAATTTTCTGGTATTCTGGAAACCTAAAAATATTTGGTGCACTGCTCAGTTAACAAACCTACATGGAGACCTTGATTTTGGCTTAACAAATAGTTTATGTACCGATCTTAGGTGGTTTTGATAAAGTGACATTGTAGTGATTAAATTCATTCCTCTTTAAAAAAAATAAGTTGTTTTCACTATTTATAAAAAAGTAATTTTGAGCTTTTTGTTAAATTTAAATTTCTAAGTTACAGCTTTAAAGGTTTTAATAGGACCTTCTTGAATGGCTTTTCTGTAATCTGTGTATCTCCCACTTAATGGAAAGGCAAAGGGATACCCCAAATCCAGAGGTGCCTACATTTCAGGCAGCCTTGGAGTATTTTAAAATGAAAACATTCTTTACTTTTATATGACATTCTTATACTGCTGTCTTAACTCCAAAACCATTTCAGAGCTCTTGTCTCAGAGATGTGTGTTCTTTTTGTCAGAGATATAGCTGATAAGAATCTTAAATGCTTGTTTTACACTATCACTTAGTACCTGTTTGACCAAGGTGTTAAGGGGATAGTACCTCCCAATTCAAGCAGAGAAACTGACCTGACTAAAATTAATCACAGATGAACTAGAAGTCACAGGTTAATTAAATGTAAGTAGATTGTAGATACTGTTTTATATCAATGTTTATAATGTGTATATAGAATTGTTCACTGTAAAAAAAAAAAATGGCCAAAATGTTTTTTTTAATAAGTAACTTGACTGTAAAATAAAGCCATCCGTGGGACGACTGACCTCGTTGCAAGTCTAATTCTTTGATTTTAAAAAATCTGCACACCTTTTCTAGACCTCCTGGGTGCCTGGCGCGGTGCTGGGCTCTGGGGACAGGAAGTGACTGGGGCTGCATCAGTGACTGGGGCTGCATCTTGTTGGGGCTCTCGCTCTGAGGCCCGGGACCGCGGCTGGGTGCTTGGAATGTGGGTTGGGGTCTCTCCCGGGGCGTTTGCCTTGGGGCTCTGCTCCTGCCGGCGGATGGCGAGCCGGGCAGGTTCGAGTCCCGGGCACGCCAGGCGATGGGAAGAGCCGAGGCCCAGGCCCGTTACGCTGCGAAGCGCGGGGCTGTCCGAACCCCATCGATTCGCTTCAGCCCCCGGGCTGGCCCTCGCCGTCCTTGACCGGCTGAGTCAACACCGCGTCATCTCTCGGTGGCCGGGGCTCAGGAGCCCGCTCCGCGTGGCTGGGCCCGCGGTGGGGAGGTTCGTGTGGGGGGATGGGGGACCCTGGCCGAGAGGAGCGGGGAGGTGGTTTGCACTGAGAGCGGTTCTCGAACCCGGGGAACTTCAGAACCTCCTGCAGGGCTTGTGGAAACTCATTGCCAGCCCTGTTCCTGGACTTCTGATCTGTTAGGACTGGGCTGGGACCGGGAATTTGTATTTCCAGCAAGCGCTGAGGTGACACCAAAGCTGCGGCCCCGGACACCACCCCTGGGGAACCACTGATATGATCTGTTAGGACTGGGCTGGGACCCGGAATTTGTATTTCCAGCAAGCGCTGAGGTGACACCAAAGCTGCGGCCCGGGACACCACCCCTGGGGAACCACTGATATGAGCGCTTGGGGGTGTGGAAGAAGCTGGTGGGACTGGCACTCCTCCCTCCCACCTGCTTCCCCCGTAACTCTGGCCAGCAAGAGGCTGGGGCGGAGGGCTGAGAGGAAGGAAAGGCGAGGGGGAACAGAAGAACGCGGGGCTTATCCAGGCTAGTGGGAGTGAGGTTTGATGGCTAAGCCCAGGGCGCAGGGTGGAGGAGGGGGCACCATGAGATGGAGGGAGAATGGGGTGCTGAGGTGAGGTGGGTGTGGGGGCCCAGGTTTCTGACTCTTCAGCGTATTGCTAGTCTGTGCCAGCTGCTTGCCTAGCTGAGCCATCAGGTCTCTGACATTCCAGGTAAACCATGACAGAGACCTTTTGGGGAGAGGTCTGGAAATCTCTCTCTAGCCTTGGCCTCCATGGAGGCCTCTAGTTGTAGAGTTGGGTACCTCCTGGCTAAGGACTTGTGAAGGAATGACCCTACCCCTGGCCTGGCTCCCAGGGCTGTGGTACCTCCAGATATGGACACTCAGATGAAGACAGTGAAAAAGTCATTGCTCTTAGGGACTTGTCATATCCTGCCTCCTTAGATTCTAAGGAGGCCCCTGGAATTGCAGGGGAATTAAGATTTCTGAGAAAAGCAGTACTAGCCCTTAAGCAGAGAGGTGTGGTTAGACTTGGAAGTTTGAAGATTTGGGTTAGTGTTTTAGTTATTGGCCTCAAATCATTTGTAGAATGAAGATGGTCTAGTTGAACCACACGAACCCCTTCCAGCTCCCAAATTCCCAACTCAGTTCATGCTGTCATTATTGTTCTCCCTACTCCCCATGTCTCCTCAGCCTTGGCACCCAAAGTGGCCACCCAGAGGGAGAGTTTCCCTTCCCATCAGCTGTAGGCTCCAAGCTCCAGACCCTGCCTAACAGATTACATCAGGGTTTCAAAGGTCATAATCTGTCTCGTCTGAAAATGGGATTGTCTGTATCAGATTTTTGGAGAATGGGAGGCTTATGGACGTAATATTGAATTAAAGTAATCCTGAAACCTGCATGTGTGTTTCACTTCTGGAGATAAACCCTGGTTAATGTTTATTCTTGAGAGTAACTGTATCATGACTCTTCAGCAGAGAAATACAGACTAATGTATTGATTGACACTAGAAAACTTGAGGGGTAAAATCTAGTTTTGAAGTTGACAATTCCCTGAAATCAGGCTGCTTTCCAGTTTCAAGCTTATCCTAACTCTCTTCAAGTCGCTCCCATTCTGAATCTAAACATGTCCTTAAGAATCAAGAGCATGTTAACTGGAGGAGGTGCACTATTCTCAGGACATAGGTAGGCATTCACTTTTCTGAAGTACTCCATTGCAGATTGCCAATGAAGATTTAGAAATTCCTCCTACGATCCGGGCATTTTTCATTTGTTTGTCTTTTGGCTATTTCATGTCGAAGCAGCACGTATGACCTTTACAGCACAACTCCTGTCTTGTTTTTAACTCTTTTTATCAGGAGATTCAACTTGAAAACGGTTATCATTTAGCAGAAAGACAAACAGAAAAGCACATTTTTGTAAGCAAAACGTTAATGATTGGAAGAATTGCCCTAATTTCACCATGACAGTGTGTGATTAATCCCCTGGGTCGTGTACTTATACTTTAAGTTATTCAGTTCATTGGTCTTTGATATTCAGAACCCTTTCTAACTTAATATGATATTGATTTTGTTGGATGATGTACTTTGACTCTTCAAACAATATCACTTTTAGAGATGACTAGCCTACTGTGTAGTATTTTATTTAGAGAACTATTGCATAACATTTCTTTTTCTTACTTTTTATGGTTTTCTCAGGGTGAAAGCTGATAAGACATCTTGTGGGAAAAGAGGAAACCATCTCTGATAGTGAAAGTACCTTTTCTCTTTCAACTTTTCTGACAAGCTTGTGTGTGTGTGTGGTTTTCATTACTGTGAATACTCATCTTAATGGGGGCAGACAGGGATTCAAGAAAACTTATTTGGACTTGGGGAAAATGCATTTTGCTGGGGACAGAAGACACCAAAATTCCCACTCCAGATATATTGGCATGTGGAAGCTGATGAACTCAAAATCTCCTGATTTTGATTTTTTTTCAAGATCTAATAATCAATGATCCTTTAAATCTATGATTGGAGGTACTTATGTGACTACTTACAATATGGGACAGAATGTGAATGCCAAACGATCACCCAGCATGCTTCTAAATGATTGGGAGTTCAAGCTGGGCATGGTGGCTCATGCCTGTAATCCAGCACTTTGGGAGGCCAAGGTGGGCAGATCACTTGAGGTCAGGAGTTTGGGACAAGCCTGGCCAACATGGTGAAACCCTGTCTCTACTAAAACTACAAAATTAGCTGGGCATGGTGGCACGCACCTGTAATCCCAGCTACTCGGTAGGCTGAGGCAGGAGAATGGCTTGAACCCAGGAGGCGGAGGTTGCAGCGAGCTGAGATCATGCCACTGCACTCCAGCCTGGGTGACAGCGTGACACTCTGTCTCAAAAAAAGAAAAAAGAAAAAAAAATAAATGATTAGTTCAGTATTTTGTGGTCAAAATAATCAGGTTGGACTGACATTTATTTTTTAGTCCATAGAGGTTTTAGGAAGTCCCAGTTGGGCTCTGTATATGTCTAATCTAATTTTGTCCCTTGATAATGTATTTTTTGGTATTGCTGATAACTCCAGATAAGGAGCTCTTTGGAGACTCCTCCCACTCACCCAAAGATCTGAGACCCCAGGGCTACAGAAGAGCAGTTACCCGTTCACATGTGGCTGTAGGAAAACCAGAATCACCTCGTTGTGGATACAAGCATGGCTTGCAGCAGGGGAGATGGAACCCCCTACCCTTCTCTTGCTGGCCGGGGCCCCGGGGGACACCCGCATCCTCTGCCTACGTCCCTCAGTTCCTAGAGCGGAGAGCGTCCGTCCCTGGCCCGCCGTGGGCCCCGAGTGTCAGTCAGAAAAGCTAGACAGCCCGAGTGATTTCCTTCTTCTGAGATAGCTCTTGGGTTCGCAGTTGCAGGCGGGAAACCTATTCAGTCGGATGTACACAAATCTCTCTGGAGGGCTGCGGCGAAGGGACCCTGGAGCTGGCAGAGGCATTTCCTGTCTGCGGAGGATCTTGACTTTGGAGCATCCGGCCGTCGCCGCGAGCAGCCGAACACTTTCCTGCGTCGCTACTTTTAAAAAAAAAAAAAAGTCACTGCCAATATCAGGCGACTTTCCACATGAAAGCCAATGAGGCCGCTTCCCACTTTAAAAACATTTGTTTAAAACATATTTTCTAAGCATTCCTTAGACTCCTTTTTATTTTGGAAGGTGAGTTTGGTGTCCTTGAAAAACCTTAAGTATTCAAAAATCTCATTCTCTCTGAAGACAACTTCATAGATGAACAAGTATGGGAAACAGTTAACAGTAGAGGATCCCTCCCCTGATGCTCGCAGACGCTTGCAGTAAGACATGCTCATAACCTTGTTTATGTTTTTCTTTCATGGTTCATGCCCTTCCATCCTTCTGCTCCCCACTTTTCCTTCCTCATCTTATTCATTCCCTTTCTCTTTTTCCCTCCTTCCCTTTTAGGATTCCTCATCTTCATTCAGTTTACTTCCCCATTTAGAATAGAAAATGACTAATCGCCACTCTTCAGATGCCACTATTGGGGCCAAGATTTTCTTTAAATTTCTAGAAATGTTCAGCTTTTAGCTGAGGTGAGAATCCTGTTTGAGGGAAATGTTGCTGGAGTCCTAATGCGTTGCTCCCATCCCGCCAGGGATTTTTTTTGTTTGTTTTTATACAAAACAAGCAATAATAATAACATAGGCCGGGCACGGTGGCTCATGCCTGTGATCCCAGTACTTTGGGAGGCTGAGGCAGGCAGATGATTTGAGGTCAGGAGTTCAAGACCAGCCTGGCCAACATGGTGAAACCTCGCCTCTGTTAAATACAAAAATTGGCACGGTGTGGTGGCAGGTGCCTGTAATCCCAGCTACTCAGGAGGCTGAGGCAGGAGAATCACTTGAACCTGGGAGGCAGAGGTTGCAGTGAGCCACTGCACTCCAGCCTGGGTGACAAAGCAGGACTCCATCTCAAAAAATAATTTTTTAAAAAATAACATAAATAGAAGAGTAATAATCCCTGTGTCTCTAGGGTCCAGGCACTCAGTAGCACTAGAGTATAACGGAGCTGACGGAGAGAGATGCTGCAATAAGGGGTGGACAGCAGATGCTGTGGCAGAGTCCGCCAGGGACTCCCAACCAGAGAAAAGGAAAAGGAAGGCTGTTCCATGGAGAAGGACGATCCTGTACACAGGCCTGGAGGTGAAAGAGGGCAGGGAGTATGCATGACTGGACTCCAGAGATTTTAGATTTGAGAATTTTGAATGAGGGATTGTGGACCTATGTTCTTTCTACCCACCACAAAGGTCTCTTTGTTTTTGCATTGGCACTTTCCTCTCTCTGGAACTCTCTTCTCCCCAAATATAGCCTCATGGCTTGCTCCCTCCTCTCCTTCAGACATGGCCTTCCCTTGCCACCTTTTTACAATGCCGACGTCCTCTTCCTATCCCCAACAACAATTTAATTTTCTCTATTTCACTTAATGCAATTGGATATAATATTTTTACTGCCTTATTTATTATTTGTCTGTCCTCATTGACATATGAACATCATGAGGGTAGGGATTTTTGTCTGTTTTGTTCACTGCTATGTATCTTCAGCCTGACCTATTAGGTGCTTGTTAAACATATGTTAAATTAATGAATTACTGAGTGCATACTATGTGCTGCTAAGTATTATGTAAGTCTTTCACCTGCTTTATATCATTTAATCATCAACGACTGTATGAGGTAGAGGCTGTTATCAACTCCATTTTCTAGATAAGGAAACTGTCACTGAGAAGTTAAGCCCAAAACCTCAATTACCATACCGGTCAATGTTGTAATGAGAAATTCCTCATTGAATCTGTTGCATTCTTGAGAAGGTATCAAATCAAGTCTAATTCTAGCTATAAGAAGAGAGTTGAGGTTTTTTTTTTTTCTCATCTTATTTAATCTTTTGCCTTAATTCAAGTCTAGCATTACATCTAGAAGGGATTATGATACAGTATAGGGGATAAGCAATTTCTGTGTATGTAACATATTATTCTATTACATTAGGAAACTAATAAGCTGAGTGAAGTACCATTTCCCCCTCAGTTTTCTGGGGAAATGAGCATTATAAGATATACTTTATATCTTTCAAAGTGTTAAAAAAAAAAAAAAAGGTTGGCCAGGCGTGGTGGCTCACACCTGTAATCCCAGCACTTTGGGAGGCCGAGTCGGGCAGATCATGAGATCAAGAGATCAAGACCATCCTGACCAACATGGTGAAATCTCATCTCCACTAAAAATATAAAAATTAGCCGGGCATGGTGGTGCACTCCTGTAATCCCAGCTACTTGGAAGGCTGAGGCAGGAGAATCACTTGAACCCGGGAGGCAGAGGTTGTAGTGAGCTGAGATGGGGTCACTGCACTCCAGCCTGGAGACAAAGTGAGACTTCATCTCAAAAAAATATATATATATATATATATTTAAATATCCATATATATAAAATATCCATATATATAAAAGTTTGCCTCTCATCTGGCCCATTGAGGCACGTTCCACAAGGGACTCTGAACATGGCAGTGTGATGGCTTACTATTTGTGTCCCCAGCATCCAGCACTATGTTTGGCCTACAGTAAACTTTTAATAAATATCATACTACAGAATGAAAGTGAAAGCCATGTGTCCTCCCTGAAGGAAAGGAGAGCTGTTTCTCTCCCTCCCCAAGCCCTGCACTCTCACTATACTTCCTATTCTTTGGCCACCAGAAACACAGCTTGCCTGAATGGCTTTGGGAGCACAGCAGAAAGCATAGTGGGTAGGGGCTGTAAGTGCTACAGAGACACTTGCCAGGTGCCAACTTGGGCCACGGGTGAGGGGAGGACATATTTAGGTCTATTTAAGCCTAAACAAGCTCTAAAAGAAAATGTTCTCTCCCATCTTTTTACCAGCATAAATTTGAAGAGGAAATGTTTCTCTGGTTTTATTAGCCATTTTTCCCTTTCAGACTTGGCAATTTCATTCAATTTCCAGTTCACACTTCTCAATTTCAGTCAAGAGTTTTATTTAAAATATACCCAGTTTCCTGGAAAAAAAAAAATGACACTATTTGGGATGGGCTGTGATCACTACTATTTTTGTCAGCATCATCTATTCAGAAAATGGAAGCAGGAAATCCGAATATTTTTAAATGATTTCTGAAAGTATTTTATGAATTGCAAAGAAACAAGCATGG
The DNA here is from genome assembly GCF_000951035.1 of Colobus angolensis palliatus. NCBI lineage: Eukaryota > Metazoa > Chordata > Mammalia > Primates > Cercopithecidae > Colobus > Colobus angolensis. Next base: position 54,358 of record NW_012115933.1, on the reverse strand, counting down.
AAGGAACAGAAAGTGTTTGCTTCACATGCTCTTTCAAAGTTTTAACTTTCCTTAGCTGCTTATGGAATCTGCATTACTACAGACTTTCCATTAATTGTAGATTAGACCAGACTAATTCAATAAATGTTTAAAAAATGGACCCTGAGTGCAGGTTCAGACGTCTGGAGGAAATGACTTGACAGTACGGAGCTGGAAGGAAGTGAGAACTTACGATGATATATGGTGCTGTTGATCAGTTAATTGAAGGTAAAATTTTTAGCTTCACCAAGCAATTACCTGATCTCATTAAGGTCTTTAAAATCTCCTAAGTACCATTTTGCCTGAGGCAGCTGCCCCTTGTTTAGATGTTATTTCAGGCATTAAGAAAAACACAATGTTAATGGTGACCAGAGAATTTATGTATGCAGTTTCTGGTATATATTGTTCTGAATCTTAGCCATTATTCAGTATTATCCATCCTGTATCAACATGGAGCACTAAAATATGTTTACATTTTGCATATATTTACATTTCGTATTTGTTTGACTTTTCAAATATATTTTAAAGCATGTTTACAAGATAGTTTTTTTTTACAAATAAAATTTGTCAAGAGATATGGATTGTCAATTTGTTTCAAGAAACTACTTATTAAAATATAACATATTTTAAAAGCTCACAAATCATAGGTGTATGGCTTACAACATGACTACACTATGTAACTGGAATCCATATCTTGAAATAGAACATTACCAGATCCCAAGGAGCTCTCTTTATGCCCCCTCTAGGTCACTATCCCCAACCCTACTCCAAGGGACTCCACTAACCTGATTCCAAATGGCATAGATTCATTTGCCAGTTTTTGAACTTTATGCAAGTAAAATCCCACAGTATTTTCTCTTTTATCTCCCATTCCTTTAGTTTTTAGGTTTTTGGTTTTTTTTGTTTTTGTTTTTGTTTTTTGGAGACAGAGTCTTGCTCTGTCACCCAGGCTGGAGTGCAGTGGCGTGATCTCGGCTCACTGCAACCTCACCTCCCAGGTTCAAGCAATTCTCCTGTCTCAGCCTCCCAAGTAGCTGGGATTACAGGTGTCTGCCACCACACCTGGCAAATTTTTGTATTTTTAGTAGAGATGGGGTTTCACCATGTTGGGCAGACTGGTCTCGAAGTCCTGACCTCAAGTGGTCTACCCGCCTCGGCCTCCTGAAGTGCTGGGATTACAGGAGTGAGCCACCGTGCCCGGCTGCCCATTCCTTTAGTTTTTTGCTGGTAAAATTCATCCATGTTATGGTGTGATGTTGTTTGTTCATCCTCACTGCTGCATAGTGGTCCATTGTATGAATTTTCATGTTAGTTTAAATAATGCATCTAAATATAAAAACCGTACCATAAAATTTACATTTGAAAATGACACTGCTCATATTTTACTGGACTCCAGGACTCCTAGGTGTAGAGAAAGAAAGACAGCAGAAAGACCAGAAGCATTAGGCTGTCAAGAAACAAATTATTGCAACCTTTCACATATCAGAAGGGCTAGGAATATCAGTAACCAAAATATCACTTATTTTTCCCACTCAGGTGGGTTAATTGAAAAAAAAAATCTCTAGGTTGGGTGCGGTTGCTCACGCCTATGATCCCAGCACTTTGGGAGGCTGAAGCAGTTGTATCACTTGTGGTCAGGAGTTCGAGACCAGCCTGGGCAACATGGTGACACCCATCTCTACTAAAAGTACCAAAAAACAACAACAACGACAACAAAAACTCTAAAAAATTAGTCAGGCGTGGTGGCGGGTACCTATAATCCCAGCTACTCGGGAGGCTGAGGCAGGAGAATTGCTTGAACCTGGGAGGAAGAGGTTGCAGTGAACTGAGATCATGCCCACTCCAGCCTGGGCAACAAAGCAAGAATCCATCTCCAAAAAGAAAAAAAAAATTTCTAAAGACAACTTTATTTTAATTCTGGACATAGGTCTCCCTGTAGTTACAGTATTTTATTTCAGTAGTTTTAGGAATTTAGTTTGCATTCTATTCCACTTTTGTTTTCTGTTGCTTTGACGTTTATGAGGAAAGCTGCTATGGGATGGTGTGCTGGATTTTATGCCTAGATTTGCTGTTAAGTAGCAATGTGACTTTGGACATGTCACTTACCTCTCTGTTTCCTTGTGATAAAATGAGACGCTTGGACCAGGTCATCTTTTTTTTCTTTTTTATTTGAGATGGAGTCTCACTCTGTGACCCAGGCTGGAGTGTAGTGGCACAATCTCTGCTCACTGCAACCTCCGTCTCCCAGGTTCAAGAGATTCTCCTGCCTCAGCCTCCGGAGTAGCTGGGATTACAGGCACACACCACCATACCTGTCTAATATTTGTATTTTTTAGTAGAGATAAGGTTTCACCATGTTGGCCAGGCTGGTCTCAAATTGCTGACCTCAGGTAATCCACCCGCCTTGGCCTCCCAAAGTGCTAGGATTATAGGCGTGAGCCATTGCACCCAGCCTAGGTCATCTTTAATGTTGCACTTAACACTAAGATGCTATGTTTTTCTGTTCTATATCTTTCTAAGCAACATATTCATCCCCTAAACTTCAGTGGCTATGTGTTTTAGGTGTTGAGGGGAGTGAAGAATCTTTTATTTCACTGGCCTTCTGGTGTTCACTCCCTGAGCAGGACTTGTCTTATACTTAAGGTCAGTTCTAAGGTTGAATCAAGGCTCAGTCTCTATCAAAGCCTATAAAAGCTCACCCTAGGGAAGTGTTTCCCAGCTGTCCATATATTTTCAAACAACTAATAGGGCATTGAAGTAAACTCGAATGTTGATTATAATTTTTCTATCAAATTATTCAAGTATTCATTCAGAAAATATTTATTGAGCACCTACTATGTGGCAGGTGGCATGAGAAGCACTGGGGATATAAATTTGCATAAGGCACAGTAGGATGACTTTGAAGACCAGAAAAAACATCCTTTTAATTTCCAATATTCAAGGATGAACCTATTTTTATCCTAAGCATAATGATAATTTTGCTTGCTATATAATAATTTCATGCTGTTTAAGTTCTTGAGTTTGTCTTACAAAACTTTTGCCAAACAACCCATAGCAAAATATTTAATAACACATGGGCATTCCAAAGTCATAAATAAGAAACTAAGTGGACCTCCTTTTAGAGCATGTCCCCACAAATACCCTCTTCTCTCCTCATTTCCATTCTGGGGTCAATGCCCACTTCACCTCCCACACAGTGCGGTTGAAATAACGATAAAAGTGTCTCCAACAGATGGCATTATCTGGCATCCCACACCCAGGACTGTCATCTCTCCCTTGACATTTCCTTCCTCTGGCATTGAGGCTGCGAATCTGCCCATCTCCCCTGGTTTCCTCCAGGTAACTCCACCTTGGGCAAGGTTTGCATTATGTGTGTGTGTGTATATATATATATATATACACACATATATTTACATGTATAAAAGTATATGTATACATATTTTTAGAGTCAAGGTCTTGCTCTGTCACCCAGGTTGGAGTGGCATAATCATAGCTCACTGCAGCCTCCAACTCTTGGGTGCAAGGGATCCTTCCACCTCAGGCCTGCAAGTAGCTGGGACTATAGGTGCATACTACCACACTTGGCTAATTTAAAAAAAGTTTTTATAGAGGTAAGATCTCTATGTTGTCCAGGCTGGTCTTGAACTCCCAGCCTTAAGCACTCCTCCTGCCTCAGCCTCCAAAAGTGCTTGGGATTACAAGCATGAGCAACCCTTTGGGCACATAATATATTATTAGGTAGAGATGGCATGGTTTCTTCATTCTCTTGTTGGGTTAATGTTGTTTTGTTATTATAAAATTTTCTAAAATGAGAATGTTTTCCCTCCATTTCAGTTTAATTCCTTCTAGAGTATATTCGTAGAAAATGAATCATTAAGCCAAAGGGATGAATATTTGATAAATATTGTGAAATTACTTCCTGGGAAAGTTCTATTAATTTATATCAGTGAAGAACAAGGATTATTTCTCCATATCTTCACCAATGGAAGTGCTGTTTTTCTAATCTTTCTTAATTATTTAGGAGAAGAATAGTATGCTGTATTTTAGTTTTATGTTTCATTTATTTCATCATTCTCAAAGGTGAATTTTAAAAATATTCTGGCGGGGCGCAGTGGCTCACGCCTATAATCCTAGCACTTTGGGAGGCCGAGGCGGGAGGATCATGAGGTCAGGAGATCGAGACCATCCTGGCTAACACAGTGAAACCCTATCTCTACTAAAAATACAAAAAATTAGCCGGGTGTGGTGGCACGTGGCTGTAATCCCAACTACTTCGGAGGCTGAGGGAGGAGACTCACTTGAACCTGGGAGGTGGCGGTTGCAGTGAGCCAATATCACACCACTGCACTCCAGCCTGGGTGACAGAGTGAGACTCTGTCTCAAAAATTAAAAAAAAATATATATGCTAACCTTTTATTTCTTTATCTTCTTTAGTATAATTTTTTCATGTCTTAGTCCTTTTTGTGGATTTATTTGAATTTTTTTATTTTTTTATTTTTTTGAGACAGTTCACTCTGTTGCCCAGGCTGGAGTGCAGTGGTGCCATCTCGGCTCATTGCAACCTCCGCCTCCCGGGTTCAACCAATTCTCCTGCCTCAGTCTCCCGAGTAGCTGAAACTACAGGTGCACGCCCCCATGCCCGGCTAATTTTTTGCATTTTTAGTAGAGACGGGGTTTCACCATTTAGGTCAGGCTGGTCTCAAACTCCTGACCTCAGGTGATCCGCCCGCCTCTGCTTCCCAAAGTGCTGACATTCCAGGTGGGAGCCACCATGTCCAGCTGATTTATTTGAATTCTTTATGCTGGAAGATGTAAATTTTTTGCCTTATTTATTGCAAAAATGTTTCTCAGTTATTTAAGAAGATGTTTAGGAAAACGGAAAATTTTTGTGTAGTCAAATTTAACAATATCTCTTTTATTATTTCTTTCTTTTCTCGTAAGCTTAGAAAGATTCCCTCATTCAGAAAGCAAATGAACATCCACCTACATTAAACAAAACCCTCCCCCTAAAACTCTTCCTTCTCTCCCCAACCCCTCATTATTTTACATTTAATGCTTAATCTACCTGAAATTCATTTTGCTCAACAATATCAAGTGAGGAACTAAAATTAAAAATTACCCCCAAATACCTAACTAAGTGTTCCATTCATGCAATAATCATTCCTCTTTGCCCTTTTCCTGGATTAAATGTGTAAAAACACCTTGGTTTCTGGACTAATTGCTATGTTCTTTCAATTTTGTTTTTCTATTTTGTATATCTGTGGCTGGGCTAAGGACTAGAATTTGCTTTCTGTAGCAGAAGGATGAGAGCTTCTGTTCATTCTTACATATAATCAGCTTTCTCCTTCTTCAAATGTGTGAGCTGGCTTTTAAAACAACAGCTAGCCTTCTCATCAGATTCTCTTCAAAGTCTACCATATCTGGGTTTTCCTGTTTATGACTTTTTTTTTTTTTTGTGAGACTGGCTCTGTTGCCCAGGCTGGAGTTCAGTGGCACAATCTCGGCTCACTGCAAACTCCGTCTCCCAGGTTCAAGTGATTCTCCTGTCTCAGCCTCCCGAGTAGCTGGGATTACAGGCGCCTGCCACCATGCCCAGCTAATTTTTGTATTTTTAGTAGAGATGCAGTTTCACCATATTGGTCAGGCTGGTCTCCAACTCTTGACCTCAAGTGATCCACCCACCTCAGCCTCCTAGAGTGCTGGGATTGCAGGTATGAGCTATCGTGCCTGGCCTTCTGTTCATGACTCTTGCACTGCAGATGAAAGTGCTATCAGAACCTACAGAGCACTGAACTCAAGAAACAGAACATAGGACGCTTTATGTGTATCATTGGCTGAATCCTCTGACATGGAGGAGCAAGTGCCCTGCCTGCTAGTCCATTTCTATTTTAAATTATAGTGTACTACTCCAGTGGTGTATTAGAAAAAGTCTTTAGATGAAAAAAATAGCTAACACTTACTGGAGAAAAAAATAGCTAACACTTACTGGAGACTTATATTTTTTGCATTTTTTTTTCAAATCTTTATGAATGTCCTCAGTAAAGTTAAATATTTTCTTTAATACATACTCATTAAACATTTTCAAGTTTATTGAGGTGAAATATTACATAAAATTAGCCATTTTAAAGTGAACAATTCAGTGGCATTTAGTACATTCAAAATGTTGTGCAAACACCACCTTTATTTGTTCCAAAACATTTTCTTTTCTTTTCCTTTTTTTTTTTTTTGATTTAGCTTTTGGTGCCCAGGCTGGAGGGCAGTGGCATGATCTCGGCTGACTGCAACCTCCACCCGCTGGGTTCAAGCGATTCTCCTGCCTTAGCCTCCTGAGTAGCTGGGATTACAGGCGCATGCCACCACACCTGGCTAAGGTTTTGTATTTTTGGTAGAGATGGAGTTTCACTATGTTGGCCAGGATGGTCTCGAACTCCTGACCTCAGGTGATCCACCCGCCTCGGCCTCCCAAAGTTCAGGGATTACAGGCAGGAGCCATCATGCCCGACCTGTTCCAAAACATTATCATCTTTCCAAAATAAAACTCTGTATCCATTAAGCAGTCACTCCCCATTCTCTCTTCTCCCCATTTTCTGGCAACCACCAATCTGCTTTCTGGATGGGTTTACTTATTCTAAATATTTCACACAAATGGAATAATATAATATGTGATCTTTCATGTCTTATTTATAAAACATTAGCATAATGTGTTTGAGGCTCATCCACGTTGTAGCATGTATCAGTACTTCATTCTTTCTTATGGCTGGACAATATTTCATTGTATAAATAAAACAGTTTATCCATTTGTTAGTTGATGGACATTTGGGTTATTCCTACATTTTGGCAATTGTGAGTAGTGCTGCTATGAACCTGTGTGTCCAAGTACTTATTTGAGTATCTGTTTTCAATTACATGGGGTATATGCCTAGGAGTGAAATTGCTGGGCCATATGGCAATTGTATATTTAACTTTTTGAGGAAATTCTAAATCATTTTCCATCATCACTGCACCATTTTACATTCCCACCAGCAATGTTTGAGGATTCCAGTTTCTCTGTCCTTACCAATACTTGTTTTCCTTTTATAGAAAAATTATAGCCAACCTCATGGGTATGAAGTGGTATATCTTTGTGGTTTTGATTTGCATTTCTCTAATGACTAATGATGTTGGGCACCTTTTATATGCCTATTTGCATTTGTATACCTTCTTTGCTTTTTTATTTTTTATTTTTGAGTAGCCAAGTGCAGTAGTGAGAAGGGGGAAAGAGAAGAACAAGGAGTTTGATCTATAACTGACTCTGAACAATCAACTGAGATAACTCACTATCTTCAGAGCCAGCCTGTGTACCTTCTTTGGAGAAATGTCTTTTCAAATTCTTTACTCATTTAAAAATTGTGTTGTTTGTCTTTTTTGTTGTTGAGTTGTAGGAGTTTGTTACATATTCTGGATACTGAACCATTATCAGATATATGATTTGCAAATATTTTTTTGCCATTCTGTAGGTTGTTTTTTCACTTTTTAAAAATTGATACATGGCCGGGCGCGGTGGCTCAAGCCTGTAATCCCAGCACTTTGGGAGGCCGAGA
>NW_012115933.1:39306-39708 GCF_000951035.1 Colobus angolensis palliatus | reverse complement strand
CTCGTGATCCGCCCGTCTCGGCCTCCCAAAGTGCTGGGATTACAGGCTTGAGCCACCGCGCCCGGCCACATTCCACATCTTCTAGCTACTTTGAAATATACAATAAATTACTGATAACCATTCTTTCACTTTTTTGATAATGTCCTTTTTTGTATAGAAGTTTTTAATTTTGATGAAGTTCCATTTCTCAATTTTTCTTTTGTTGCTCAAGCTTTTGATGTCATAGTTAAGAATCAGTTGTCAAATCCAAGATCATAAAGATTTACTCCTATGGTTTCTTCAAACAGATTTATTATTTTAGCTCTTATATTTGAGTTGTTGATTCATTTTGAGTTACTTTTTGGATATAGTATGAGGCAGCTTCATTCGTTTTTTCAAAATTTTTTTTTTTTTTTTTGAGAC
>NW_012115933.1:13552-38635 GCF_000951035.1 Colobus angolensis palliatus | reverse complement strand
GCTGGAGTGCAGTGTTATGATCTTGGCTCACTACAAGTTCCGCCTCCCGGGTTCATGCCATTCTCCTACCTCGGCCTCCTGAGTAGCTGGGACTACAGGTGCCTGCCACCACACCCCGCTAATTTTTTTGTATTTTTTAGTAGAGACAGGGTTTCACCATGTTAGCCAGGATGGTCTCGATCTCCTGACCTCAGGTCATCCGCCTGGCACAGCCTCCCAATGTTCTGGGATTGCAGGCGTGTGGCATCGCGTCCGATCCTGGGCTTATTTTCTTAAGAATTACATACCGTCTCTGTCGAAGAGGAGAGACCATTGGCACTTAATACGTTGTTTACTTTAGGTTTACAAAAGGTTAGATAAACAAAAAGACTAAAAATCTGTTTGTACTAGTGAATGTTTTTTAAGTGGTAACCCACAGTTAGGTTGATAGATATACTGAGCAATTTTTCTTGTTCACATGTAGTACTTAATTTTTGTCAAGTTTGTGACTGCTTAGTTTTGCATCCTCCTTTGTCTTCCTCTTTTCATGACCTTATTTCTTCAGATGAATGTTTTGAGGTTATTTTCTATTTTGAGAAAACTATACAAATCTGATTTATTATCACAATAGCTCAAAAGTAGTTCCTGTTGAAGCTGTCCACATTGTCAATACTGTGACCTCCTGTCAGTCTCCTACACTGGATGGGAAACTCAAGCTGAGATTTCTCCAAAGTGCTTCCCACAGTGGCTGAACTAATTTCAATTCCCACCAATGGTATATAGGCATTCCCTTTTCTCCACAGCCTCACCAGCATCTGATGTTTTTTGACTTTTTAATAATAGCTGTTCTGACTGGTGTGAGATATCTCGCTGTGGTTTTGATTTGCATTTCTCTGATGACTAGTGATGTTGAGCATTTTTCATACATTTGTTGCCTGCTTGTGTGTCTTCTTTTAAGAAGTGTCTGTTCATGTCTTTTGTCCACTTTTTAATGTGGTTATTTGTTTTTTACTTGTTGGATTATTTAAGTTTCTTATAATTTTGGATATCAGACCTTTGTCTGATGCAGTTTGTGAACATTTTCTCTCCCATTCTATAGGTTGTCTATTTACTCTGTTGATAGTTTCTTTTGTTGTGCAGAGGCTCTTTAGTTTAATGAGGTTCCATTTGTCAATTTTTGTTTTTGTTGCAATTGCTTTTAAGAACTTAGTCATAAATTCTTTCCCAAGGCTGATATTCAGAATGATGTTTCCTAGATTTTCTTCTAGGATTCTTATAATTTGAGGTCTAACATTTAAATCTTTAATCCATCTTGAGCTGATTTTTGTGTATGGTAAGAGGGAAGGATCCAGTTTCATTCTTCTGCATATGGATAGCCAGCTATCCCAGCATCACTTATTGAATAGGGGAGTCCTTTCCCCATTGCTTATTTTTGTTGACTTTGCTGAAGATAAGATGGCTGTAGGTTTATGGTGTCATGCCTTTTGAATGCATTTTTTTTTTCTTTTTTACTTAGCACAATGCATTTGAAGTTTATCTGTGTTCATATGCTTATTAATAGTTCCTTTGTTTCTGAGTAGTATTCCATAGTATACATGTACCTCAGTTTGTTTATTTATTTGCTACTTGAAGAACATTTGAATTGTTTCCAGTTGTTGGTGATTACAAATAAAGCAGCTATAAACAGTTAACATAAAGGCATTTGTGTAAACATATATGTTCTCATTTCTCTTGGGTAGGTATCTAGGAATGGGATTCCTGAATTATAGGCTAAATGAAGGTTTAATAAGAAACTGCCAAACATTTTCAGTTTTGTAGAGCCACCACAACGATTTACCACGGTCTTGGTGGCTTAAAACAACAGAATTTTATTGCCTCATAGTTCTGTGAGGCTAGAAGCTCAAATTCAAAATGTTGGCAGGCCCATACACCCTCTGAAAGTTCTAGGGGAGAATTCTTCCTTCCTTTTTTTTTTTTTTTTTCTGAGACACTCTCACTCTGTCACCTAGGCTGGAGCACAGTGGGGCAATCTCAGCTCACTGCAGCCTCTGCCTCCCGAGTTCCAGCAATACTCCTGCCTCAGGCTGCCACGTAGCTGGGATTACAGGTGTCCACCACCTTGCCCGGCTAATTTTTGTCTTTTTAGTAGAGACAGTGTTTCACCACGTTGGCCAGGTTGGTCTCAAATTCCTGACCTTAAGTGATCTGCCCGCCTTGGCCTCCCAAAGTGCTGGGATCTTTGGGGTATCGATTTTCTTCCTGGAAACCTTTGTGGCCGGTGGCACCTTTGCCTGAGTTCTTGCGTCCAGGAAGAATGAGGTACACAGACAAGTGAAAGGTGAAGACGTCGAAGGGGAGCTTTATTTAGTGTTAGCACAGCTCAGAGGAGACCCACAGTGGGTAGCTCCCCTCTGTAGGCAGGTTGTCCCATGGAGTGTTCAGCTCTCAGCAGAGAGGAGGCCCTGGAGAGGGTAGCTCCTCTCCACAGGCAGGTTGTTAAGGGCATCTCTGCAGGTCTCTGAAGCTCTCAGCAGAGAGGGTAGCTCCTCTCTGCAGCTAGTCCTCCCATTGTCTCTCCATCCTCTGCCCTTTTCTTGCTGAGCCCAGGGCTCAGAGGGGAGGAAGTATGTGCTGATTGGTCCATGGCAGCCATAGGTGGTCTGGAGGAGGCACCACAACTCCTCACTCTGGTCTGTTGGACTGGCAACCCAGCCCCCAGTCTTCAGGCCCTCTCTGGCCTGAAGGTGTGGCCTTACTGGAACCTGTTCCCTTCCCTCCAGGAATCTGTCTGCCTTCTGCTGCCATTCATGACCCCAGGGCTCAGCCCCAACCCTGCTCAGAGATTGGAGCAGGCACTGGGAGAGTAGAGAGGCCAGGCAGTGGGAGCAGACAACCCCAGGCCTGCAGGTATGGGTGGGGAGAGGCCTTCTTGGGCCCCCAAGGGTGCAGGCTACAGAGATGCTTGGGTCCTGTGCCTGGGAGGGTGGCTGCAGCTGCACCCTGGGAGCTACCACCCCTCCAACTTGGAAGCCTCTTCCTCTGCTTGTCCCTGGCTCCTGCCTGCTCTGTGGAGCAGGAGGCCCAGGTCTGCAGCTGCGGGTCCAGGGTCTGCAGTTGCACCCAGGAGGGCAGATCCTGCCTGCTCCTGGTCACCCCTCAAGAGCGCAGGGAGGCTTGGATCCACAGCTGCAGTTTGGGTGCCTGTATCCTCACCCAGCGGGGCAGGGCCCCTGCCTGCTCAGTAGAGCAGGAGGACTGGGTCTGCAGCCATGGTCAGCTGCCATCCCTGGGATGACAGGCATGAGCCACTAGCCTGACCCTTCTTTCCTCTTCTCACCTTCTGGTAGCTCCTGCAAACCTTGGAATTCCTTGGTTTGCAACTGTCACTCAATCTCTGCCTTTATCTGCACCTGGCCTTCTCTCCTGTGTCTTTCTGTGTTTTTTCCTTTTTTAAACGACACTAGTCATTGGGTTTACAGCCCACCCTTATCAAGTATGACCTCACTTTAACTAATTATATCTGCAAAGACCCTATTTTCAAGTAAGTTCACATTTTTAGGTTCAGGGTGGACATGAATTTTGGGGGGAACACTTACTCAGCCCACCCTGGTGGCTGTACCATGTTGCATTCCCACTAGCAGTGCCTGAGAGTTACAGTTGTTCCCAATCCTCACAACTTCAGGCTTAGCAACTTCAGGAGATAGGAGAGTTTCATTAGAAGTCTCAGGACTGTCTCTCACTGGGCTGCTTGGCATACATGTGCGTTCATCCTTGAACTTCTCGCTACAGCCCAGACATGGAACATGATGGTTGGCCAGGATGTGGTCATGTCCCTACTCCTAAAGATAGGGATGGGCAGGGGTCAGTGCCACATGAATCATGTAAATTGATTGTGGATAAGGGGCTCCCTGGAAGAAAACTAGGGAGATGTTAATAGAAGAAGAGGAACTGAATGATTGTCAGGTAAAAACAACTAATTTCCTCTACAAATAGGAAAGTGCCTTTTGCAACTGCTCCTTATCAGCTTCCAACAACTGCTGGAATCAAAGCAATTGATTATTTTCCATGTGCCAGGCACGATGCCACATGTTTTACATGGCTCCAATTTCCCCAGCATTCCTCTGGGGAAGATTCCACTACTCTCACCTTTTTTTGTTTGCCTGCCTGCCTTTCTTTCTTTTTCTTTCTTTCTTTCTTTCTTTCTTTCTTTCTTTCTTTCTTTCTTTCTTTCTTTCTTTCTTTCTTTCTTTCTTTCTTTCTTTCTTTCTTTCTTTCTTTCTTTTCTCTTCTTTCTTTCCTTTTCTTTTCTTTTCTTTTCTTTTGAGGCAGAGTCTCGCTCTGTCACCCAGGCTGGAGTGCAGTGGCATAATTTCTGCTCACTGCAACCTCCACCTCCCAGGTTCAAGCGATTCTCCTGCCTCAGCCTCCCAAGCAGCTGGGATTACAGGCGTCTGCCATCATGCCCAGCTAACTTTTGTATTTTTAGTAGAGATGGGGTTTCACCATGTTGGCCAGGCTGGTCTTGAATGCCTGACTTCAAGTGATTGCCCTCCTCAGCCTCCCAAAGTGCTGGGATTACAGGCATGAGCCACCGTGCCTGGCTCACCCTTTTTACATGCAGGAAACTAAGACTTGGAGAGTTTGGATAACATTCCAAAAGTCACATAGCTATTAGGGGGTACCCTGGATCCTGGGCCAGGTCTGCTAACATCGGTGCGCATTATACTGTCCTTGTATCTCTCCCCAGTCTCCCAACTAGCCAGTCTGTCCCTGCCTACCTGGATTTGACCCTTTCATTGACATGAATAATTTCATGGAGTGGTAACTTTTTTTTTTTTTTTTTGTTTAAACATTTCAGGGCTTTTCCTAGTGATAACCTCTGCTTCCTGCTGAGTTCTGGATCTAGAGCACAGGCAGATTTCCTGCCCTTTCTCCCATAGCTACCGAACTCTGACTTTGTACTGATGGAGTGTCTGGGGCCCAAGAGAGATTTCTGTCCTTCACCTGGCAGCAGGAGACTGCTAATTTATATCAGAGTGTGTTTCTTGCCCCTCCCCCAGGGGCAGACAGGCACCACCTGGTCCTCAGACAAGACTCAAGGCATGAATGGGCTTCTCTAGGTATGCCTGCTCCACCCTAAACCCTTGGCAGGTGCTGTAGGGCTGTACCACCGAGGGGGAAGGGCCTCCTAGGACTACTGCACTGTTTCCAGTCCTTCTCATGCACACCGAGGAGAGGCCAGAGGGAAAGGTGGCAAGCAGATGGGGATTTCTCTGTGTCCAGCATGCTCAGGACTTCTAAACTGCCCTGCTAGCTTATCCTTTGCCGGTAAGAATTTGTTTTCTTCTGAGCCAGTTTTCTGATGATTGTCTGTTCTTCCCATTCTCTGCCAAAAGAGGAAACAGCTGGTGTGTCTTGTCCCTCTTTGGAAGGACTTGTGAGCTTTAGGAATTCAGTTTCCCTGATTGCTTTGTATAATAGCTCAATTTGCTGATGAACTAAAACAAAACTATGGTTTTGTATGTCTTATAGGTTATCCATTTTTTAATATCTTTATTTGACACATTGAGGGTTTTTGTTTGTTTTGTTTTTGAGACAGAGTCTCACTCTGTTACCCAGGCTGGTGAGCAGTGGCACAATCTTGGCTCACTGCAACCAACCTCCACCTCCTGGGTTTAAGCGATTCCCCTTCCTCAGCCTCCCAAGTAGCTGGGATTACAGGTGCCAGCCACTACGCCCAGCTAATTTTTGTATTTTTAGTAGAGATGGGGTTTCGCCATGTTGGCCAGGCTGGTCTCGAGTTCCTGACTTTAGGTGATTTGCCCGCTTCGGCCTCTCAAAGTGCTGGGATTACAGGCGTGAGTCACCGCGCCCGGCTGTTTATCCATTTTTTTCTTGTGTATGCCAGCCTCACAGAGTGTGGGATATGAGAAAGAAGGGATCCTAGGGTTGAATAAACTTAAGAAATTTGTCATGCCTTATCCTCTTCTGGATATTTACGTGGTACATTCACATCTTAAAGACCCTGAGAATTCCTGCAGGATAGAGAAATATATATATATATATATTTTTTTTTTTTTTGAGATGGAGTCTCGCTCTTGTTGCCCAGGCTGGAGTGCGATGACACAATCTCAGCTCACTGCAACCTCCACCTCCCAGGTTCAAGCAATTCTCCTGCCTCAGCCTCTCAAGTAGCTGAGATTATAGGCGTGCACTACCACACCTGACTAATTTTGTAGTTTTAGTAGAGATGGGGTTTCGCCATGTTGGTCAGGCTGGTCTCAAACTCCTGACCTTAGGCGATCCACCAGCCTCGGCCTCCCAAAGTCTTGAGATTACAGGCATAAACCACCACACCTGGCCTAGAGAAGTAAATTTAACTTTAACAAAGTGTCCCTAAAGTTTGTTTGATCATAGAACCCTTTGCTTGTGTAGCACTCATTATTTCCCTTAGAATTAATATTCTGTGAACACAGTTTGGGAAATAGAGGGCGTTGACGTTTTATTGTCGGGGAACCTGGAACCAAAATAGAAAGCCAGGATCCATAAAGATAGTAACAGAATTGTTGTGGGTATTTCTAGAACCAAAAGCCATCCTGAAGATTGGGTGGAGGTTCTGGGTGATACCGAGGCACTCAGCAATGGCCTTGGTCAGTAGTCCGTGTTTCATCTTGTATGCTATACTTCAGAGATGGCCAGGTGTGGTCACTCACTCCTGTAATCCCAGTGCTTTGCGAGGCCGAGGCGGGTGGATCAGTTGTGGTCAGGAGTTTGAGACCAACATAGCGAAACCTCATCTCTACTAAAATTACAAAAATTAGCTGGGCATGGTGGCAGGCAGCTGTAATCCTAGCTACTTGGGAGGCTGAGGCAGGAGAATCGCTTGAACCTGGGAGGCAGAAGTTGCAGTGAGCAGAGATTGCACCACTGCACTCCAGCCTGGACAACAGAGTGAGATTCTGTCTCAAAAACACAGAAACAAAAACAGAAACAACAAAAGACTTCAGAAAGGATACCTGGGTGAATGAGACACAAAGTCAACATAAAATGGAAGTCTCTAGATCATTCCATGGACTCTCCTTTCTGGCACACCCATCTCACTCTCTGAAACCAATAAGAAATCTCTTCCTGGCCCCTGTGTACAGCTTGCTCTGATGGCTGGTCCTCACCAACCCTGCTGTGGTTGGGGCCGACTCTGAATATGGAGCTGCTATTATATAGTAGGGCTGGATGCGAACCTGTTTTGTGGATCTTCATCCTAGTTGTAAATTATTTCTCAGCCTCAAATTTAAACTCCTGGGCTTCTAGGCCCTGGTCTGCCCCATGGATTTGAGAGTGGGCATTTAGTCTCTCTGCTCTGTGCCCCTCAGTTCCATTACCATCCCTTGAAGTAGCCTAGACACCTGTTGTTTTCAGCTCCTTACATCCCTTTTATTTTTGCTCATGGGACACCACCTCTCTCCTCCATCCTATATTCAGGTGGGTCTGCCTGTCCGTAATTGCTGGTAGGGACCAAAGCTGGGGTTCAAACCCAAGGGGTCTGACTCCAAAACACACTTTCATAAAAATTACTCTAGCTTGCTTCCTGGTGCCAAATTGCATTGCTTTTCATTGCATTTAATTTTTAACACTCTAGATCGTGAAATATACTACAGAGTTTCTCTCCAGTCATTTGGATAACCACATGTCAGACAATATTTGAGTCAAGGTTTAAGATTACACAAAATAAACCAAAGTTCTCATCTCATAACAGGGAAAGGTTTCATCTTACTAGTTTTAATAGTGGCAAAAAATGAAGGTTTTGTTTGAAAAATTATTTTTACTCTAAGATCCTTAGTCCTTTTTATTCCTCAACTACATCAGTTAAAATGTGGCCATGTATGATGATTAGGGAAGCAAACAGCTCTTTCTGAAGGATACTAACCTAATTACTCTGGAAATATCAACCATGAATCAAGAAGTATGTTATGACTTAATTGTTCATTATACAAAATTTAGATAATCCTTCATTTCTTCCATGCCTTTCCTCTCTCCATCTAGAAGCATATTTAACCAAGTAATCAGAGGTACTAACTATTCACAGCCTAGGCAAGTGTGGGCAAATAACCACTGCAATAACACATTGGCAGCCTCAGAAATGACTGGCCATGAATAAGCACATAGCACTTAGTCTGCTCCTTCTTATGTGTTTGCCAATACATTTGCAATTTCATGCACAGTTTTAAATGTTAAGCATTAATCTGAAATAGGCACTGAAGCATCAATAAAGTCTACAATTTGCCCCCTTTAATGAAAATGCTAGATATAGATTTAATGCAAAACTAAACATTTGGCTCAATATGTTCTACTCCAGTAAATTAGCTAGTGTTTGTCATCTTTTTAAAAAAACGGGGGTTGAATGCCTCATTTCACATGGTTTTTTGTTAGGGACAGATAGAAAGCTGATAAACAACCCATTTGTTCTATGACAGTAGCTCCTAGTCACACTACTGGAGTTAAGCTTCAGTGCTCATTTCCTTTACAAATCCTGTTGTGAGTTTAAGTGGCCTGCTGTTGAATATTTGACTGAAGTGTAGCCTTGATGAGAGTGTTTTCCCAGAGGAACACAGACGAAGCTTTTTTGGACGGTGGCCCTAGAGCAGTGGGTTCTGAAATGACTCGGTGAACCTGAAAGGGAACAGAGCATCAGTGAGCCCTACTGTGTGCTATTTGAAACTGTTAGAGATGTTATCCCACAACAGCCCCAAAAGGTTCATGTAATTGCCCTCTACTTGGCCAGATGAGGAAACCAAGGGCTAGAGATGAAGCTGTGTAGCTAGGAAGTGATGAAACCTGGATTTGACCCCACTCACTATTCCACACTGTCTGGCAGCTGGGAGCTGCCCTTCTTCTATCTCTACCAGTGGTGCATTATTTGTCATTCAGGGAGCTTACACATGCCACCTCCTCCAGGAAGTCATTGCTGACTGCTCACTATTAACCATCCTTCTTATGTGTTTTTGTTGTACTTTGTCTGTTTCCAGTGTAGTCCTTAGGACATTCTGCCTTTTGGTACATTAATTTTAATACCTGTCTAACTCTTTATAAGGGGAAGGGCTATCTCTTACATCGACCTTCTATATACTGCAGGACTTTCACTATCAATGACACTCAATAAATTTTCATTGAGGCTGGGCATGGTGGCTCACACCCCTAATCCCAGTACTTTTGGTGGCCAAGGTGGAAGGATCACTTGAGACCAGGAGTTTGAGACCAGCCTGTGAAACATAGCAAGATCTCATCTCTGCAAAAAAATTTTAAAAATTAGCCAGGCATGGTGGCTCACACCTGTAATCCCAGTACTTTTGGTGGCCAAGGTGGAAGGATCACTTGAGACCAGGAGTTTGAGACCAGCCTGTGAAACATAGCAAGATCTCATCTCTGCAAAAAAAAAAATTTTTTTTTTTTTGAGACGGAGTCTTGCTCTGTGGCCAGGCTGGAGTGCAGTGGTGTGATCTCGGCTCACCGCAACCTCCGCCTCCTGGGTTCAAGCGATTCTCCTGCCTCAGCCTCCCAAGTAGCTGAGATTACAATGGCGTGCCACCATGCCCAGCTAATTTTTGTATTTTTAGTGGAGATGGGGTTTCACTACGCTGGCCAGGATGGTCTCGATCTCCTGACCTCGTGATCCACCCGCCTCAGCCTCCCAAAGTGCTGGCCAGGATGGTCTCGATCTCCTGACCTCGTGATCCACCCGCCTCAGCCTCCCAAAGTGCTGGGCTTATAGGCATGAGCCACTGCACCCAGCCAAAACGTTTTTTAAAAAAATTAGCCAGGCGTCGTGGTAAGCACCAGTATTCCGAGCTACTCAGGAGGCTTAGGTGAGAGGATCGCTTAAGTCCAGAAGGTTGAGGCTGTAGTGAGCTATGATTACACCACTGCACTGCAGCCTAGGTGACAGAGTGAGACCTGTCTCCAAAAAGAGTTAAAAAACTGTTCATTGAAATGTTTATAAAATAGATGGTTCTCAATATCTCATATCCTATTTCCAGAATTATGAAGAACAGTACAGTCAAGGGGGCAGGTCTTGCAGTAAGCCTGGCTGAGTTTGAATCCCAGCTGTATGACCTTAGGAGAGTTGCAGAGCTTCTCTGAGTTTCACATTCCTTCTGTTATAAAGCAAGGATAGGAATAGTAGCTACTGCAAAAGGTTGTTGCAAAAGTCCAATAAGAGAAGGCACACATAGTGCTTAGAATAGTGCCTGGTACATAGAAAATGCTCACTGAACCTTGGTTATTATTTTCCAGAAATGGTTGGGGATTTTTACTGCACAGGCAAGAAACTTTGTGGCACTGGTTGTTTACCATTTTAAAACATAAAAAAAAAAAAGGAAATATTTGATTTGATTAATAGTTGAACTGACAACGTGCAAGAACCATTTAATAATGACCAATCTTTAAAGATTATGGAAAAAGAAATGATTTAAGAAGGCTAAGACCCAGGCCCAGATATTGGTAAGCCCAGAACTTATCACATGCCTGGAGTCGACAGTTCGATCAATTCTAGTCTTGAATATGGGCGGGAGATTTTTGTAAAAAAAAAGTTTTTGGGCAACATGCATACAGCTTTCTTTTTTTTCTTTCTCTTTTCCTGCCCCCTGGGCAATATGCGTACTGCTTTCTGAGAATGACTTTCCAAATAATTGTGTACCTACTGACGCAGGTGTCATAATTTCCAAACCCATCCAATCAATATGTACCGGAGAGACATCTGCTCACAGTTCAGAGAGCTAATTTGGAAACTCCAGTGGGCCATTCTATTCCTTGTTCTGGATAACCAACTAACTAACCTATCTGCCTATTTAACACTATTTGACTTGGGTAAGCCCCTCAACATCCCTTGGAACTTGAATCTTCTTACAGATAAATATGGATCAAAATATGGATACCTCTCCTTCCTTTCCCTCTTTGGACCTCAGTTTCTCATCTGTAAAATGACTAGGTGGCCTCTCAGTCCCTCCTCTGGCTAACCTTCCATGGTTCTGCCTCCTCTGGGATGCTGTAAAGTCAGTTCAATGATGTTGACTAAGCTGCTGTGAACTTCCTGACCCAGAGCCCAGCTGGACACCAACTGACTAGGAGAGTTGATGGACACACAGGGAAGAACTGCCTCTCCTCAACTGCCGGACAGGGAAAGGAGGGGTGGGGCAGCTGCTGATGGCTATGTCACCTGGCCTCTGCTTGCATGTAACAACTCTATTTTTGGACAGGAGGTGGGTGGCAGGAGGGCCCAGAGGTCTGAATTTTCTTAAACAGTCAGGCATCCTTGGGCTGACACGGTGTCCTTGCTCTCATCAAAGGACATGATGAGTGTATATAAAGTGAAGCTACATGAGCAGCCCATTGTGAAGGGAGGAGAAGGGCAGGAGGTCTTGTAGCCTAGACTCTTTGGCTCCAGATGGCTGGAAAAGTCAACAGCTCTAGACAGTTTCCCAAGCCGGCTGTGCACCAGCAGCACTTGGAAAGGTGGTTTGAAGTACAGATTTGTGGGCTGTAGCTTAGAACAGTCTGATTCAGTAGGTGAATGGCCTGAGCGTCTTATTTTTAGCAAACTCCCCAAGTGGTTCTCATGCACAGCAAGGCTTGGGAATCCCTTTGGTTTAGGTCATGGGGAGATTGAAGCTGTAAGAGAAGAATGGCTCATGAAGCACATCAGCTCCACCCATGCTCCAGTGGGGTCGGCAGTATGCGACATCCCAGCTCATTCCAGCTGTGTCTTGGTTGTGTCTTAAAATCTCAAAGCCTCGATGCTTATTTCTAAAATGGGAATAATACTGACAACCCTATAGTATCAATGTGAGGGTGAAATGGATGATACCCATAAGGCACTTAGCAGGGGGCCTGGCACAGAGTGAGCATTGAATAAATGTTAGCTATTGTCATTCTTGTTGTTGTTGACGTTATTACGGAGGGCCAGGTGTGGTGGCTCCCACTTGTAATCTCAGCACTTTGGGAGGTTGAGGTGCAAGAATTGCTTGAGGCCAGGAGTTTGAGACCAGCCTGGGCAACATAACAAGCTCCTGTTTCTACAAAAACAAAAACAAACAAACAAACAAACAAAAACAACCTGAAAAAATTAGCCAGGTGTGGTGGTGCATGCCTTTAGTCCTAGCTACTCAGGAGGTTGAGAAGAGAGAATCACTTGAACTCAGAAGTTGGAGGTTGCAGTGAGCTATGATTGTGCCACTGAACTCCAGTCTGGGCAACAGGGTGAGACCTCATCTCTTAAAAAAAAATTAAAAAGAAAGGATTTTTAAATTCTTAAAAAAACAAATCCTAAGCAAAAACCTAAACCCCGCCTCAAAGACTTCCAAAGAAGGCTGACAGTGTGTCACTTAGTCTCTCAGAGCCTCCATTTCCTCATCAGCAAATCAAGGAAGTCTAATTCTGGCCTCACAGACTGTTGCAAGGATTAAATGATCCAATGGAGAGAAAGTGCCTTGCACAATGGTCGTAATATGTGCTCAATAAGCAGCCGCATGTTGTTAGCCATGGAGTCATCCAGTCTGACCCCAGTGCCAACTTCTTTCAAACAGTCAGTTCTTGAACTACCTCTTAGCCCTTGCGATGTGCGTTCACTGGCTCTTACAAATGCCAATAAATTGTTGCTTTACTCAAACTCCTGGTCAGTGATGGTTGATTGTCTGGAATGCCATGTGTGTTTGCTTGGTGCATCTCAAACCTGGATTAGCTACCGAAGTCAAGGAGTCCTGCAAGGGAGTGTGATTGGAGAGCATGTCCTACTGTTCCCACCAGAGAGATTCATGGCTTCGTGGACAGCCTTTGTTTTTCTCCCTTAGTGGACATAAGTAGAGGGACAGTTTTTACAAGGGACTGTGGCCATTTGCTCTCAAGGGGCTTTGGAGTCTCCTCCTGAGTATGAGGCAGTAAGTTCCCAAGATAAGATCAGTTTCTTTGTGCAAGCCTCTCCAGCCCGTCTTTGCCTTACACACTAGACTCTTGGAACCCAGGCTCATCCTCTTATAAAAGGATGCCAAGCAGAGGGTCATACAGTAAAGGGAGGTAAACATTCTTTTAAATTAGTTTATCAATTCAACACAGCACAGTGGTGTTGGGTTACCAGGGTCAACAGTCAGCAGTCACATTCCTCAGCTGTTTGATTGGGGCAATGCATTAACAAACAGCCAGGAAAACTCTTTCTGATTAATTATGTTGATAAGTTTTTTGTAGTGTGCTACAAGTTCTTTTAATTTAATCTGCTTGGACAGCAGCCCATTCAGGTGAAATGTCTTGACTTATCTAAAGAAGCACTGATGAGAAGGCTACTGGGCCTGGGATTTTATTGTGCTATCATGTAATCATTAACACATGTGGCTACTGTTTTCCTGCATTTTGATTTTCTTCTTGAAAGGAAGGACGTGTCTGTGGGGTAGGGGTATTATGGAAGTAAGGATGAGGCCCGGCAGCAGTGACAAGAAAAGAGGGTGCTATTACTAGCTTAGCCTGAAAACACTATCTTTATTGCCAGGAGTAAAAGTATTTGAAAGCACTAATAATGACTTCAGTGAATACTCATCTTTTTAAAAAGAGCAAAGGATGATTAGGACATACTTCTCTCAAAAGTGGAAATCTTCCGGATTAGGGTTGTCCAATCTTTTTGCTTCCCTGGGCCACAATGGAAGAAAAACTGTCTTGGGCCACACATAAAATACACTCACACTAATGGTAGCTGATGAGCTTTAAAAAATTGCAAAAAAACCGCATAATGTTATAAGAAAGTTTATGAATTTGTGTTGGGCTGCATTCAAAGCTATCCTGGGCCATGTGTGGCACATGGGCTGCAAGTTGGACAAACTTGTTCTAGATCAAGGTTTCTCCACCTTGGCAATACTGGCATTTTGGGCTGGATAAGTCTCGGTTGTGGGGTGCCTGTCCTGTACACTGGAGGATGGGTAGCCTCTTCCCAGTAGATGCCAGCAGCATCCCTCTCCCCAACAATTGTGATAACCAAAAAGATCTGTAGACATTGCCAAATGTCTCCTGGGGCACAAAATTGCCCCCAGTTGAGAACCACTGTCCTGGATGTACAGATTCAAATCTTAAGTAGCCTATTATGACTCTCTGCTGATCTCTTTCCATCTCACCTCATTTAAGACACAATTCAGCCAGGCTCGGCTCACGCCTGTAATCCCAGCACTTTGGGAGGCTGAGGCAGGCGGATCACGAGGTCAGGAGATCGAGACCATCCTGGCTAACATGCTGAAACCCCGTCTCTACTAAAAAAAATGCAAAAAAATTAGCCGGTCGTAGTGGCGGGCGCCTGTAGTCCCAGCTACTTGGGAGGCTGAGGCAGGAGAATGGCGTGAACCCGGGAGGCGGAGCTTGCAGTGAGCCGAGATCGCGCCACTGCACTCTAGCCTGGGAGACAGCGAGACTCCATCTCAAAAAAAAAAAAAAAAAAAAAAAGACACAATTCAAAACATAACTCTTCCAGGTGCCAGTCCTCACTGACTTCTTTGTCATCTGTCCTCCCTACATTGAGACCTTGGGTCTATACTATCTTCTCCTTCCTTCTCTTCTTCCTCTTCTCCCTTCTTGTTTTTTCATCCACAGAACTCTGTTCTGAGCAACTATTCAATATCAAGTTGCGAATTAACCAGGGAATTATTTCTCCCTTATATTTGTGACAGACGTCTATCTCAGAGGCAACCCACACAAAATTTCCCAAATGGTCCAAAAATAAAATGAATATTCTTTAATTAAAAACAGATGTCTAGGCCGGGTGCAGTGGCTCATTCCTGTAATCCCAACACTTTGGGAGGTGAGGGGGTGGATCACCTGAGGTTAGGAGTTTAAGACCAGTCTGGCCAACATGCTGAAATCCCGTCTTTACTAATAATACAAAAATTACCTGGGTGTGGTGGTGTGCACCTATAGTCCCAGCTACTCAAGAGGCTAAGACAGGAGAATTGCTTGAACCCGGGAGGTGGAGTTTGCAGTGAGCTAAGATAGAGCCACTGCACTGCAGCCTGGTTCACAGAGCTAGACTCAGTCTCAAAAACAAACAAACAAACAAACAAACAAACAAACAAACAAACAGAAAAAAAAAAACACAGACATCTAGGCCAGGCACAGTGACTTGCGCCTGTAATCCCAACACATTGGGAGGCCAAGGAGGGAGGATTGCTTGAAACATGGAGTTCAAGACCAACCTGGGCAATGTAGTGAGACCCTGTCTCTATTAAAAATAAGAGAGAGAGAGGGAGAGAGAAAGAAAAAAAATACATGTCTAAATGGGGGCAATTTAAATTTGAGGTGAAAAGTAGCAGGAAGAAGTGGCAGAATTACCGAAATTAAAAATAGCTCACATTCTGCAAGCACTTAATCCACTATATGCCATGTGCATTATCTCATTTAATTCACACATTACCCCATTTTGTAGAGGAGGAAATAGAGTTTTAGTGAAGTGAAGAAATTCGTGCAAGTCCCCAGAGTTGAACTGGCAGTGTGAGGATTTAAACCCGGGCAGCTCGATCCCGGGGTGGGTCCTCAGCCCCTGTTCACACAGTTACAGTCCTACAGGGGTGGAAGGTCATCAAATGAGGCTGAGGACCAAGGACAGGGTGACTTTTCAGGAGCTGTAAGAACAACTTGTCTGAATTCTAGAGGCCCCAGCTTTCAGTGTCTGGACCTATGCAAATCTACAAGTGAATGTGGTCCCATTTCTTTGTTTCCATCTGTCTTAGTGAAACTGCCTCTGCTTAGCGGTGTGGAGTATTGCTTTCCCAGTTTAGAAAGTTAATTTATCAAGGCAGCTGAAGTGAAGAATATGGTTCAAGAGGGTGCCTCAGCTAGCAGGTGCTGGGGGAGTGGGGTGGGGGCGGGGAATGTAGGGCTGGAGAATCAAGAAATAAATTAAATCTTTGACCCTTGATGACTGTGGGAGAAAAACATGTGTGGACATAGATCCAAAGCCTTGGCAGTGCCTATCCCTTACCTGTCCTAAGCCACAATTTTTGCTCATTTTGTATTTCTCATATGAAAGCACAAAGTTGTGGTTTCCAATTTCTTGGTGGCAAAATTGTGGGCAAACATTGAAAAAGAATTGAAAAATCTTTCCCCTTGCCATTCTTCCTCCTCCTCCTCCTCCTCTTCTTCTTCTATTTTTGTTTTTTGTTTTTTGAGACGGAGTCTCGCTCTGTTGCCAGGCTAGAGTGCAGTGGCTCAGCTCACTGCTGCAACCTCTGCCTCTGGGTTCAGAAGATTCTCCTGCCTCAGCCTCCCAAGTAGCACACACCATCATGTCTGGCTAATTTTTGTATTCTTAGTAGAGATGGGATTTGCCATGTTGGCCAGGCTGGTCTTGAACTCCTGTCCTCAAGTGATCCACCTGCCTCAGCCTCCCAAAGTGCTGGGATTACAGGCGTGAGCCACCATGCCTGGCCTTCTCAGCACTTCTTTTGGAGAATTTTCCATAACTTAATGTTTGTCTCCCAACTAGACTATAAGCTCCCTGAGAACAGAGACTTAGCATCCCATATGGCAGCAGCACACAATGGCCTGGCACACAGTGTTTTATAAATACTCGTTGAGGGAATACATGAAGTCTAGACTGAGTATTTGGTTGATTTGGAAGCAATTGTGTGTTTCCTGCCTTTTAACTTTAAAAATGTGTGAAAATTTTCAAATGTACATAAAATTAGAATAATACAATGAACTTTTATATACACATCACCTGGGTTCACCAATTGTCAAGATTTTGCCACATTTACATGATTTTTTTCCCCTTTTTTAACTTAAATTTTTCCCTAGCCTTCTAAAGGCACAGAAACATTAGCTACTATTCATTGTGTTTACTACGTGCCAGCAAATGTGCTAAATGTTTCTTTCTTTTTTCTGAGACAGAGTTTCGCTCTGTCACCCAGGCTGGAGTGCAGTGGCGAGATCTCAGCTCACTGCAACCTCTGCCTCCCGGGTTCAAATGATTCTCCTGCCTCAGCCTCCTGGGTAGCTGGAATTACAGGTGCCTGCCACCACACCTGGCTAATTTTTTGTATTTTTAGTAGAGTCAGGATTTCACCATGTTGGCCAGACTGGTCTCAAACTCCTGACCTCAGGTGATCCACCTGCCTCGGCCTCCCAAAGTGCTGGGATTAGTAGGCGTGAGTCACTACTCCTGGCTTAAATGTTTCTTACATATGTTGTTATTTAATCTTCTCAACAACTCTGCTATTTTAGAAAGGTGGACGCTGTTGATACAGTGTAAGTCACTTTATGGAGTGTTCCCACTTTAGTAGGTGGAAATCTGGGACTCCAAAGTTCATGTTCTCAACTACCAAACATTGCTCTTTATAGATTTAATCAAACACATTTCTCTCCCACCTGCCCTTTCTTCTTCATACCTACAGACTTTTAAATGTTTGAAACATTTTTATTGTGCCTAACCTGGAGGGCAAGTGCTCTAGTGCCTGTGAAAAAAGAACAGCAATTGGCTTTATTATTCTCCTAATAAAAAATCAAATTGGCAATAAACATTTATTGAACCCTTTTTTATTTATCAAGCACCATGTGAAGAGCTGGGGAGACAACAGTGAATGAAATAAATATTGTCTCTAGTCTTACGGAGCACAGTAGAGTCAGGTTCTCCAACAGTAATTCAGATAGTTTGTGGTTGGATCCACCCTATATAAATATCCTCTTGGCTTTCCAACTGAGACTGTGGGTTTACAATGAGCAAAGTAAGATGGAGCAGCTGACGCTGAGGGTTCAAAACGGTCAACTCCACTATTTAGAGGTTTCTTCTCTGACACTCCCCTCTACTTTTTTCCTTGCCCTCTGTTTCCTGACTATCCTGCAGCAGTACTGCTTTCATCTCTGATTGGACAAAGGAAGGGACCAGATATGTAATTCGAATTTACTCTGATAGCTACAAAGGTCTTCCGTGTTCAGTTGTGCAATTTGTGCACTGCACAAAGACATCTGGTTGAGGAGCTGGCTGGAGCTGAAATCCTGCTTGCGCCCCATTTGCCAAGGGGTGGCCCCAACCCGGGGCTCTGCCAGCCTTCAGAAAGAGCCTCTTTTTCTACCTACCGAGCTTCCCACGGCAGACACACAGGAACCACGGGTCTATGAGCTACAGAGGCATCCCATGAACTTGAGGAAGCCCTCTTGGCCAACCTAGAAAGAGAATGGAAAGGGAGATCATTGAAACAGCTGGGTCAAATTGAAATTTTGGATTACGTGTGAAACTCACCATTTGTACTCTCCATGTCACCCATGGACTCAGTGGATGGAATTCAAAGTGCCTTCAGGTTTGATGGCAGTAAGAATGTCAGTTCAACACAGGAAAAAGGCATGGTGGTTAAAAGCATACACTTTATAGGGTACATAACGTGACTTGAGGGACTTCTTGCCAGCAAGTAATAGAAGAGAATGGGAAGAATTGGTAACAATTTTCAGGTGGTTTATTTCCTAGACTTAATTCCCAGTGTGAAGTGGATCGCCTCATCATAGCGATGAAGAGAACACTAACACTGCCCAGCCCTCTCAGCACAAACCAAGAGGTTTTCCACAGGGAGTATATTCACTGTTTTTATTATTGTGTATAGTAATATTAATAAGCTTTCACTTAGTAAGCACAGATACGTGCAGGGCATTGTACTGAGAATTTCACCTACATTGCTTTATTGAATTCTCTTTATATCCCCATAAAGGAGGTATGATTACATTTTATGCATGGGGACACTGACATTTGAGTTACCTAAGGTCATATAATAAAGAAGTGGTACAGCAGGGCTTGAACCCTTGCCTTTTGACTTCAAAACCCACACCTGGCCGGGTGCAGTGGCTCACATCTGTAATCCCAGCACTTTGGGAGGCCAAGGTGGGCGGATCACTTGAGGTCAGGAGTTTGAGACCAGCCTGGCCAACATGGTGACACCCCATCTCTACTAAAAATATAAAAATTAGCTGGGCATGGTGGCGGGCACCTGTAATCCCAGCTACTCAGGAGGCTGCGGCAGGAGAATCGCTTGAACCCAGGAGACCAAGGTTGCAGTGAGCTTAGATTGCACCACTGCACTCCAATCTGGGTGTCAGAGCAAGACTCCGTCTCAAAAAAAAAAAGACCAAAACCCACACCTGTAACCACCACTCATGCCTGTTTTGGGAGAAGAGTCTGTCCTGTTAGGTCTCTCTCCTGGCCTGGAGAACCTACCATGCACATCTCAGACTTCTGTTCAAACATATCAAACTTCCCCCAACTTGGGATCTTTTTTAGCTTTCTTTTCTTGAATACCCACTGTCTTCATGCATAACTGATTAATAGGAATCCTTCTTGGGGCCAGGCGCGGTGGCTCAAGCCTGTGATCCCAGCACTTTGGGAGGCCGAGACGGGTGGATCACGAGGTCAGGAGTTTGTAGACCATCCTGGCTAACATGGTGAAACCCCGTCTCTACTAAAAAATACAAAAAACTAGCCGGGCGAGGTGGCGGGCGCCCGTAGTCCCAGTTACTCAGGAGGCTGAGGCAGGAGAATGGCATAAACCTGGGAGGTGGAGCTTGCAGTGAGCTGAGATCCGGCCACTGCACTCTAGCCTGGGCGACAGAGGGAGACTCCGTCTCAAAAAAAAAAAAAAAAAAAAAAAAAAAAGGAATCCTTCTTGGGCAGTGCAGCAAACTGGCCACTTTTTCTCAGTTAGTATTATCACAACTCACACTCATGTCACAAGCCACACCCCAGCCAAGGCCTTTAACCTCTGCCAACCTCATGACTCATCAGAAGCACTGTTATAAGTATATTAAAACATTTTGTAAGGGTTTTTCTGCCAACCTCAATAGCTCAGCAGAAAACTGACATAAGAAAATATTTTTAAAATCTTATAAGGATTTTTCTCTTTGACTATCTCCCCACAGCTGTCCACAAGAGAGGACAGTAATCAAAAAGGCAAGGTGTGTCTTTTTGAGTAATGGGATTTGGGAGGATCAAAGAGACTTCAGTTTAACAGGATGAAAAATGTCTTTCATGGGAAGTTGGGGCAGGAGGTGTTGGCACTGTGAGGTGGTTTGCATGGTCCTAAGATCACAGGTATGATCAGGTGTTGACTGTAATTAGTTTTTGTTTTGGGTTCAGGCGAGAGAATTGGTGTGTAATTCTTGGCTAGCGTGGTATTCTCCTTCACCTTTTAAATGGCAGAGTTCATAGTTTTTGTAAGACAAAGTTACCAACCTCATGATAACAATAACTCATATTTGTTTTGTACTTACCCTTTACTGTTTATAGACATTCTTTTATTTCATCCTCACAACCGCTTTGTGGAGGAGGTATATTCATTATTGACATTTTACAGATGGCAAGATGGAGGCTCACAAAGGGTATGAAGTTGTGGCTGTGTAAGCTGAACAAGTGTAGAGAGCTAATGTGCAATAAGAAAACTACAGTTAATAATACTGTATTCTGTACTGGTGTTCGCCAAAAGAGAAGATTTTAGGTACTTTTTTTTTTTTTTTGACAGGGTCTTGCTCTGTCACTCAGGCTGGAGTGCAGTGGTGAAATCTCAGCTCACCACAGTCAAGACCTCTGGGGCTTAAACGGTCCTGCCACCTCAACCTCCCAAAGTGCTGGGTTTACAGACATGAGCCACCGTGCCTGGAAGATTTTGGGTACTCTTAACACACACACACACACACACACACACACACACACACAGAGAAAGAGAGAGAGTTATCTGGGCACAGTGGCACATGCCTGTAGTCCTGTAGTCCCAGCTTCCCAGCTACTTGGGAGGCTGAGGTGGGAGGATTGCTTGAGCCCAGGAGTTCAAGGCTGCAGTGAGCTACTATGGCACCACTGTGCTCCAGCCTGGGTGACAGAGTGAGACCCTGTCTTAAAAATAATAATAATAAAATAAAATAAAGTAAAAAATGTAGCTATGAAGTGATGGGTATGTTAATTTGCTTGACTATGGTAATCACCTGGGCATGTGTATGTACCTCAAGATAAGTGTAGCCAAACATGTTACACACCTTAAGTATGTACAATTTAAAAACAAGACGGAGGCTCAGGAAGGAGAAATAACTCGCTCAAGGTCACAGAGCTAGTAAGTGGCAGAGCCTGGATTCAAAAGTGAGCAGCTGCCTCCAGGTTGGGCTCGTCACCATATTTCATGTACCCTCTAAATTCTTGTGGGGAAATCAGGATGCTTATTCAATCCATGCTGCATATAGAGGTTGTTAGGTGGTGAATACTTCTTGACCATTTTTGTTTCAAAGATGGGGTTTCCCCCAAATACCCCTGGCCTCTGTCTCACCTTTACTCTCCCCCTGGGGAGATGAGCGGGTTGCCTGAGTGTGAGAAAAAAGGGCACACATGGCCTAGCCTTTTAACTATACATCTTGTTCTGCTCCTCCAGGGGCAGGTCTTCCTAGCTGGGTGGGGTGGGAGGCCTTTGGAGTTCTAGTGCTCCAGAGTATGTGAGTCTGCCTATCTTTGGAGTTTAATACGAGGAGACCCTTGGCCCTATATAAGCCATGGTTTCCAAATCAGCTTATTAAAGGGTATATTTGGCCCCTATTTGATTATTCTCTTGTCTTTTTTCTCTGTTTATTTAGAACTCCAGATGGAGAAGAGAGTGTTATGTATCCTCACTGCACCCTCTCCCAAGAGCTACTGTGGAAAATAAAGAAAGAAATGTGGGTCAGGTGCAGTGGCTCATGCCTGTAATCCCAGCACTTTGGGAGGCAGATCACCTGAGGTCAGAAGTTCAAGACCAGCCTGGCCCCATCTGTGGTGGCGGGCGCCTGTAATCCCAGCTACTCGGGAGGCTGAGGCAGAGAATTGCTTGAACCTGGGAAGCAGAGGTTGCAGTGAGCCAAGATTGCACCACTGCACTGCACTCCAGCCTGGGTGACAAGAGAGAGATTCTGTCTCAAAATAAAAAAATGAAAAGAAAAAAGAAAAAAGAAAAAAAGAAAGAAGTGAGTTAAGTATTAAGACATCATATGAATTAAAGACTCTTGATCTAACATTCAATGAATCTACTGGGCACACTGGCTCATGCCTGCAATCTCAATTGAAGTTGGGCGGGTAGATGGCTTGAGCCCAGGAGTTCAAGACCAGCCTGCACAACATAGAGTGATCCTTTTCTACCAAAAATCACAATATATCAGCCGGGCATGTGGCGTGCACCTGTAGTCTCAGCTACTCAAGAGGCTGAAGAGGCAGGATTGCTTGAGCCTGGGACGTTGAGGCTGCGGTGAGCCAAGATCACACCACTGCACTTCAGCCTGGGCTACAGAGCCATACCCTATCTCAAAAAAAAAAAAAAAGAAAAAAAGAAAAAAGAAAAACCAAAAATCCATCCAATGAATCCACTCCCTTCCAGGGCAATTGGTTCATCAGTTGAGTTAAAGAAGAAGAACATAGCAGGTACTTTGCTTACATGATCTCACTTAACTGCTGTAACAATCAGGTGAGATGAAATTTATTATCTCTGTCTCATCCATAAGGAAACTGTATCTTATCCAGTCAACAAATATTGGGTATAGCCCATAGCCAGACTTTATTCTAGGAGGTTCAGGAAGGTCATGGGAATTGCTCAAGATTGTATATAGCTGGTCAGTGGAAGAACTAGGATTTGAATTCGGGTCTGACCAATGCCATGGGTCAGGCTTTCCTTGGAGAGATGGGAGAGTGGGAACAAATAAAATAATGACAATAAACATATTGAGCCCTGACTTTATACCAGTATGAAACTTTATACCACTCAATGCTTGTGATGCATTACCTCATCAAGTCTTTGCATCATCCTTACAAAGCAGGTACTGTTATCCTCATTGTACACATGAGGAACATGAGGCTCAATGATGTTAAACATGAGGCTCAATGAGCTCAGGAGTTCGAGACCACCCTGGCCAACATGATGGAACCCTGTATCTACCAAAAATATAAAAATTAGCCAGGTGTGGTGGCGCATGCCTATAGTCCCAGCTACTCAGGAGGCTGAGGTGGGAGGATTGCTTGAGCCTGGAAGCTGGAGGTTGCAGTGACCTGAGATTGCACCGCTGCACTCCAGCTTGGGTGACAGAGTGAGACCCCCTCTTTTTTTTTTTGAGACAGAGTCTCACTCTGTCACCCAGGCTGGAGTGCAGTGGCATGATCTCAGGTTACTACAACCTACAACCTCCACCTCTCAGGTTCAAGCAATTCTTCTGCTTCAGCCTCCTGAGTAGCTGGGATTACAGGTGCCTACCACCACGCCCAGCTAATTTTCATCTTTTTTTCAGTAGAGACGAGGTTTCCTCATGTTGGCAGATTGGTCTCGAACTCCTGACCTCAAGTGATCCACCCACCTCAGCCTCCCAAAGTGCTGGGATCACAGGTTTGAGCCACTGTTCCTGGTCAACCCCATCTTAAAAACATCAAAACAAAACAGTAAATGGTAACGCTCCAATTGAAGCCAGGTCTTCTCATTCCAAACTGTTAGCCTATGTGTAGTATTGCCTTTGTTTTCCTGCCTTTACAAAGGTAGTTGGGAGACATAGCCTCTGATATGACATCAGAACACCTTGAAACAATTAATTAAAAAGTGCAGATCAACCTGGTGGATTTGCATGAAGGTACTCCAGAGTGGGGAAGGAAGGCAGAGGATGAGGTATGTGGGAGAAAAGGCTAGGAAGCAGAGTGAAGTGATTAACATTGGGTGGGTTGAACCAGGCTTCTTGGGAGGCATTTTCAGCCAGGTTTCAGCTGATATATGCTTGATGACAGCAGAGAAAAATAACAGGGCAAGTCTGAGAATCAGGGAAAATTTTTGAATGGCATGACTTTGTACATGGTAAGTCAGTTGTAAAAAAACAAACAAAGCAACAACAGCAAAACTCCATCTTCTCTGAAATGTAGGAATTGCCCTGTTGAAGAGATGGGCTGCATCCAGGTCCTCAGAGTTTTATTTGGGTGAACATTCAAGACCCAGAAAATCCTGGATTTTATCATGGTTTTCTGTTGTTAATTAATTGGGGTGAGTATGGGGTCATTTAATTTTTCTGGACCTTAATATCCTTATCTTTAAAATGAATGTGTATCCTCCAAAGTTCCATCTAGCAATAATATTTCTTCTCCTTTCTTTCAGGGCAGAGGACAATACCAGCCTCTGGCACACAGATGATGGTTGAGCAATGCTTGTTGGCTGGGTGTGGTGGTGCAATCCTGTAATCACAGCACTTTGGGAGGTCAAGGTGGGCAAATTGCTTGAGTCCAGGAGTTCGAGACCAGCCTGGGCAACAGGGCAAACCTCATCTCTACAAAAATAAACAAAAAATTAGCCGGACATGTTGGTGCACACCTGGGGTCCCAGCTGCTCAGGAGGCTGAGGTGGGAGGATCGCTTGAGCCCAGGAGGTTGAGATTGCAGTGAGCTGTGATTGTGCCACTGCATTCCAGCCTGGGAGACAGAGTGAGACTATGTCTCAGGAAAAAAAAAAAAAAAGTTGCCTTGAACTAATTAAAGGCAGTGGTACTAATTGAAAAACAAATTCTCCCCGTGTGGCATGTCCTGCTTGCTATCTTGTTGCCTGTGCTCCATAGGTCATGTGGCCTTGCCCCTGAGTTATCCAGCTTGTCATCTTCTTGTTGAGGAAACCTCTCCCCGCCTTTCCCCACAAAAATCACTTTGCTTCCCTCATTCTAAAGTCTCCCTAGTATAGGCTCAATCTATGAATCCTTTGCATTCTTAATTCTCCCTCTGCCTTCTAACTTTCCTGTTCTTAGGTATGGCTGAACCGGCGGTGTGCTTATTTTTCATTTTTCCTTTGATGAATGGATAGTGTCTCACTTGCTCTCTTCCTGGAGACTGAACACATGCTTGCATGAAGGGTGTGGAGGAAGCCATATGATTGAAGGGGCAATGTCTAGTAATGTCATGCTTTAATTGTAGGCTCAAATTTTAATGATGAATTAACTTCTTGAAAGTTGATCTTTAGGCCAGGTGCAGCGGCTCACACCCATAATCCCAGCACTTTGGGAGGTTGAGGCAGGAGGATCTCTTGAGCCCAGGAATCTGGGACCAGCCTTGTAACATGGCACAACGGCATCTCTACTAAAAATACC
>NW_012115933.1:2786-12888 GCF_000951035.1 Colobus angolensis palliatus | reverse complement strand
GAGTCTCACTCTGTCACCCAGGCTGGAGTGCAGTGGCATGATCTTGGCTCACTGCAACCTCCGCCTTGCGGGTTCAAGCCATTCTCCTACCTCAGACTCCCAAGTAGCTGGGATTACAGGAGCCCACCACCATGTCCTGCTATTTTTTTTTTTTTTTCAGTAGAAATGGGGTTTCAACATGTTGGCCAGGCTAGTCTTGAACTTCTGACCTCAAGTGATCCATCTGTGTCAGCCTCCCAAAATGCTGGGATTACCGATGAGCCACTGTGCCCAGTTTCTCTTCTCTCCTCTCCTCTCCTTTTCCCTCCCCTCCCTTGCCCTCCCCTCCTCGCCCCTTCTCTCGTCTCCTCTCTTCTCCTTTTCCCTCTCTTTTTAAAGAGCTTGAGTCTCTCTGCTCAAAATTTCAAACTCAGAAAGTTTACTCACCTGGATTACTTTCATCTGGGCTTCTGAGACTGCGCCAGAGCCTTGGAACCCAGCTGATCTACTTGTTTGTAGAGCGGCAGTAGAGCGGCAGATGCCCTGGTTGGCCTCCGGTCTCCAGTCTCTCCTTGTTCCTCACTAACAGGGCTCCAGCTGGGCTTAGGGCAGCAGGCTGCCCATGGAAGATCACATACCTCCCCAGAGCCCCTTGAAGCTGAAGTGTCTACAACCCAGGTCTGGCCAAAAAGATATCCGTAGAAGCTTCCTCCGGGGGCTTTCAGGAGAGCCCCATTGTTTCCCTGATAAAAAGGTACAAGTCCAATCAGTACATGTGTTTTGCCCTTGACCCCTACCCTTCTTTCTGTGTGGAGTATGAGCACCATGCTGGAGGGGCAGCAGCCCAGCTTTCCATTGTGAGGAAGAAAGTTAGGCACTAAGAGTAGCGGAGAAAAGTTAGAAGGAGGCTGGGACCTTGTTTTCTGTAAGCAACTGCTTCAGCCTTATCTCAAGACTTCTATAATGTGAAAAAACAGAGAGAAAAAACCCTATTTGGTTAAGCACTGTGTTCAGTTACTTGCAGCTAAGTAAAATTTTAAATGATGCTGTGGCTCATACTCGTAATCCCAGCACTTTGGGAAGCCGAGGCAGCCGCATGACTTGAGGTCAGGAGTTCAAGATCAGCCTGGCCAACATGGTGAAACCATGTCTCTACTAAAAATACAAAAAAATTAGCTGGGCATCATGGCGGGCACCTGTAATCCCAGCTACTTGGGAGGTTGAGGCAGGAGAATCGCTTGAATCCAGGAGGCAGAGGTTGCAGTGAGCCAAGATCGCACTACTGCACTCCAGCCTGGGTGACAGAGTGAAACTCCATCTCAAAAAAAAAAAAAAGGAAAAAGAAAGAAACTCCATCTCTACTAAAAATACGAAATTAGCCGGGTGTGGTGGCACGTGCCTGTAGT
Source organism: Colobus angolensis palliatus (assembly GCF_000951035.1). Taxonomy (NCBI): domain Eukaryota; kingdom Metazoa; phylum Chordata; class Mammalia; order Primates; family Cercopithecidae; genus Colobus; species Colobus angolensis. Next base: position 11,503 of record NW_012115933.1, on the reverse strand, counting down.
CCCAGCTACTCAGAGGGCTGAGACAGGAGAATTGCTTGAACTTGGGAGGTAGAGGCTGCAGTGAGTCAACACTGTACCACTGCACTCCAGCCTGGGTGAGACAGAGTGAGACTCCGTCTCAAAAAAAAAAAATTTTTTTAACTGATGCAACTAGAAAATAGAGGAAAATGTGAAAATTATAGGCCTCAGGAAACACTTGACATATCTTGACAATATTGGCAGCCAAATGTAGCTGGTTATTAATATATTTTGCCCAGTGTTGGTCTTTCCAGACTTTGTCAGTGATTATTTGGATCCTCTCTTTCTTCCTTTCTTTCCTTCCTTCCTTCCTTCCCTTTTCAACAAATTTTGCTGAACAGCTTCTATATCTATGAAACAAAATAGCCGTATCTGCCTTCAAATAATTATACAAATCTATAATTATGGAACAATCTAAATACAATAAAAGAAAATACAGAGGACAATGAGGATGTGTAATTGAGGGACCAGATCTGGTCAGGGAGGCTTCTCTGAGGGGCTGAGATCTGCTCTGAGACTAGAAGGATGAACAGGAGTTTATTAGGCAAAGGTGGTGGCCAGAGTGAGAAGCAGCAGCATGCATGAAGGCCCCAGGGCTGTAGAGAGCATGGTGCTTTTGAGGAACTGAAAGTAGTGCCCTGTGACTGAAATATTGAGAGTAAAAAAGAAAGTAGCACAAAATTAGGCTGGAGACATAAACAGGGGCCAGATGATGCTGGGCCCTGTGGTCAGTTTATATTAAGGATTTGGGTCTTTATCCTAGATGAATAGGAAGTCACGGAAGATTCTAAACCTGTAGGGTGACCTGACCAGATTTGAGTTTAACAAAACAAGTGCCATTCTAGTCATATGAACTAGAATGGACTAGAATGGAGATGTGAGGTGCAGGTGATGTGGGGAGCCCATTTAGGATACCAGACAGAGGATGTGGGCAAGGTGAGGGATGAGGGCAGCTTGGATTAAGGGGTGGCAGTGGAGGTGGAGAAAAGTTATGGGATTTGAATACTATTTAAAATGTAAAACTTATAGGGCCTGGTGATGGAGTAGACATAGCTGTTGATGGGTGGAGGAGTTCCAAGAGGACTCCCCGATTCTGGCTTTCAAAACTGGATGTCCAGTAGGGAGTGGGGGTGGCATTTACTGAGAAAAAACCTGGAGGAGGCCTGAGTTGGGTAGGGGGCATCACGATGAGTTCCCACTGAACACACCAAGCGTGAGGAGCCTGGAGACACCCATGGGGCTATGGGAGTAGGTGGTATGAGTAGGATCTAGTGCTTAGCCAAGAGGTCTGGGCTGGAAGCATCAGCATTTAGATGGAGTGGATGAAGTCATAAATCATGAGATCATTTAAGAAGAGAAGACAGTGAACAGAGAAGGAGGCTTAGGACCAAGCTGATACCAAGATGAATAACCTTGTTTCCACCCTCAAGGAGCTGTGGCTACGTAGAGGTGATGAGCTACACATGTATGTAATTACAGTATCGTCAGAAAAGGACTTATACTCTACCAATACCATAAATGATGCATTCGGAGGAGGGAAACACTATACCAGCTGAAGGGATTAGCAACAGCTTCATGGAAACACATTTAAGACCATCTTTTTTTTTTTTTTTGGCAGGGGGGCAGGGTCTCACTCTGTTGCCCAGCCTGCAGTGCAGTGGCATGATCATGGCTCACTGCAATCTGGAGCTCCTAGGCTCAAGCAATCTTCCTGCCTCAGCCTCCCAGGTAGCTAGGACTACAGGTGCGTGCCACAATTCTTTTAAAAAATTATAGAGATAGGGTCTTGAACTCCGAACTCAGGTGATCCTCTTGCCTTGGCCTCCCAAAGTACTGGGATTATAGTCATGAGCCACTGCACCCAGCCTTAAGACCATCTTTGTTGTATAGCTAGAATAAAGTGAGGTGGATGAGGGTACTGATAGGCTTCCAAGTGGAAAGAGTGACTTGACAAAGGGTTTGAGGCTGAAAAACCAAGACCCATGGCAAATTTCAGGGAGTTCAGCTTATCTGGAGATAGGGTATAAGTGGGGAATCATTTAAAAGGTGAGTTGGAGCCAGACTGAGGAGGGCTGCAAAAATACCTGGCTGAGGTGCTCGACCTGTAGGAGTGGGGACCTAACTAAGGTTTGTAGGACAAGTAGGGGGAGGGTGCCTTGACTAAAGCAGTGATTGAAGAAGACTCCTGGATTCCCATGTGGGAAAAAATGTGTGGGTGTGTGTGTGTGTGTATTTAGGAAACCTCATAGAATACAACCCTGGAAGTCCTGAGGGCCCACAGGAAATGGACAGTGGTTTGTCTCTGTTTCCCTGAGGACACACGCATGGTCTCTTGTCTTTGCCTCTCTCAGCTCTCCCATACTCTTTGCAGATCAGCTTTCTCTGTAAGGGCCTTGGCTTCTACTTTCCCTTCACCTGCTTTGCAGGAGGTTTGGGTTGCCATGGCACCCATTCTGACTCGGATCCACTGGATCTTATATCAGACCCCACCATCATTTGCTGCAGTCTCTCTGCTGATCATAGCATAAAGACAGGCTGTACCTTTTGGTGACTCCAAATTGATATTCTAGTCACAATCAATACAATAATCTAACAGATCTCCTGATCACATTTCCTGTTGGTGGGTAAGTCTAGCATTTGCACAGATTTGCTGGACACAACTTGACTCACATTGTTTCCACATTTGTTTAATAACAGGTTATTATCTGCTGTAAGAATGAGGACAGGAACTGTGTTTGTCTTGTCTCCCACTGTGTCTATTGCTGTATAACAAATTACCCCAAAACTTGGTGGCTTAACACAGTAGGCATTTATGATCTCACAGTTTCTGTGAGTTAAGGATTTGGAAGTAGCTTGTCTGGATGGCTGTGGTTTGGGTTGCTTATGAAGTTGCAATCAAGATGTTGGTTGGGTTGCAGTCATCTGAAAGCTTGAATGAAGCTGGAGGATCCACTTCCAAGATGGCGCACTCACATGGCTGTTGGCAGGAGGCTTCAGTTCCTTATGACATGGACCTTTCCATAGGGCTGCTTGAGTGTCCTCATGACATGGTAGTTGACTTTCCTCAGAACAACTGATCCAAGAGAGAGCAAGGAGGATGACATACACCGCCTTTTATAACCTAGTCTCAGAAGTCATACATCATCACTATTGCTACATTCTATTTGTTAGAAGTGAGTCATTAGGTCTGTCCCACACTCAAGGGAAAGAGGAATTAGGCTCCATCATTGAAGGGAAAATTGTAAAATAATTTGTAGATGTATTTTATATTTTTTATTTTTTTGAGACAAGGCCTCAGTATTTTGCCCAGGCTGGAGTGCAGTGGTGCAAACACAGCTCAGTCAGCCTCAACCTCCTAGGCTCAAGGATTCCTCCCACCTCAGCTTCCCAAGTAGCTGGAACTATAGGTGTGTGCCACAATGCCCAGCTACTTTTTTATTTTTTGTAGAGACAGGGTCTTACTGTGTTGCCCAGTCTGGTCTAGAATTCCTGGGCTCAAGTGATCCTCCTGCCTCTGCCTCCCAAAGTGTTGGGATTACAGATGTGAGCCACCATGCCTGGCTGCAGATGTATTTTAAAACCACCACAGCCACCGTAACTTTAGCACCTATTATGGTGCCTGACATATAGCAGTTAATAATGGCTTGCAAAAGGAACAGTTGTTCTCTCTCCTAAACTTGATTCACTAGCACTGAAAGAGTGGCAGTCACTATCAGGCAGGCCGTCACACCAAGGAATGGCCATTTCAGGCTTCATTCAGCTTTAGTGTCTTCCCATGTGTTGTTCTATCAGGAAATGGTGGGCCATTTTGGGAAGTCGCTTGGCCAAGAACACAAATATAGGCTGCCGAGATCCCTTTAGATGTTGGCATAAAACTAGCCAAAGAGAGAGGAGGTCTCAGAGGTTTGTAAGAGTTGAGTTCTGCTAGAGAATTAGAATTTTTATTAAATATTTATAATAGGGGCTTCTAATAAAAGTATTAATACTATTATTTTGAGGAACAAATCCTTTATATTTAATATATCTCTGAAGACTTGGGATCATTTGTGTCTATAAGATCAAACAGGGCAGGGTGCGGGCCTGTAATCCCAGCTCTTTGGGAGGCTGAGGCAGGCAGATCACTTGAGATCAGGAGTTCGAGACCAACCTGGCCAACATGGTGAAACTCTGTCTGTACTAAAAATACAAAATTAGCAGTGTGTGGTGGTGTGCGCCTGTGATGCCAACTACTTGGGAGGCTGAAACAAGAGAATTGCTTGAACGCGGGGGATGGAGGTTGCAGTGAACCAAGATTGTGCCATTGCACTCCAGCCTGGACAATAGAGCAAGACTTAGTCTCAAAAAAAAAAAAAAAAAAAAAAAAAATCAAATAGATTCAGGTCAGAGCAGGTGCTGTGGAACATAACCATGGTGGAGCAGGAGCACAATGGGGTTCTTTATTACAGTTCTTTGCATCCCAAGTATTCAAAGAGAAAAGAAGGTGGGTGTTAGGTGCTGCAGCCATGGACTTGACATTCAATGGGGAGGAGTGCAATGAGCTGCAGCACTATTTTGTTGTTGTTGTTGGAGATGAGGTCCTGCTATATTGCCCAGGCTAGAATGCAGTGACTATTCACAGGCATGATCCTAGCATACCACAACCTCAGACTCCTAACCTCAAGCGATCCTCCTGCCTCAGCCTCTCAAGTAGCTGGGATTGCAGGTGTGTGCCACTGTACCTGGCTACAGCACCTTTAGAATCCACCATAGCTTTCATGCTGGAGCTGTGCTCTTCCTGGTCAGCCCATAGCCAATGACAGAGCATGGTGAGTACAGGCCTAGCTATTTCTGCCTAACGTGAGACTTCTCAAATGGCTCCCTGTGGAGTTGACTGAGATTCTGTCACATCTGTCTTGTGATCCTAGGCTCTCCCTGCCCAGTTCTGCTGCCTCCTCCTTTATCTTCCACGGGTGTCTCCCTCTCCCCAGTGAGCCTCTTGCTCTCTTGGCTTTATCTCAGCATTCTGGAGGACATGAATGACAGGGGAGGAATGAGGCCGTGTGGTCATGGTAACCATTGGAAGACCTACTGGGCAATCCTTTAAGATCTTCTAGCCCAGGCTTTGAGAACTAGTGTCTGCGGGATGGGGATCTTGGCTTTAGAAACTTATTTTGGAAGGAATTTCCAAATTGCTTACATGATATTGTAGGCCAAGGTGGAAGTTTGGGCGTCATTGTAGATGAGGGTACTGGTGTCAAGGCTCCCCAGGAATGGAGAAGAACAGTGCAAGGGGCTCACCAAACAAGCTCCTCAGAGCAGTCATAACTGTGTTTCCCCAGTGCTGGGACACAGGGAGGCAGTCTCACTGTGTACTGTTGCCATTTGCAGGAGGTGACAGAGCTTGCCCAAGGAGGGGGCAGGAGATTGTGGTGGTTAAGTGCTTTGGAGGCAAATAGGCCTGGGTGTGAGCCTGGCAGTGCTACCTACTAGCTTTGTGATGTTGGACATGTGACCTAAGCTCTTCATCTCTCAGCTTCCTCATTGGGAAGATGGAGATGATAATATAAGTCTACTTCTTAGATTTGCTGGGAGGATTTTTAAAACTCCTTCTAAAATGCTCAGCACTGTACGTAATTGAATCAGGTAAAGTTCTCAGCTGTAAGCAACAGAAGCTGACTCAGGTTGACTGAAATAGAAAAAAGAATGGATCAAAAAGCCAGTGGGCAGCTCCCAGAATCCCCAAAGAGGCTAGAAAGGCAGCTCAGAGAACAGATTGAAATAAGGGCAGTAGCCAGGGCCATAGTCAAAATCCTGCCATAAATCCAGCCTGGTGAGGATGCTGCTGCTGCCATCATTGATTGCTGGATGCCTTTGCTGTTTCCTGTCATAGAACCCAGACCCTGCCCTTGGCCTTGTTGCCACTGCTGCCTGGAAACGGGTGTGGCTGTCACCACTACCACTGCCAGCTCAGCCACCAGATGGCTTCTCTGTGGTTCTCAGCCTCTTTTCTGCTTCCCCTCTCCTTCCCTTTCCACCTCTACTTTCCCCTTCCCCCTCTTCTTCCTCTGCCTCCTCACCGTCCCCCCATCTATTTCTTTCTCTATCCTTCTTCACATTTTCTCTGTCCACTGGCTAGTTATCCTCATCCATTAGCTGTACCAAATTTTTCCCTTTAAAGGAAGAAATAGGCCAGGCGTGGTGGCGCACGCCTGTAATCCCAGCTATTCGGGAGGCTGAGGCAGGAGAATTGCTTGAACCTGGGAGGCACAGGTTGCAGTGAGCCGAGATCGCGCCATTGCACTCCAGCCTGGGCAACAAGAGCGAAACTCTGTCTCAAAAACAAAACAAAACAAATAAACAAACAAAAAAACAACAAAAAAGGAAAAAATACATGACCCAATGATCCTTCTTCAACTTCCTTCCTATCTTCTTTCCTTCTTTAAATGTCTGGAAAGTTTATTTTTCTTCCTCACTTCAATCTGTCCTCCACCTCCTTAATTCACTGTAACTGCCCTTCCCAAGGTCACCAGTGACCTCTCCATTGCTTTGCCAAGGCTGACTTTTTTGTCCTCCTCCACCTCTTGGGAATACTTGATCTTGTGGACTACGACCTCCCTTTGAGACTCTGTCCTTTTCTCGGCTTGGTGATGACATGCTTTTCTGGTTTCCTCCTTTCTTGGATCTGATTATCTGGATATTCTTTGTGGGCTTTTCCTTATAACAAAGTACTACAAACTGTGTGTCTTCAGCAACAAAACTGTACTGTTTCATAGTCCTGGAGCTTGCAATTTGGAGATTAACATGTTGGCAGGACTTGTTTCTTGGCTTGTAAAGCATCACCCTGATCGGTGCCTTCATCTTCTGATGGTGTTCTCCCTGTTACATGCTTCGGGTTCAAATGTTTCCTTTTTATAAGGACGCCAGTCATATCGTATTAGCTTCCCTCCTCTATCATAACTTCATGTCTGTTGCTTATAACAGAATACTTGAAACTGGGTAATGTATTTACTTATTTATTTATTTTGAGAAGGAGTCTTGCTCTGTTGCCCAGGCTGGAGTGCAGTGACACAATCATGGCTCACTGCAACCTCTGCCTCCCAGGTTCAAGCAATTCTCTTGCCTCAGCCTCCTGAGTAGCTAAGATTATAGGCACACACCACTACACCTGGGTAATTTTTGTATTTTTAGTAGAGATGGGGTTTCACCATGTTGGTCAGGCTGGTGTCGAACTCCTGACCTCAGGTGATCCACCTGCCTCAGCCTCCCAAAGTGCTGGGATTATAGGCACGAGCCACCATGCCTGGCTGAAACTGGATAATTTATAAAGAAAAGGAATTTATTTCCTACCGTTCTGGAGGCTGAGAAATGCAAGGTCAAGGGGCCACATCTGATGAGAACCTTCTTGCTAGTGGGGACTCTGTGGAGTCCTGAGGCAGCGCAGGGCGTCACATGGTGAGGGCGTGGATGTGCTAGCTCAGGGTTCTTCCTCTTGTTATAAAACCACCAGTCCCATTCCCACGATAACCCAGGAATCCATCACCCCGTGAATCCATGAATGAATTCATCCCTTCAGGAGGGCAGAGCCCTCATAACCCAATCCAAATCGTCTTTTAAAGTCCCCATCTTTCAGTACTGCCACAGTGGGGATTAAGTTTCAATGTGAGTTTTGGAAGGGACCGATATTTAAAGCATAGCACTCATCTTAGCTAATTACAACTACATTGACTCTATTTCCAAGTAAGCTCCCATTCTGAGGTGCTGGGGGTTAGCACTTCAACACATAACATTTAGGGGAACACGGTTCAATCTATAGCACTCTTTAAACATTGCTTTCCCTTGGCCACTTTCTTAGGCTCCTCCCCTGAGAAACTTTATCCAAACTCATGGCTTTAATGACCATACCACCTTAGAATGATGCTACCCCAGGGTGTTTCTCAAACCCAGTTCTCTCCCTCAGTTCTGGAGGAACAGATCTGATTACCCAGCAGTCATATTTGGATATTTACAGGTCCCTTTTTTTATTCATTTTATGAGTCAGGATCTCACTCTGTTGCCCAGGCTGGAGTGCAATGGTAAGATAATGGTTCACAGCAACCTCAAATTCCTGAGCTCAAGCCATCCTCCTGCCTCAGCCTCCTAAGTAGCTAGGACTACGGGCATGTGCCACCATGCCCAGTTAATTTTCTTATTTTTGTAGAGATGGGTGTCTATGTGGTCCAGGCTAGTCTTGATCTTCTGGGCCCAAACAATCATCCTACCTCAGCCTTCCAAAGTGCTGGGATTATAGGAATGAGGCACTGTGCCTGACCAAGTCCTTTGTGATGTTCCAGATTGAATTTATCTTTTCCTTAAAGCTGCTTCTTCTCCTGAGTTTCTGATCTCAGAGACTGGCCCCATCATCTACCCTGCTCCCCCATGGTGGGAGACCACCCTGGAGGCTTGCTTCAGTTTATTACTCCCACCCCTTCCGGTCACCATGTCCTTCAATAGCATCACATGTTTCTTTTCTCTCTCTCTCTCTCTTTTTTTTTTTTTTTTTGAGACAGAATGCTCTCGCTCTGTCACCCAGGCTGGAGTACAATGGCACGATCTCAGCTTCCTGCAGCCTCTGCGATTCTCCCACCTCAGCCTCCGAGTAGCTGGGATTACAGGCAACCCGCCATCATGCCTGGTTAATTTTTGTATTTTTGTAGAGATGGGGTTTCACCATGTTGGTCAGG
>NW_012115933.1:0-1944 GCF_000951035.1 Colobus angolensis palliatus | reverse complement strand
CATGCCCAGTTAATTTTCTTATTTTTGTAGAGATGGGGTTTCACCATGTTGGTCAGGCTGGTCTTGAACTTCTGACCTCAGGTGATCTGCCTGCCTCAGCCTCCCAAAGTGCTGGGATGACAGGTGTCAGCCACTATGCCTAGCCTATTTTTATTTTTTGAATTGAACAGTCCTTCATACTTGTTTTATATGGTCAGAATACTACATTGGTAGCAATGATTCATTTTGTTAGTCATGAAACAAACAACAACAAAAAACAATTCATACATTTTACTTTGTTTCTCAGAAATGAGAGATGTTTTAAGAATGTGTTTTCATGAGATTTGCCAAATATTTTTCATTGCACAATAGCTTTTTTTTTTTTTTCCTCTTCCTTTTGGAGAATTGTTGGGTTGATGAAGCTTTTAAGATAGGTAAAAACAGATGTGCTGACACAGTTTGGGAAAGCAAAAACAATTTAACTTGAAGAAAAGCCCCTAGAGAAATGACGCTCTCCCAAGGATGTTCGAAACCCAGTTATAGGAAGTACTAAGTCTTCAGCAGACAATGTGATTTGGGTTAACAGCCAGCAGAGCTTGGGGAAATGCTGACAGTCCTCCAAATACCACAATGCACTGTTAGAATCAGACTCACTATGTTGAAATTTAAGAGGATTTACATTTTAATTACTTGCTCAAAATTTGTCCTCACAATTGGTCCTTTAGGCGAATGTTAATCCCATTTACTTCTCTCTAATTTTAATGCTCCAAACCCCACCAATTTAGAGAAGGAGGAAGTGTTCTTCCAAGTTTTTTAAGTGGTTTATTATATGATGTGAGAATATTTTTTTTCCTTAAAATGATATAAATGTTCAGTCCAAACATGGAGGTACCACGTAGGAGAAATGGAATTGAGGAATACCAGCTGAAAAAGCTCTTATTCACCCTCTAGTTCAATCCCAGCCTCACAAATTAGAAAACAAACCCAGAGAGGCAGAGAGACTTGCTTAAGGTCACATGGTTATTCATAGATCTAGAATTCACACTTTCTGGTGCCCGAACCAAAAGTCCGCTTTAATAAAAATTATAGTCAGCATTTACGGAGCACTTGCTAAGTACTAGGCTCTGGGCTAAATGCTTTTCAAAACTTCCAACAGTTCACAAAATCAATGAAATAGAAAATATTTCAAATGTAAAAGAAAAACATAGTCCTCTCGAACAATTTTTCTGTGGATGTTTCATTTGCTTTCTTAAACAGAAGCTGCTGACGTACATGCCTTTCCTCCCTTCCAGATTCAAAGTCTGCAAAGGGCTCCTAGGTGTACTCCACTGAGCTGTGTTTTGAAAGCTAAATAAGCATTCACTTATTCACAACAAAAGCCTGATCTATTTCTATTAAGGCTGCAGAGAGGTTTGGAAAGCACAGATTTCTCCCCCTATTTCCTCCCTTAGTTTGTTCACCAATTACTTCTTCCCTCTCTTCCTTCTTTTTCCCTTCCCTCCCTCTCTCCCCAGCTTCTCCCACTTTCTTTCCTCTCTCTGTCTTTCTCCCTTTCTTTCTTCCATTCTAGAAAGTGAGGTGTTTTCCAGCACCTGTAATCTGTATACTTTGGGAGGCCGAGGTAAGAGGATTGCTTGAGGCCAGGAGTTTGAGATCAGTCCGGGCAACATAGCAAGACCCTACAGCAAATTTTTTGTATAAAAAATTTAAAAATTAGGCAGGCTTGGTGGCACATACCAATAGTCCCAGCTACTTGGGGGGCTGAGGCAGGAGGATCACCCAGAAGTTCGAGGCTGTGGTGAACTATGATTGCCCATGGCACTCCAACCTGGATGACAGAGTGAGACCCCATCTCTATAAAAGATAAAAAATGAAAAATAAAGATAATCCCAGCACTTTGGGAGGCTGGGGGCGGGCAGATCACCTGAGGTTAGGAGTTCGAGACCAGCCTGGCCAACATGGTGA